>NW_021703782.1:60115114-60687219 GCF_005190385.1 Monodon monoceros
TTTTTTTTTTTTTTGGCTGCCTGCTTGGAGTTTATTTTCCACTTGGTGCAAGGCACAGGGTTATGGGGTGTCAGTAAGGCTCTCATGTGGCTTGGATAGTAGAGTGGGGTCTTCTCAACTTCCTTTTTGGTGTTTTGCTGTTTTGATAATTAAAAAAACCCAACTGCTTCCATTGGCTGCAGCCTGCTTAGTCTGGGGGAGGGGAAGGAGGGACGGGGCTCTGAGAAGCCTAGTCTGGTTCTGTATTAAATATATTTAGGGCTGTTGCTGCTGGGTGGAAAACATACAAATACATGTAAATTAAAATGGAAGAAGGGCAAAATAATTTGAGCTAAATAAATCACAATACTCAATTTTTAACCCCTCTACCATTATGCAACTCAAATAAAATTTAGTTAATACATATCTCTTTTCTCTGATAGTCAATCAAAAAGTCTTACAAACTAATCAGAAGGTGTTACATTTTTAAGAAATAGGTTTAAAATTATTAAAATTCTTCTTTTGGAAGATTTTTAAGCAAATTAGAAAATCATACTTCCAAGTTTTAAAATTTTTTCCGATCTGAGACTTTTTATGTCATTTTCAGAAAAGAAATCATGAAGCCATGAAATATCCCAAAACAACAATTTTCAAAATGTTCTTTCCATAGCATGAGTTTCTCTTGAAAACTTGTTCCTCCCTCATTCATTACTAAAAGTCATCTTTGAAAGGGCAAATTAAGTTTATTTTTTCAAAAGTGCCTGCTGGTAGAATAATTCTGACAGCTACATGTCATCAAAGAAAATTTCAGCAAATTACAGCTCTTGTCTTTAACAAGAAAATTCCATGATTCATTTGTAAGTGGAGCAGCTCTTATAAATACTTTGCTATGAAATAGCCAGCAAAGGCTCATTGCTGTAAAAATTTCCAAGGACATCCCTATGTTATTACGAAGTACTATAAACAGTGTACTGTCTCGTAAAGGCTTTCTTAAAAAACATAAAATTATTCACATCGATGACATCCCATAGCCCATGTGGACTTCTTACTTAAACTTTTCATCTTTAATAACTTACTGATATATGATGCCGTGAAGGAATTTCACGTGTGGAGCTATCTCTGAAACATTCTCTTTATGTGAATTTTTTAGAAATTGGCACCAAAATAACTGCTCCATCAGTGGTTACATGTACACAGTTTTCCCATACATTGATATTATTAAAGATCATGAATCTTCTTCAGTACATGGTTTCTTTAGTGGGTTCTCAGAAAAACAGTTGTTCTGGTACCTGTTTTTGAAACAGAATCTAGAATTTAACATAACTTACGTTAGGAACATCTGTATTTAATACAAACGTAGCAAAGCTTCCACATAGTATATTTTTTCTGAATTGTTTCTTAAAATCATCAACAATGTTTCCTCTGAGTTGTCAATAATATTTGCTAATAGATGAATGCATTTTACTTCTTTGCTATATTGTTTCCATGTATTATTTCAGTCGTTTTTACCACAGCCGGAAGAACCAGTATTTCTCATTGATGTGTGGCTTTGATCATTTGTTATTATGTAAAGGAACCTCAGAAATGGCATATAAAGCTTGGAGAAATTTTATGCAGAACTGGGTTGAGTAATGTATTCCTTTAAACAGTTGTTCAAAAAAAAATTGTAAAAGTTTGTCTCTGTATCTCAGATGATGAGCTGTTTAAATGTCTTACAAATCTAGATGCTTTTTACTAGCACCTTATATATATATAACCTTAAGGTGAGCTTTGTTGTGAATGATATTGGGTGTAAATATATATTTCAAAAAGTTTTCTTTGTAATTTTGAATCTTTTAAGCTGTCTTCTTGTAAGAATTAAATATCCATTATTTTTGCATGGATCTAACAAGAGCTAGTAATGAGAAGGGTCAGGTCTGCCACTGTCTTGTGTGCTTGTTTCTGTATGATGACTATAGGGGTATGTCTGGGATGTCCTGGACCCTGAAAGAGGGTGACAGGGTGCTATGTCGGAAGAAAATGGGTAACTGGAGCTCCTCAGTTTGCTTTCCCCCCCTCCCCCACCTCCGCTGCCAGTCCTGCGATTGGCATATAAAATAGAGATCACGAGTGTAGGCTCTGGGCCCCGTGCCTCTGGGTCGTGGAGCGGCCGCCCGCGGTTTCCTGCGCAGATGGGCCCCGTGGCCTAGCGCCCCCGTCCCCAACGCCGAGGCCCGCGAGGGGTCGCCCCCGAGGTTTCCACCAACCCACGAGGACGAGCGCGGCAGCCGTCCCCTCCCGCAGCTCGCTCGTGGCCACCCACGACTACTGCCGGCGCCGCCTGGGCTCCACTTCCAGTTCGCAAATCCTGCGGAAGCCCTTCCCTTCCACCCCGTCTCCCCAAAGCCCACCCTGGACACTGGTGGGCTGGCTGCTTTTTCGGGAAGTCCGCTCTCCCATTCGTGGCCACAGTGTTGGAGTCTCGCCAGCACTCAGAATCTGCCCAGGCCTCCACCGGCAGTGATCACCTGTGACCTGGCTCGGGAAGCCGTGGGCAAGTAGCAGCCTGGCGGCCAGCCTGACAAAACCCCCGGCAGGCCCCCGTCCTGAAGGGCCACCGCCAGCTGCCAGGCTTCCTTACTAGGCGCTAGGCTTCTCAGAACCCCGCCCCTCCTTCCCCTGCCCCAGACTAAGCAGACTGCAGCCAATGGAAGCAGTTGGGTTCTTTAATATCAAAACAGCAAAACACCAAAAAGGAAGTTGAGAAGACCCCATTCTTTACTATCCAAGCCACATGAGAGCCTTACTGACAGCCTATAACCCTGTGCCTTGCACCAAGTAGAAAATAAACTCCAAGCAGACAGCAAAAAAAAAAAAAAGTGTGTAGGCTCTGATATCAGTGTCTGTCTGGGGGAAAGGCTGGCTCTACCATCCACTTAGCTATGGTCTTGCACAGGCTGCTTCAGCTCTCTGCACTTTGGTTTCCTCATTTGTACAATGAGGTTATTAATGATAGTACATCTGATTATCTGTTCCTTTCTCTCTTTCTCCGTATGCAGCACATCAGATCTAGCAAGCTCTTCCTTCAAAGTATATCCTGAATCCACCCACTGTTCCCCACTCCCCTCCAGGCAAAGCCGTCTCTTACCCAGAAGAGCAGATTAGCCTCCTAACTAGTCTTCTTGCTGCTGTCCGTGTCCCTTTTGTTCTGTTTTGCACGTTGAGGCCTGAGTAATTCTTTAAAAGGATATGTCAGAACCTGGCACTCCTCTGCTCAAACCTTCCAGAGGCTCCCCAGACTAGCCTGAGTTGAGTCCAGAGTCCTTCCCACTGGCCTCCCCCCTGCCCCCCTCCCCAACCACGTTTCCTACCACACTTCCCCTCGCTCACTCTGCCCCAGCCTTTCTGCCTTTATTGCTCTTCTCTGAAGGAATAGGCACACTTCCTATTCCTCCTGGTCTTTGCTCTCACTGTTCCCTCTTACAGGAAAATCCTTCCCCCAAGCGACCACAGGGCTGGCACTCATTCCACAGTTCTCCTCAAACGTTAACGTAGAACCGAGGTCTTTCCTGGTCACTCAGTGAAGAAGCACCTTCCTTTGGACCATTCGTTATTCTTTTACCCGCTTTATGTTCACTAATGGCACTTTTATACCCTAAAATATTTCAAATCAATAGCCCGCTTGTCTGTCTCCTACCACTAGCCCAGTGTCTCTCAGTCTGGGCTGATCTGGCCACCCTGGGGACATTTATCGGTGTCTAGAGACGTTTTGGGGTTGTCATATTGGGAGAAAGGGGCAGAGGACAGGGATGCTGCTAAGCACCTCAAATGCTCCAGACAGAAGCCCCCAACAAAAAATTATCTGGCTCCAGACGTCAATAACGCTGACATAAGCAACCGCACTGTAGAATAGAAGGGGTGTGAGAGCAGAGACCTGGTCTGTGTTGTCTCCATTGTCCACAGTGGTTACAGCTGTGCTTGGCACATAGGAGGTGCACAGTACATTTCTGTCGAGTAAATGAATACAATGAGAGTGTGTAAACCATTGAGCATGGAGTCTGCAAACGGAACTCTTCCCTTTAACGTCGAACAGATATTTATTGAGCGTCACAGCGTGCCAGGCACTGTGCTAACTTTTGAGGATATAACACGATATCCTAGGTCTCTGCTCTCATTAAGGCTCCCTTTTAGTGGACGTTAATATTAGCTGTTCTTGTTATTAGCTTGGTCATTGTTTATATCAGTCATCCTGGCACTACCTATGGTTTTCCATGAGACTGGTTTGTTTTGTTTTGTTGTGTTGTGTTATGGTTTTTATTTTTCAGCGATACTTTGGAAAACTTAGAGAGCTTAGATTTACCACAAGCAGCCTGGCATAGTGTAAATAAGGACTGTAGAATTTGGAATCAAACAGCCTAGGTTGATATATGGGCTGTAGCATTTAATGTAGGTGTATCTGTCAGGATAGGCAAGGCTTTTTCCTCAAGGTTCTGTTACAGTAACAAAAAACTCCAACTTCTGGGGCCTAACAACAACAAAAGGTTTATTTTTTTGCTCCCATGTCCATGGCTATGGCTTATTTTATTGACTAAAGCAACTCACATGACCAAGCCTGATGGGAATGGGTCACAGGAAGGGGAAGAGAATATTTGTGAGCAATAGGAAAACAGTTTGGTTTCTTCAGCTTCAAAGTTAAGACTAATTTTGTAAAATCTGTTAGGCTTTAGGTTGCAAATCACAGAAGTGTAACTCACATTGGCTTAAGAGAAAAAAGAATTTATTGCCTCACATAACCACGGAGTCCAGAGGGGAAGTGGTTAGCCATCCAAATGAGGTTCGTTCTCTCTCTCTCTCCCCCTCCCTCTCTCTCCCCCTCCCTCTCTCTCCCCCTCCCTCTCTCCCTCTCTCTCTCCTCCCCCACTTTACCTCTGCTTCCTTCTCTCTATGTTGGATTTATGCTCCTACCATAGACAGTCCATCTATATGTGGAGGGGAAGACCAGCAGCAGCCCCTGAATAACATCCTTTCAGATGCATGACTCAGAAGACAAGTAACCTTCTCCCCCAGGTCTACGTTGAAAAAATCTCGGGAAAGGATTTTGATTAGTCTGGCTACCTATCCTTCTCATCATTGTTGTCCAGGGAATGGGAGTGCTGCGATTGCCTGGCCTGGGTCCCAGGCCCACTTCTGTGGCTTGGGCGGTGGGGGGAAGCTGGCTGTAATTGGCAGCCTCACCAGCATTGCAGGATCAGAATAGGGGAGGAAGAATTGCCCAGAAATTCCCAGGAAGAGCAGGTCCTGCTCAGGTGAAATGAACGCAAGGCTCAAACACATACCTGCCTGGCTCTAAATAAGATAAAGCATGTGAAAGCCTTTTGCAAACCGTGAAGCATTGTCCAAATGCTGCTGTTCTTATTCCAAGTTGAACACAAAGCCCCATTATTTACAAGGGTACATTAATGCTTTTGGCAGGCCAGCATTGTTCCACACGCTTAGTTAGGTGAAAGTAAAGTTATAGTAAACAGGCAAGAGGTTACTAGCAAATCGCAGTCAGTGACAAAAACCGTTTCGTATTAAACCTAGAAATGGGTGCTTGTTACTTTGGAACGAGGTTGTACCTGCCAGACAACAGCTTTATGGTGACACTGTGAATAGTTCTGCAATATGCATTTGCTGAGTGCTACTATGACCCTGGCTTGGTGCTAGGGGATATTCTGGAAGAATAAGACACAGCCCCTCTCCTGGAGAAATGTTTCACTCTGAGCAGATCCCAGTAGCTCCAAATATGCAGATTATGTCAAGGAAGGATCAGGACAAATTGGATTTTTCACTTTCCTCCTGATGCCTTGACAGCCTATTTCTCATACTTACTGAATGATGTTTAATTTAATTCGTGTGCTTGAGGCAGCACGCTCTGCGTTGCAGCTGTGCACAGTTTGTTTGAAAGGGCTTTCGTGGCAAGGCCAAAGGCAGGAAGCACACTACCATGGTACCTTGATGAATGGATCCCTTGGGAAGGAAGCACCTTTATAATGAAGTCACAAAAGAAATCTTCATAAATCCTTGGAAGCTCAGCAGCGAGTGGGTGTGAGTGCAAACAGAAATACTTGCACAACGACCCTGTTGAAGGTGGATAAGGCCAATGCTAGGCAGGATGTTTAAAAATCTTACTGCTGTGTCTCCAGGCGCCATCTCCATAGCCGTCTTCGCAAACACACACACATGCACACACACGTACGCACACACTGCATTCGTCTCTGTTGTGAACACTCCTCCTGCTTCCAGAACCCAGTGCCTCCTGCTTTTCCAGCCAAAACAGGGAAGAAGAAATAACTCAGTTTCCCTTGTTGGTTGATCAGCTGGGTTACTCTTGTGTCACTGAATTTCACCCTCTTAATCCCTTTGCATTTTAGGCCTTGAACTCTAACTGGGATAAATGACAGCTTCTGAGAAAACGAATATGTGTGTTGGGGAGATGGGCAAGGTGTTTGGAATCACACTTAACCTTATTGTGACAACAGTCCTAAAGGTGAGTCTGATTCAGTCTTTATAGTAAGAGGAGGGGACGGTGATAAGATCCATCTCTCTTGAGCCTCCCGCTTCCCAGAGCCTTAATTGGCTGGGGGTTTTGTTCCACAGCTGGCATGCAGAAAGGCCCAGTCTCTTGATCTTGACTCTCTTCCAGGAACCAGAGCTGCCCCAGAGACAGAGAGGATTCACTGACAAATATGTCCTTTTTCTTTTCCTATATCACCTATATTAGTTTCCTTGGGCTGCCATAACAAAGTACCACAGACTGAATGGTTTCAACAACAGAAATTCATTGTCTCACAGTTCTGGAGGCTAGAGGTCCAAGATCAAGGTGTCAGCGGGGTTGGTTTCTTTTGGGACCTCTCTCCTTAACTTGTAGACAGCTGTCTTGTCCCTGTGTCTTCCCGTGGGCTTTTCTCTGTGTGTGTCTCTGTCAGGACTAGGGTCTGGGTCTGTGTTTGTGTGTGGATTAGGGCCCACCCTAATGACCTCATTTTAACTTAATTACCTCCTTAAGGCCCCTCTCTCCAAATACAGCACATCTGAGGTGCTAGGGGGTTAGGACTCTTAACATATGAACTTGGGGGGCGGGGGAGGTACACAATTAGCCCATAACAACTCACCTCCCTCCCCTTATCCTGACAAGTGGCCTGGCCCCTTCCCCTCCCTTAACTGCCTGACCCAGGCAGACTTGGCTGTCCCAGCTCCCTAGTGGCCAGGTGTGTGGAACCAGAGAAAAGAACTAAATGATTTCCCCCCAAAAAAGCTGGAGACAAAGCCAAGAAGCCCTTGAAGCAGGGGGTGGAAAGCCTGGCAGGTGTGAGATGGTCATAGAAGCTGAGGATTAGATCTGAGGAGTCAGGCAGCCAGAGTGGACGTGAATGAGAAACAAGAAATCAGCGTGGTGACAAGAGGGTGGCCTGGGCTAGCAACAGAGGCGGCAGGCTCTAGCCCAGGGCTGCTTTCTAGACGTTAGTGGCACTAATCCAGCCTTACATGGTTTGTTCGACATCTGGGCCTTCTCTTCCTTGCCTTGCCATCTCCAGTTTGTGATTTTGTGACGTTATACTCGTTGTTTTCTCTGCTCAGAATCTCCTCCTACCCCAGTGTTAACCTCATAGCTCCTGCGTGACCTTCTGGATTTTATAAACTTGTGATGTCAAGCCTCCCTAATTCAGTACATTTTCATTTAGCTGTTCAGAGATCCAACTAGATTATTAAATTCCATGAAAATAGAGACACACCTTAACTTTTTGAGTCTCTACAGTTGTAAGTTCTCAACAAATGCTTTATGGAATGAATGTTTTGTATTAAGTTACTCAGAATCTTTCTTTGAACTGACTTGGCTTATATATCCCTTACGTGGCTCTCTTTCTGCCTTATATGTAAGGAAGTGTGTGGTGTTTAGCTCAATGCTTTAAATAGTGTAAGCAGTTTAGTGAAACGGTTATGAATGCAGAGACTCCGGCACCAGGCTGCTTGGGTTTCTGTTTATTTTTTATTGGCTTGGTGACTCTATTGGCTTGCTAAGGCTGCTGTAACAAAGTACCACCGGGTAGCTTAAACATAGATTTATTGTCTCAGCTCTGGAGGCTAGGAGACTGAGATCAAGGTGTCGGCTGGGTTGGTTCCTTATGACAGTTATGAGGGTGGATGCGTTCCATGCCTTTCTCCTAGCATCTGGTGGTGTGCTGGAATCTTTGGCGTTCCTTGGCTTCTGCTGTATCAACCCGATCTCTGCCTATATCTTCACATGGTGTTCTCTCTGTGTGCATGCTGGTGTCCAAATTTCCCTTTTTTGATAAGGAGACCAGTCATGTTGGATTAGGGGCCCACCCCACTCCAATCACTTCAACCTGACTTAATTACATCTGCAACAACTGTATTTCCACGTAAGGTCACATTCAGAGGTACTGGTGATTAGGACTTCAGCCATATTAATTAAGGGGGGGGAGAGACAATCAACCTATAACAGTGACCCTTGGCAAATTACCTACTTTCATTTTCCACGTTAGCAAAATAGAATTAAAAATATAGCCTACTTTGTAGAGATATTGTGATTAAACAAATGAATATATTAGGCACTTGAGATAGTGCAAAACATAGGTAAGCCCTGCATTAGCCTTAGCTGTTATTTTTGGCTGTGTATATGTCTGTCTCCTTCACTAACCTGTAGTGGCCAGGGCCTCTGCTTGGTCGTATTTGTAATGCTCTCCCATCATGTAGTACAACAGAGCAGAGCACTTTGTGCCTGATACCTAATCTTTGAACTGATTGGTTAAACCAAACGTAGGGACAATTGAGAGTGATACTGGGGCTGGAATTAAAAGTCCATCTGGCTTTGTGAGATAGTATATTTGGTAGATTACACTTTACCATGCCATTCGCATAGTTGGGTCCCAAAAGGCTTGCCCTGGGAAGTATTTGAAACCCGTCCCCTTTCTTGATCTCTTCCTGAGGTTTCTGGCTTTCTTAGAAATGCTTAGGGAATTTGGTATTACATATACAAATGCTGCGTTTTGTATCCAGGTATAGAGAGAGCATTCAGCCTGAGTGGCTTACCTTTATTTATTAGCATAATTGAATGCTGCAGTTCTGTGGTTTTCTACTCTACTCCTTTGTGGTATTATCAGTGCAAGTCAGGAAAAAGAAGGGAAGCGCAATGTGACATTTCTTTCTCAGAGGCCAGGCTGGGCCATCTGGCAATCTTTAAATCTGGGTGCCAGGTTGAATAACATGCTCTGGGTGACTTTTTAAATGTATTATTCAGGGTAGATGTTGTTTTAACCTCTGTGTTTCACACAACTTCCTAGCTAGTAGGAATCTTTTCTCTCCTTTGCTTGAAAATGATATGGAACACAGCCCACTAGAGACTAATAAATCAGCAGGAGAATCCCTCAGCTGGTCTGCATAGCAGCTATAGTGATGAAGAAGGCGGTTGAATTATTCTGCGTAAAGCCGGGACAAGGAAACGATGTGCAAGTGTCATTCAGCAACTCTGTGAGGCACAGTCTGGATCCTGACTGATCTGGCAACTCGGATCTTCCTCCTGATGGGGGACAGTGAGTTCAGCTTCTAGCCTTGACTGGGTTGCTCCTTGGTTTCTTGAAATTCACAAGTCACATCACTTTTCTGCATCTCAGTTTCCTCTCTTGTACGATGAGGTCATTGAACTATGATTGTGGTCTTGGAGGTCTCTTCTGTGCTTTCACTTCTTCCATCACATTTTATAAACCTATAAACCCCAAGTCTTCTGTCTTCAGGCTAAATGGTTACAATCACTCAAGTTTCTGACAACCTACCCTTTAATTACTCTCTTGGAGCTCAGTGCCAATATTTGTATATTCTAAATTGCATTATCTCAAACTGAACTCAAGACTTGAATGAGAGCCTGAGTCTGTTTTATAAACAAACCCTGTGAAACAAGGGGGACACATGAGGTCAACTCTATTAATACTGAGAAATTATCTGAGTATCTCAGCCAAGAAGTGTCCCCACATGTTAAGATAGAAGGCTAGGCATCATCACTGTGCATATGTGTTAAAGGAAAACTGTTTCTCTACCCACAACTCTTATGACACCAAATTTGTGGGGTTTCTCCCCCCATACCAACCAATTTTCCAACTCTCTGGATACCAACTGGGTGTCATATAATTTAATTCAATTCTGACACTAATTACTTGGAGTTGGTGTCAGATTCCACAGTTTGAAGGGCTCAGCTTCACAAGATTGCCCTCGCTTCAGACACCAGTCGCAAGTGGTGGGTCCCCAGGGTCCCCATACTTCTGTCCAACTTGGCTACTAAGTCAGGGTTTCCTACAAACCCACTCAGTTTCAGTAATTTGCTAGAACAGCTCGCAAAACTTAAGGAAACATCTACGTACATTTATCAGTTTATCATAAAGGATGTTATAAAGGGTACAGATGAACAGCCAGATAAAGAAGTACATAGGGTGAAGTCTAGAAGGGTCCCAAGTACAGTTTCTGTCTCCATGGAGTTGGGGTGTGCTACTGGCACGTGCATGCATTCACCAATCTGGAAGCTCTCTGAACCCCCTAGACGAGGGATTTTTGTGGAGGCTTCATCATGTAGGAACGATCACGATTGATTATTATTAACCCAATCTCCAGCCCCTCTCCCATCCTTGGACAATGGGGGATGGGACTAAACACTCCAAGCTTCTAATCATGGCTTGATCTTTCTGGTGACCATCCTCCATCCTGAAGTTATCCAGGAGCCCAACAAGAGTCAGCTCATTAGAACAAAAGATGCTTCTATCACCCAGGAAATTCCAGGGGATTTAGGAGCTCTGTGTCGGGGCACCAGGGGCAGGGATCAAATATATTTCTTATTTTGTCACAGTGTCTTTGTGAAGTTATAGAGTAAAACAAATCAAGAGAAGGGGGACTTCCCTGGTGGTCCAGTGATAAAGAATCTGCCTTCCAATGCAGGGGATGCGGGTTTGATCCCTGGTCAGGGAACTAAGATGCATGCTGTGGGGCAACTAAACCTGCTGCGACTACTGAGCTCGCGTGCCTCAACTAGAGAGCCTGCGTGCCGCGAAAACAACAGAGCCCATGTGCCCTGGAGCCCACGTGACACAACTAGAGAGAGAAAATCCACAAGCCACAATTAGAGAGAAGCCCACACGCCCCAACAAAAGAGCCGGCGCCTCAATGAAAAATCTCGCTTCCCTCGAGGAAGATCCAGCGTGCCACAACTAAGACCCGACGCAGCCACCATGACACCCCCCCCCCCAAAAAAAAAACGAAATCGAGAGAAGGAAATACAAAGAGGGAAAAGCATCCTTCACCTTTAACTTAGGACTTCTTAGCAGGAGGACTAAGGTCATTGATAACTGGCAGAAAGAGATGAAGGGTCTTCCAGAAATACTTCACCAGGTCCCTTTTTAGTCAGATCTTGCTGAAACATTTCTGGGACATAACAAGTCAGTTAAGGCACTAACGGCCTGGGGATGAAATTTTCTGTGGCAAGCTTAACTAGGACAGTGTGTGGTCTGGGATCATCTTGGAAGGAAGATGCTCTGTGGATGGATATTCCTCTGAAGCCAGAGGGCTTCAGATGTGGAAGAAGTTCTGAAACGTCCAGTGTTACTGAACCATCCCTGTAAGAAGGGAAGTGGTGTGGGGAAGGAGGAAGAACACGTATCAAGAGGCAGATGCTAAGAGTCTGTGAGTTTTAAGAGTAGAGTAAATGTGTTTGATTCAGGCCTAGTTTCTTATTAGAGCCCTGCTGCGTCCGTGTGTTTATTCTATAAGCTCCTAATTATAGCCACTCCGTAATGGAGTTCTGCCCAAGCTAACACTTCTTTAGATCTGTTTGTGGGTGTTACACATACTTCCACCTATTCATAATACTGCTTGGATGAACTTTTAGAAATGTGGTTCTTTCATAGGCAGCTTTTTTAGACTGGGTATTCTACTTAAAAGGCACCTGGAGAAAAGAAAATTCAGGATGCCTCGGCTACATCTTTGTGACATAGGCATTTTATCCGCCCTCACCCTGGAGGAACAATCCCATCTACTCATCTGCTGTCTTCAGAGCTCTGTAGAGCTGCCTGGAGATCGCACCACTAGATATTCTCAGGTCACTAATTGCTCTCAAAGCCAAGAATGGGCTAATTAGCTGAATTTCACATTTGAGAAGATGAAACATTTGAAATTTGGTTGCCACCTGAGACAGTTTTTATACTCACATATTTGGTGGAAAATGCAATCCAAATAATCCCACTTCCTTCATATTTAAATTGTTAAAATGTTGCTTTGTCAGAATTATTTTATAGATGTATAATTTTTTTCAACAAGGCTCCTCACATTGTTTTGACCAATAGCCAGTTTACTGGTTTTGTTTTTATAACTTCCAAATCAGCAGAATGAAGAATATAATTAGTCGGTCATTTTTATATATTGAGCGTCTAACTTCAGACGCTCTTTGTTGTATACTTTTAAATGACGTTTGCCATTAAAAAATCTCAGTTCAGTCAAGCGTTCCTTTAGCGACCAGTTGGTACAGCGGAACAGGAGTAGCCTTGATAGGATTAATCATACTGAATTTCAGTTTTCATACCTGTAAAGCAGAAATAATATTAACACCTCACTCACAGTGTTACGGAATAGATACGAGAAAATAAATGGGACACGCATTGTGATAGGTAAGGGTCTAACATTATTGATTCTACTAAAAGCAAAGCCACCAAATATAATCATATAAATATATAATTATATAACCTAACCATAACCATAGTTATGTAATCATACAACTAAATACTGTTGCCATATCTGCCCAGAGGAGGCAAATCAGAATTTAATTTTTGTATTCATATGCTGATATTTAACATCTCTCTAATGACCATAATTGCACCGGAGACTCACAGCCCTGAAGATTGCTTATGGATGGAAAAAAAATGCCTCACTGGAGAAATGACTCATATGTATAAGGGGAAAAGCACAGACAGAAGAGGAGACTCTTTACCCATCCACACAAGTCCCCTACTACCGTGTGCTCCCTTGGAGCCCACAGGTAACTCAGCTGAAAGCAAAAGGGTAGAAATTGATCTGAGTTCTCAAACTACATGGTTCTGTTATGACTCACACGGTTAAGAGGCCCCTTGGGCTGAACAAGACACCCAGCATCTATCAGTTAGTTCATCTCCACGTAACTAACACAAAACCCAAATTAACACTGACTTAAGCACACAGGAGCTTTTCTATCCCATGCAAAGGAAGTCTGGTTGAGGGAACCTAAGGCAGTGTGACAGCTCCACAAAATTTGTGGAACCCCAGGCTTCTTGCATCTTCCTGCTGCACTGGCCTGGTACATGGCTTATCTCTTGCAAGTCACCTCAGTGTCCAAGATGGCTGCTGGAGCTTCAGCCAACAAATCCATGTTCTAGCCAATAGGATGGATAAAGGGAAGACTCAAAAATGTCTTTTCCCTAGCTTTTCCTCCCTCCTTCAAGGAACCTCCCAGGAAGTCCCTCCCAACAAATTCATGCTCTCATCTCAGAGGCCAGAAGAACTTGGGCATTAGCCACACTTCACTGCAGGAGAGGCTGGGAAATATAGTACTTCAGCTGGTACATTGTGGCCCACAGTAATACAGGCATTTTATTAATAAGGTGAAAGGCAAGAATGGATTTGGATAGGCAACTAGCAATTGCCACACAAAGTATAAATTACTTGGGGCTTCCTGGGGAAAGCATAGAAAGGGAAGCTTATGGTCAAGGAGAATTGCTGCCTGGTGACTTGACCAACTGCCTGCTTCCGCACTCCCACTCCTACTAGACACTGATCGCTGACAGCCTGGTTCACCCACCACAGGGCAAAAAAGAAGAGGGTTAATAGCTAGCATCTATGGTGCACTTGCTATGTGCCAAGCCATGTATAATCACTTTTCATGCATTATCTCATTGTCTCAGAGCAACCCATAAAGTAGGTGCTGATATCATTCCTGTTCTACATACGTGGAAACCAAGGCTTGAGATTAATTAATTTAACCAAGATTACTAGGAGATAGAGAATCAGAGATTTGAAGTCAGGTCAGTTACCTCCAAAGCAAGTACTCTTAGCTAATGTGCTATACATTACACCTACAAGAAAAGGAAAAGGGAAGAGGAAAAAAGTCATGAAGAGGTGTGACAGAATAAGTCCCAGCACTAAAGTGAAAATGGTATATTAAAATGCTAAAGTATTTTTTAATGTAAAGTCATGACTCCATACAAATATTAAATTAATGTGACAACTATTTTATTTAACTCATTAATAGGTTAAATGGGTACGATATTAAACCTGTTCAAAGGAGAAGTCAAAGAACCACATCTATAGGCAATGAGGAATGCTGGAAAGAATTTACAAATAGGTGCAAGACTGTCTATCTGTAGGGCAATAGTCATTTGCATTCTACCAGATATAATTCCTTTCCATTTCTAAGGACAAGAATTACTTGCGTCATCATTAGTTTTGCTTACAGGGTTGAAAAATAGCTCTAAGACTCTGAAAGGCCAAGATACCCTGAAAGGGCATGCACCACAGGACACGCATTTTAAAATATCATAATTTTAAAACTTTCCTGAAACACCTAAATTGTCCTCTCTCTGTTGCCAAATATGCCAGCATTTAGAGAGACATAAAGAATATCCCCCAAATTCCTTTTACCTACTTACCCTCCGTTTATGTGCTACCAGAGGAGCAGCAAAGAGCAAGGGAAGGGCACAGAATCATCTTTTCAAACTAAGGTGGAAGCTGGATTTCCAAGGGCTGCCATATCACCTTTAGTGAGGTAATTAACAAATACTTATTAAATGCCTTCGATGTTCCAGACACTCCGCTGGACAAGCAAAGTAGACATGGCCCCTTCTGTCAGATACTTAGAGTCTACAGGGGACAACTTAACCTTCCAAGGGAGGGTAAATTACCTGGCTAATAGGATGTAGAAAGGTTCAAACCCCCCTCTCACCCACCCACACACACACACGTATATACAACTCTGAGTTGCTTCTGCAGACATTACATATTTCTTAGTGCTTGTTTTATAACTTAGTCAAAGCATCCTTTCCAAGTCTAGGCAGCTTGTCTGCCTCCTTGATGTTCTCATTCCCCAGTCGTTGAGCATTCTGGAACATCATCAGAGGGAAACAACTATGAGTATTGAAGTTGCCAGAATGTTTTTGTTGTTGTTGGCAGCCAAACTATAGGATTGGCAGCATTACCCTCATGAAAGCTTCACATTACTTGCTTCTGCCACCTTTGGCGATTCTGCAGCGATAAAGGGGTGTATAATCACTCCGTACAAAGAACTCTTCCCGTAAGTCACCCCTAAGAGAAACAAGAAAACGTCCCTCTCTTTGCCTCTCCTTCCCATCCTTCTGCATCTGTCACTCTCTGTCTTTCTCACTCTGTGTGTTGTCCTCTTTGCCCTGCCAGCTAGCTCTTGTTTGCAAAGGTTTTTTTGTACTCACACCTCTCACTGGTTCCTCCGGGGGCCCATTTACTCTTTCGTGGCTGCAGATTCCAGAAGGCCCTGGTTTCTGCACACTATGAATGACACACCAGTAGCCCAAGAGGGGTCATATGGGATGCTCAGTGTTGATTACAGGCAGGAGGCAGCTGCACGCTGACAAGAGGGACAGGAAAAGGGGGAGGGACTGTGACCAGGTACTTCCCCTTCAGAACCTTCTCAGAAAGCAGCCAACCCATAATGCTACCAGCTCTGATAACAGTTACAAACTAAACTTGTTCAAACACATTGATAGATATAATCACTTTCCCCCAAGTCTGCCATTGCCTTGTAGTGTGTCCTGGGCTTGGACACTGACCTCCCCAGGACTGTTTCCTGAGTTATAAAACGATGGGGTCAGAGCAGCAAGTTAGCAAAGAACTTTAGCATACATATTCTGTTGAAGTAAGCTAAAGCCAATGAATTTTTTAACAGTAAGGTTAATATGACTTTTTAAGCAGATATTTGGAATGCCCACTAAGGAACAGGGTTGAAAGGAGAGAACGGTTTAGGTGTTCTGTTGTTTGGGGGACTGCTCACTGACTATTTAAAACTAAAGTAATACTTGAACATGAGGAAGGGGAATCAAACTGTATAGGAGAGTCTAAAATAAAAAGTAATCATCTTGCACTCACTCCACTCATGCCTGATCACATTTCCCAGTGTGAACTACTCTGAACTTCCGTTATTTAATTTCTTTAGCTGGTTACCATGGTAACTTTATGTCTCTAATACTCATATTTCTGTTGCCTGAACTGTCTACTTTGCCTGCACTGCTGAGCCTCAGTGGAATAGTGGAAGAACTTCCCTCTGCTAGTGTAACTCCCCGCTTTGTTTGGTTATATTATTTCTAGATTGTCAAGATTTAGAATACGGACTTCACTAAGTCTTTAATGCTTTGTTTATAGGTTGCTTCAGAAAATTTACCCCCCACCAAAAAGCATACTAAGTATAACGATCATATAAATTCTTTCACTGTGGAACCAAGTATTTTTTTAACCTCATGATAAAAATTCACTCCTTCCTATGAAAGAAATGAAGTCACTAACACTCTCATACCTCCTCCTTCCTCCTGCACCTTTTGTTAGTTATATATTATTTTTATTGGTATATTGTCAAGGTGTAATGTAATTCTCATTGAAATATAACCAAAGTTCATGTAACTGTTTAGTATTTGTTCTGTAATTAAATGGATTCATTTCAAACCATTAGTCTTTTGTATGTGTGTGTGTGTGAATAGCAGAAACATTTATTCCACCCAGCAAAGTCACTGACGAAAAGTGAAGTTCCAACACATTTCTTTTGTCTTCTCAGTTAATAAATAAAAGAACAGGCATTTTATCAAAGAAGACATACACCTGGCAAATGAGCACAATAAAAATGTTCAACATTATGAATCATTGGGGAAATGCAATCAGACTATGGTGAGATACCGCTACACACTTTAAAACAGGCAACATTTTAACTACTGACCGTACTAATCAAGTACTGGTGAGGACTACAGGGGAACTGGAATGCTTCCATAGTGTTGACGGGAATGCATAAGGGTACAGTCATTCAATTTAGAATATGAAACCATATATTCAAATGAAGAATTTTATGCACATGTTCATAGTAAGCTTATTTGTGGTGGCCAAACTGCAAACAAACCAGAAAACCCCTTTTGTTATTTTTCAGGAAGGAAATGAACTATTCATACCTGCAACTTAAATGATTCTCAAAATAATTATGCATCATGAAAGAAAAGGACAAATACAAAAGTAAACATTAAGATGCCAATGATATTAACAGTCTAGAAAACACTAATTGAGTGGGGAAAAAAGTAAATCAATTGTAATTGCCTGGGAGTCCTGGGAGACATGTCAGAAGGTAGATATTCGTGTTGGATGTTTGTTATTATGATAATGGATCCGTGGCTTTACAAATATGGAAACTTACCAAACTGTACATTTTAGGTATGTTAATTTCATTGCATATCAACTATACAGCTCAGTTAAGTTTTAATGGAAATTGGCTTCACATAAAAATCTGAATCTCCTTTTCAGTAGAACTCTGCCAACCACATGTTAACTCCACCACCTCTCCTTGTCCATGGGTGGGATTCTGTTGCCTTAGCAGTGAAGACTGGTGAGCCATGAAAGGTGTTTCCACTTGAGTTATCCAGGAACTCTGCCTGGGTCCTAAAAATCACATGCCTGGACTACACCTTCCACTCTCATACAGCTCCAAACTCACTGATGGTTCTCACACCTCAGGGTGACCTCTGAACCCACCCAAAATTCTGACATCCAGTACTCAACATTAGTCCCACAGAGCCCTGCAGTCTACCCTAGGAGGCCTTGGAAAACAATGCAAATTAGATCACAGCTGGAGCGAACGCTATTGCTCTGCCATGATCAAACCATTAGTTTTCTCATATAGCTTCTTTATTACCAAATTCTTTATTTAATTCATATCTTAATTATACGAATTTATTTTTTACTTTTTGCAAAGCAGTTTTTGAGGAAGGGCTTATGTGTGCTATCCTGATTTCTTTCATGTTGAAAATATGAATAGTACCTCCTCTGGATTTAATCTTCTTTTGGTCACAATTTTCTTTTCTTCTGAATTTTGTAGATGTTGTCCTGTTGTCTTTTTAAAATGAATATGACTATAGAGCAGTCTAATGCCAGCCTGATTTTCTTTCACTCTTAAGGTGATTTTTTTTTTCTGCAGGGTGCCCAAGGAATTAATTCCTTTTTCTTTAAATCTAAAATCTTGAGCAGAATATAGTTCCATGTTGCTATTACCGTATGACATTTTCTTATGACCACTATGTGTTTTTGCTGTTAACAGATTCCATTTTTTTTACTTCAGGGGAATTTTATTTTAATATACCTTTGAGTGATTTTTCCATTCTTCAGAGACATTAATTACCTTTATGCTGCTTTGTTTTAATCTGTCTTTCGTATCTGTTAGCTTCTATCTGATTGCAGAAATCAGTTTGTCTTTTTAAATCTGCATTTATTATGATTATCTCAAACTTTTCTATTAAAAGTATAATTTTAAATTTCCTATTATAAAATACTTTTTGCATCCAAAAATAAAGGTGAATATAAATATAAAAAGCACACATATGCCCACAACCCAGTGTAACAACTAGAATAATATAACCATGTATTAAAATTCCTATACGCCTCTCCCAAATTTCATGCCCTCTCTTCACTCCCAAAAGTACCAACATCTTAGCATAAAAGAGTTTTAGTAGTATATCCTAATCAATGCAGTTTACTTTTGAATACATCTGACCTTTTAAATAAAAGGAATCATACTATGTATTCTTCAGCAACCTGTTTCTTTTCTTCCCAAAAATTCTGCTTGTGAAATTAATTTATGTTAACACAAATACCTGTAGTTCTTTTTTCTCACTGTTCAATCGTATTCATAGTACAGATATAACACCATTATTTTTTATAAATTTATTTGTTTTATTTTTGACTGTGTTGGGTCTTTGTTGCTGCATGCAGGCTATCTTGAATTGCGGTGAGCGGGCTTCTCATTGCGATGTCTTCTCTTGTTGCGGAGCATGGGCTCTAGGCGCCCGGGCTTCAGTAGTTGTGGCACGCAGGCTCAGTAGTTGTGGCTCGCAGGCTGTAGAGCGCAGGCTCAGTAGTTGTGGCTCACGGGCTTAGTTGCTCCATGGCATGTGGGATCTTCCCGGACCAGGGCTCGAACCCGTGTCCGCTGTATTGACAGGCTGATTCTTAACCACTGTACCACCAGGGAAGCCTCTAGGTATAACACCACTTATTCATTCATTTCCCTGTGAATAGTTAATTCCAGTTTATTTTAAATTTTTATTTTATAATTACCAATATTATTATAAAGTTTTAGTACAGGTTATCTTATACACATGTTCAAACATTTCTCTAGAATGTATATTTATAAAGGGAGTGATATTTCTAAGTTATAGAAATCTTCAGCTAATTGAATAATGCCAAATGTTTTTCTAAAATGGTTATATATGATTTAAGTGTAATATATTCTCTTCCTGGATGCTGGTTATGTATTACTCTAGAAAGGATAGTTGTGCTGAACTTCAGTTTTGGAAGAATGGGATCTGAAGTGACAGGGTAACATACAACTATCTGTTGTAAACCAAAGAGCAAGGAAGGCAGCAAGACTGACTCAAAGAATAGAGTGTGTCTCACATCTGGAATTAGCTGCTCTTGTGTCTTAGAGATGTTATTGGTTGAGTTTATGTCCTGTTCTCAAATATCTCTGTCGAGGAATTGTATTCAAACGTAGGATTATCAAAAAACTATTTTTGTTGTTTCTTAAAGATTGATCTGTGGGAGATAAATAAGCATTCAAGAAAAACTGCAAAGTATTCAAGTAAGTTTGGATGTCTCATTTAGCCAAGCCAAACAGTTTTCTGCAGAATTTCTCAAATCCATTAATATGCTAATAGACACTGTGAATTTGTAAGAAGGATATATATTATAAAGAAGTTCCAGTATTATTTAATCATGAAACTCCTTATGTTCATGGACTCCTGGAACGTACTTTGCAGAAATTTTGCTTTTTTTCTAATCATGACATGTGAGAACTAGAAGGAACCTTAAAACAACTCAGTTTTAAACTCCAGTTTTGCAAGAGGGATAAAATTAAGAGAGTTTAAGTGACTTCCCCAAGGACACACAGCTCTTCGATGGTTAAGGCGGGATTAGGATCTGTATCTTCAGATTCTTGATCTAGTGTTCTTTGAATTTGGTTAAAAAATAAATGAAGTTGCAAGATGCAGTGGCCTGTATGTATGTAGTATGTCCTTCTTTACCAGTGAAAATAGTGAGACTCAGATTCTTTCCTGTGAACCTCAAATTGCCCTTCTGACAGCTTATAACATCCTCTCTCTAAAACTATATTAGATCTCTGATCTTCATGAGGGTTCAAGAGTCTAGGATTATTCTATGTAAAGCCTCCATGTAGAGTAGATATCACACACACTTGATCATCCTATCTTATTGGTCCCTCCAGCAAGATTTAGCCAGAAAAATGTCCCTTCCAACATCATGGTTCAGGTGGATGAGGCGGTCTTATACAATGAGGTTGTGTGGACACCCTCACACCCCATAAGCAGAATTTAGGAAGGGCTTGAAATTTAGAAATGGAATCACCTTTCCATTAGGCAGTGGAACAGTGTGAACCAGAGACCCTTAAAAGTTCTAGACCCTTTAACTTTGAAAAAAGTTGTGAGAAGTATGTCCCCAGATTGAATTGCATTGTTATTTGTCGATACACTGTTGTAATAATGAAACATTTGATGTAATCTGAATGTCCGGTAACTTGGGGTTGGTTAAATGAATCAAGGTATGCTATGAAATACTATACAGCCAATAAAAATTATGTTCTAGAACAATTCATAGAAAGATGTCTAAAACAGAGCTTCCCGAAAAGTGTGCCAGGTAGTAGGTTTTGATGCCCTTTGCCCTCATGGGAGATGGTCAGGGTCTTGTGTGGCCTTAACCCCCAGCTCAGATGTCTCAAACTGCAGGCAGTCTTTCCTATTCACACTAGTGTGTCATAAAAATGACTGTTATTTTTTTATGTATGCCATGATGCAAAAAATATTCAGAAAACTGGTCTAGAATATATTACATGAAACAAAAGGTTATGAAATAGTACTACAAAAAGTACATTTTTAAAAATAAATTTATTTTATTTTTGTCTACGTTGGGTCTTCACTGCTGTGAGCAGGCTTTCTCTAGTTGTGGCGAGCGGGGGCTACTCTTCATTTCAGTGCACGGGCTTCTCATTGCAGTGGCTTTTCTTGTTGTGCAGCATGGGCTCTAGGTGTGCGGGCTTCAGTAGTTGTGGCATGCAGGCTCAGTGGCTGTAGTGCACGGGCTTAGTTGCTCTGCGGCATGTGGGATCTTCCCGGACCAGGGCTCGAACCCATTTCCCCTGCATCGGCAGGTGGATTCCTAACCACTGCGCCACCATGGAAGCCCCAGAAGTACATATTTTTATAAACAGAGATACACTCAAAAGTCTGCTAGGAAATACACCCTGCCTACACCTGGATGATGGGAATACAGTTACTTTTATTTTCATTCTTTTGCTCATCTACATCTCTCCTTTTCAGTGAACACTTTTCTTTAATAACAATAATATGACAATACTAATTTAACACTTATATGACCCTTAATATGCTTTATCTTGTTTTAGCCTCAAGCAGGCCTGTGAAGTAGACACTGCCATTATTATTTTCATTATATAAATGCTATTTTTAAATTTCAGATTTGAAGCTATTAAGAACTGGACAAGTTGATGCAGAAAGGAAAGGTGGAAATGAGACATATCTGAAAAGCAGAAATAAGAAAAGATAGTAACTAATTGTCCATGGGAAGCAACTATGTATGTATGCCACCAGGATATTGAGGATTATGGCATTAGTAACCAAAACGGAATCAAGGAAATACAAGATTATATAGAGATTTTAAAGAAATTTAGAGAAATGGTTAGTTTTCAAGAAGAAGCTGAGGTTGGCTCTTTACTTGTTGAGGTTGAAGAGATAACAAAGCAGGTTGGTAGAAATGTCCAGGTAATGGCCAGTGCTCAGGTGAGAGGAGAAACCTAAAGCTGTAGTGTGGACAGCCATCCACAGTGGAGCCATGCTTACAGCTATGCAGGTGAAGGGCTCTCCTGAGAAGAGAATGTACAGAGACAAGCGGGGTACCAAAAGTTTTACCCTTTAGGCCTCGTGTCCACAGACCCCTGAACTTGACATCCATGTGTAGAATGTTGATAGAATGGAATTCCACAAGTCCTTGTGCATGGGTAAATGTTGACAGTGGATGACATGTACAAATAGTTTCTTCATTGTTTTTCCTCAGATCAGAGATTACTTGATTTCTTTTAAGGAAAGTATAAGTGGAAAAGACATTTAACAAACTTGCAGTGTAATGTTGGTGAGAAGCACCCTAGAGGATGGAATTCAAGGTGAAACATACCCTAGCTTTGGGAAGAAGTGATCAGAAATTGAGAAAATGCAACTGAATCATGACAAATGCTTGGTATACTGCATTTAGGGTGAGGAAAGGGTCAAGTTCCAAAAATTCAAAATGGAGAGCCTCTGACTATATATAAATACAGTGAGCAAAGATCTGAGAGCCTCAGGAAACCACAACTTGAAAAGGGATGTGCTGTATATATTTGTGCTGGTGCATATAAGATGTTTATTAGGAAATATTTTTTCAGGCAGCAGAAAGACATACGTGTAATAATATGGCCACCTTGTCATATTTGGCATTAAGAAGAAATATATTAGAAATATAATAATTATATTTCTCTTCAAGGTCCCTCTTTTAAGAGAGTTCAAAGTTATTAAATAGAATACAGAGGACATCAAAGAAAAAAGAATAGATAACTGTAAAATGTGCTTCTAAAAAAAGGCTAATGAACATGGTATTATTTTTTTTTATTATTATTATTATTTTGGCGGTATGCAGGCCTCTCACTGTTGTGGCCTCTCCCGTTGCGGAGCACAGGCTCCAGACGCACAGGCTCAGCGGCCATGGCTCACGGGCCCAGCTGCTCCACGGCATGTGGGATCTTCCCGGACCGGGGCACGGACCCATGTCCCCTGCATCGGCAGGCGGACTCTCAACCATTGCGCCACCAGGGAAGCCCTGAACATGGTATTATTTATTTTTGGAATCAAAAGATCAAGGGATGATTTCATAAGGATAAGGATTGTTAAGTTATGCAAGATTGTTATACAGAGCTTTGGGGCATCTTTATTGCCAGTAGAAAAGTAGGAAATAAGCTGAAACTATTAATAACACCCCCCAAAGTACATGTGCATATATACACACACATACATGGACCACACATACTCACACACATGCACATATAAGTGTATGTTTGTATAAGGAGCCCGGAAGGGTCTACATCAAGCTATTAATTGTTATTATTTGTGTGTGGTATTGATTATAGGTGTTTTTATTTGTTCCATATCTGTGTCTTCTAATTTATCCATAGTAAACATGAAATGTTTGTGCAGTAAGAAAAATGTTTTTATGGTATTTATAGAAGCAAATAGGTCACTTCCCTCTCATCCCTATTACCCTGCCAACCCCTAACCTATAAAACTTAATTTTTATAATATTCTGTATAACAGTAGTACTGGTACTCTATGTTTTACAGATGCTAGTGAAAAGTAACCACCTTTCAGACAAGATCATTGTTTTGCCAGGGAAAATTGAAGAAATCTCACTTCCTGAGTCTGTAGATGTGATCATTTCAGAACCGATGGGATACATGCTGTTCAATGAAAGGATGTTGGAAAGTTACCTTCATTCCAAAAAATGGCTGAAAGCAAATGGTGAGTTGGCCAATTCCTGGTTTAGAAAGTAGGCTAACTTCTCTGTAAAATATGCCGTCTTACTTCCCCCATATTCAGTCCTTTATAGAAAAGAGGAGAGAGCATTTCTGTTAAACCAATTCTTTGATTTTCTCATCCTATTCTCCCATAGTAAATGGGCTAGTCTCCAAAAGACATTGATGGCAGTGGCTGCGTGGTATTCAGTATGGTAAAGGAGACCCGCTCCGAGTTATGTATTTTTGTCCTAGTTCAATCACTGTTTTCCTTAGCTAACTTGGCCTAACACTTGACCTTTTGACCTTGGCTTCCCCATCTGTATTATTAGAAGTAATCTCTAAAGCCCTTTCAAGTGTTGACCTTCTGTAATGTGAGAAACTCTCTGGTGTCCATTTCTTCTTTCTAACACATTCTCTTCCTACTGTATGTCTCTTTCCCTATGGTCACTACATATAATCGAGATAATAATATAAAGCCCAGTATTCTCTTTGTGCTTAACGAGTGTCTGTGTGTGCTAAGCAATTTCCATAAATTATTTTATGAAAACCTTCCGAAGTGTGAATAATGAAAGTTTTCAGTTTATTTGGAGGGTTAGTGCAGAGGTTCTCGGTGATTTTATACTCCTTTCCCAGGGGACATATGGTGATGTCTGAAGACATTTTTGAGTTGTCACAGCTGGCAGAGGTGGTGCTTCGCACACCTAGGGGGAAGGGCCAGGGACTTGCTAAACATCTTTCAATGTGCAGGACAGCCCTCACACACATCGAAGGGTTATCCAGCCCAAAATGTCAGTAGGGCCGAGATTGAGACCTGGCTTAGTGGGAGACAGTATTACGATCCGCACTTACGAAGAGAAAACTGAAGCACGATGAGGGAAAGCATCGTGGCAAGGACACACCTCTACTAAGTGACAGAGCAGGGCTTTGACCCCAGATCTGTCTGACCCTGAAACCCACACTCACAACTGCTTGCACACACACTAACTTTCCACTGTTCACCAGAGAGAGTGGACATGTTCCAACAGCACATTTTTTTCAATTAAGGGTTAGAAGGTAACTGGCCAGTTTTAACAGTTGCATCTCTGATGAGAATTGCAGCTCCTTACCGGTTTTACTTACTTTAAAGTACTATTGTTGTGGCTCCCTAGTCATACCCAGTGAAGACAAGACAGAGGATAAACTACAACTCCTACTCACCAGGTTACCCGGTCTATATGCATAAGTAAAGCTTTAAGTTTGTAATTTCCTGCATGTTTCAAAATTTAGGGATTTAGAAATAGGCATTTTTTTAAAAAAACTCATGCAGAAATAAATAAACTTGGGCAAAGTATACCTAACGTCAAGAACTCCATTAGCATTCCCATTATAAATCAGCCCAGGATGATCTTGGAGGCCTTGTGTTCATGTGATAAAATTGAATTATGGGAGATGAGAGCAAAGTAGCTTGGATTTCCTCCTCAAGGCCTCCCAGAAAGAATATTTGTATTTTTTTTCTGGATTTTTCTCAAAGGGTTAGGTGCTTTTGGATGATGAGACTTTAAACAAAGTTAATTAACATGCATCTGTTGAGCTGCCCTCTAAGCCGAATATTTAGACTTAATATCTGGGCATCCTTTTTCCCCAGATATTTGAAATGGTTATGAAATTTTATATTCGGCTGTGTATCTTTAACTAGACAAGTAGAAATGAATACTGATTTTATCAGCTCTCTACCCTGTGCATTCCTGGGGGAAGGATGATTGATTTTTTTCCTAATTATTTTTATTTTCCATCAAAATAAGACATAGCTTACCACATCACATGACAATAAAAAGGCTTACAATGAAAATGAGTCACCCTCTGCCACACCTCTTCCTATCCAGAGACTGCTCCCCAAAGGCTTTTCCTTTCAACTCTATTCTCTGTTGCTTCTCTTAGTTACCTACATATTTCTATGTAAAATTATCATATTGCTATTCTTGTCACTCTCTGGTTGAGAAGTTAGCTTTCCTGCATAGCAGCTCCTTCCCTTCTTGAGGCATCCCCCCCATCCTCTAAATGTATTTATACAGGTCCTCAATCCCTTATCTAAACCCTCGAGACCAGATATGTTTCAGAATTCAAAATCTGGAGGACTTTGGAAAGGTCACAGAGTCATATACCATGTGTTACTTAACACCTCCAGTGGGATCTGAGGCAGCCCTCCATAATGAAGCACGTAGTATTTCTGCAACAAAACATGAACATGGATACCAAGTAGGATAAATAAAGACTATAAACTCATGTCAGTTCAGGTCATCAAATGATGTTGCAAACTTACAAAAATTTGTTGCTTTGCAGAGCTTTTTGGATTTCGGAATTTTTTTTTAATATAAGGAAATATAGACCTAGATTATTACTTGTTTAACTCAATAATCGGCGTTTACATTATTATGACAATGTAAATACTGTTCAGTGCTGAGTCAGGTGGTATGGTAGGTGCATATGATTATTTTTTTTTTCATGAAATCTTTTGTTTTTCCTGGAGTAAATTGCCTTGTTTTTTCATTAGTTTAGTTTTCCGTATACCCATGACTAATTTTTTCCATGCTTTAACGGGTCTGACAGATTGCCTATAAATATTTGTTTTGTGGAATTCTCCTGTAATGCTCTGTCCTCCTCGACCACCCATGAACTGGTAGCTCTCTAGTCCTATTGTGTGGCTACCCCACTTTGACTTTCCACCATATTCTTTCATCTTCCCCTTTCTTGGTTTATACCATTCATTTCAGCAAAGAATATTTTCTAATAGCTTCTGGAGAAAGGGTGGTTGAGAAGTTTCTGTTTATTGAGTCCTCATATTATCATTTTGTTAGGTAGAGAATTTTAACTTGAAAACAATTTTTACTCAGTATTTTTAAGGCATCTTTTTTTGGCGTCTGGTACCCAATGTTGCTATTGAGAAGTCGAATGCCATTCTGACTCCTGAAGTTTTAAAATGACATAGTTTTTCCCTCTGGATGCTTTTAGTATTTTTTTTTTTCATTTCTAGTTGTCTTAGTGTGAAACTTTTAAAATTCTTGTGCTGGACATTTAGTGGGTATGTTAAATCAGAAGACTCATTTTCTTCTACTCTTGGAATTTTTCTTATATTTTACCTTTGATGATTTCCTCGCCTCCATTTTATCTAATATCTTGGCAATTCCTCTTAGGCTTGGGCTCAGAACATCCTCCTCTGAAACTTCCCAGGTTTACACAAATAATGATACATATGACTTTTCCAGAGTTGTTTAATATCCTTGTATCTCGAAATTGAAAAACCACCAAGCAGTCATTATTGTTTTAACAGTAGTGCTTGAGATTTACATGGAGAAATATGAATGATGTTACAGTCGTGGTTTTTCTCTGACCACCTCTGAAAATACCATAATTAAAATGATCTGTTCTATTTTAACGGACATCAAGGGGAGCATAGTTAAAGTATGAGACCATTGACTATTGGAAGAGATTTCACCCCTGAGTTTTTTCCTTCCGCTTATTAGCTCTGTGCTTATGGCTGAATCATTTAAATTTCCCTGTTCCTTAGTTTTCTCATTTATAAAATGGATATAATAATAGAACCTACTTTATATTATTATGAGGATTAAATGAATGAATACATGGGAAGCCCATAAAAAGGTTCAAGGCAGAGTTAACATAAACAAGAACTTTTAGGTATTATTATTGGAATGATGAAGATCTGTAGTTTTTTAGATAATGAGAATAATAACGCTGATCGCCACATCTGCCTGCCCAGAAGGGCCCAACTCCAGGTCTGCCAGCCTAGGTGTTTGTTTGCCTGCTAAGTTATCTGCCTTCTCCCCCAGTGACTGCAAATGTCAGGAACAAAACGCAAGTGCTGCGGGCTTCCCAGCGTGGAGGATGGTGAGCCTGCACATAAGCATAGATTCTAACAGCACTTAAAAAGATAAATAGTCAATATGATTATACATCAACAAAGTCTAAGAATGAAAATAATAATGTGATAGGATGATGGAATGTTGATTGTTTTCAAAGCTAAGTTGTTTTTACAATAAATAAAAGAAAAAATAAATAAATAAAAGAAGTGCCCAGAATTCCAAGCACCGGACATACAGAAAGGAAAAAAAACTAGTAGCTGAGGTGGGAAGCAGCTGCATAGCACAGGGAGATCAGCTCGGTGCTTTGTGACCACCTAGAGGGGTGGGTTAGGGAGAGTGGGAGGGAGGCACAAGAGGGAGGGGATATGGGGATATATGTATCTGTACAGCTGATTCACTTTGTTATACAGCAGAAACTAACACACCATTGTAAAGCATTTATACTCCAGGGACTTCCCTTGTGGCACAGTGGCTGGGAATCTGCCTGCCAATGTAGGGGACACAGGTTCAAGCCCTGGTCCGGGAAGATTCCACATGCTGCGGAGCAGCCGGGCCCGTGCGCCTTAACTGCTGAGCTTGCGCTCTAGAGTCCATGAGCCACAACTACTCAGCCCATGTGCCACAACTACTGAAGCCCACGAGCCTAGAGCCCGTGCTCTGCAACAAGAGAAGCCACCGCAATGAGAAGCCTGTGCACCGCAACAAAGAGTAGCCCCTGCTGGCCGCAACTAGAGAAAGCCCGCGCGCAGCAACAAAGACCCAATGCAGCCAAAGATAAAATAAATTTTAAAAAAATATCATACTCCACTAAAGATGTTAAAAAAAAAAAAAACAACCAGTAGCTGAGAAAGCCAATATGCCAGGTTAAATGCCTCACCTAGGACTCTAAACTTTTATTATAATGTAGCTTTGTGACTTGCTTTGACATTCTTTTTTATATTCCCTCTAATCTTCTGCCTAATTTTCTTATCATTGCTTTGAGGCAAGTTTACGTTTTAGCCTGCTGTGTGATAACTGAGATGGAATGAAAGAATGGAACAGGTCAAGTGGCAGGTCTTCTGTAAGTAAGAAGGCAGTAGGAGTCAACTTTGAGTCTGTTGTCTTCTGCTCAATAGGAATGATGTTCCCGACGTTCGGCGACATCCACCTGGCCCCCTTTTCTGATGAACAGCTGTACTTGGAACATCACTCCAGAGCCAACTTTTGGTAACGTTCTCTTCTCTCTTCCCCTCCTTTCAGAGTAAACCAGAGTTCTTAAACTGTTGACATTGTGGGTCACATACTGGGGTCAGGGGCTGTCCTGTGCACTGTAGGCTGTTTAGCACCTTTCCTGGCATGTACTTCCTGGATGCCAGTAGCACCTTCCCCCTAGTTGTGGCAACCAAAAATGTCTCCAGACATTACCAGACATCCCCTTGGAAGGCAAAATCACCCCCTGTTGAGGACTACTGAAATAGACAAATAAGGGAGCCAGTTAGGCAAAATCAAACATCCAAAACACTGCCCTAAGGCTAAAATAATAGCATCCTCCCCCTGCCTGCTGTTCCTCCCTTTCCACTTCCTCCATCCATTCTTTTGGCCCAAGGCTATGGCTTCTGCTAGAACATGCCTTTGTCAGAGAGCAGATCAATCAATATACCTTCATGTAAATGAGTTGATCCGAAGATTCTTGGAGCTTTCCTACTAATTAGCTGTTGACCTTTGGGCAGTTCACTTCATCGTCTGAGACTTGGTTTCTTCCACTGGTAAAATGAGAACTAACACAAAACTCATGCCACTTTGAAACCACCATTCCTTCTGCCTTCTTTTCCTGAGACTGGTTTTTATAAGGAGAAGGAGGGGAGGAGAATGACAGTATTGGACCTGTGGGAGGGAGAAGCAGAACAGATACCATCCAAGTGGGAATGTGAGGCGCGTAGGAGGGAGCACAGCATGCACCGGCAGGTGGGTGAGGACGTGAGCTAAAATGTAAACTTTTCAGTTCTGGCTGAGAATGCAGAACCGTCCAACGGCAATATCCAAAGTTGATTTCCAGGGCTTTCTCTTTGTAATGCCGTCCGTTGGTGAAGGGGCAGGAAATAGGAAGTGCTTTGGTTTCCCGCATTACAAAGTTCTATGAGTGAGGTCGAAGGGTTATGATTTCTCTTTCTCCCCAGTTTTTTCTGGCAAAATAGGCTTTCCCACCCCAGTTTGATAACCTTTAATGGCTTCGATTCAATCTGTAATTTTGAAACTACAAGCCACAGAATTTCCAGTGGGGGTGAATGGCCTCTTCGTGTATATGTGTGTGGTGACAGAGGGGGCGATGATGTCATGTAAGGTCATGCTGACCCTAAATGTTTCTATCTTAAATGGAGAGGTTGGAGAGAGAGGAATTTCAGGTGACAGAGTATGCCAGACTTACAGGGGAGGTTGGTTGTCCAGGCAGTTTTTCTGTGATCTCCCAGCAGTACCATCTGCTGCACGGGTGGTTTTGGCAGAATGCCTTGAGAGAAATCAAGGAGGCGGTGGGGGCGGGGGTGGGGGCGGAGTTGGAGACTGTTGAGTATAGACACTCCCTTTGAGGAATTTCACTGCAAAGGGAGTTAGAGAGATGGGTGGTGGCTGACCAGGGAAGTGAGGTATAAAAAAGGTAGTTTTTTTAATGGAATAAATAGAACATGTTTGCATGTTTGATGGGGAGCCCAGCCAGTCCACTGTGATTATTAATACTCTCTAGGTCTAGTAAGAACTCTCTTGATGAGCTCACCCATTCCCACAGTTCAAATACCATCTCTATGCTAATGATTTCCGAGTGTATCTCTCCAGACTTGTCCTGTGAACGCCATACTTTTCCATAGCCAACTGCCTCCTGGACGTCTGCCCTTGGAGAGACGCACCATGTCCACAGCTCAACTCCCGATCTCCCCCACTGCCACCCCACACCTGCTCTACACACAGTCTTTCCACCTCAATTGCTGACAACTTTATCCTCCTAATCATTCAGGCTCCGAATCTTGAAGGCCTTCTTTCTTTGTTCCCCATCCCTAAACCATTAAGAGATTATGTTGGTCTTACTTCCAAAGTACATTTGACCCCTGAACAACACAGATTTGAACTGTGTGGACTTTTTTCAATAAATATATACTAAAGCTCTACATGTGAATGTGTGCATGTGGAACCATGGATACAGAGGGCTGACTGTGAAGTTAATGAGCATTTTTGACTGCGTGGAGGGTGGGTGCACCAACAAACCCCCCCTTTTGTTCAAGGATCAACTGTATATCCAGAATCTGACCAGTTCTCCCTGTATTTACTGTTTCCACTTGATCACAACACTATCATCTCTCATCTCAGCTATTACGGTAGCTTCTTAACCTGTCTATTCCAACATCCCCAAAGCCCTCCAGTAGGTTCTACCCAGTCTGGCTCCTCATTTTCTACTGCTGTGTTCACTCCACTCCAGCCTCCCAGACTTCCTTGCCCATCCTCAGGCGTACCTGACACACTCCCACCTTAGGGCCTTGCATTTGCTCATCCTTCTCTGGAATACCTTTCCCTCCAGATTCACATGGCTAATTCCTTCAACTCCATAAAGTCTTTGTTAAATGGCTTCTCAATAGGACCTACCCTGACCACCATATTTAAAGTGGCAGCCATACCACTCCTAATCCCACTTTTTCTGCTCTGTATTTTTCCTCCAACACTTATCACCTCCTAAAAGACTTACTTATTATTGTTTATTGTCCGTATCCCTCCTCATAGAATGTAAGCACTGCAAGAGCTGGAATATTGTCACTGTTTACTACCTATCCTGCCACATGGTAGGCCCTCAATAAATATTTCTGATAAAAACTCCTGTGATCTCAAACATGTATGGAAGTAATTACTATCAAGATTTTAGTTGATACTTTTCTCAGTTTTCTTTTTCTTTATAAAATTAGACTCATACCATAAATACCATCTTATAGCACTTTTTAAAAACGTTATTAATACCTTGTTGACATGTTCTCAGGTCTTTTAGATATTATTTTGCTGCAGAGTATTTCTTTTGTGGCTCTCTTGTAATTTATCGACTCAAGATCCAATGTTGGGTATTAAGTTATTAATTATAATTTAACCCTATACATTCTATTAAGAAACAATACTAAGGTATTGTTCCTATATTCCACAAGAATGTAGAATTTTATAGACTTCTATAAATTCTATAGGAAACAATGCTAAAGTGAACATCCTGTTATAGAAATCTTGTACATTCTGATTATTACCTTACAATAAATTGCTAGAAGCAGAATCACTGGACCAAAAGGTGTGAAGAAGGAACTTCACAAAAATTATTCTGGGGCTTCCCTGGTGGCGCAGTGGTTGAGAGTCCGCCTGCCGATGCAGGGGACACGGGTTCGTGCCCCGGTCTGGGAAGATCCCACATGCCGCGGAGCGGCTAGGCCCGTGAGCCATGGCCGCTGAGTCTGCACGTCCGTAGCCTGTGCTCCGCAACGGGAGAGGCCACAACAGTGAGAGGCCTGCGTACTGCAAAAAAAAAAAAAATTATTCTTATATGTTGCCAAATTGCCCTGTAGAAAAGCTTTACCAATTAACACTTCCACCAGTGGTATATGAGAATGTCTGCTGAGTCTTGCCCATACAGGATATGTTCTGTTAAATGCCAGTTTGATTTGCAAAAAAAATGGTGGCCGATTTATTTTTAATCTGTATTTCTTTGATAGCTGGTGCATTTGAATGGTTTTATTTTTAGTCAACAGATACACACACAAAATTCTTTAATATATAGTTATCAAAATTCATAGCCTTCACTCTGTTTCTACTTTCTGTCCCTTTATAAGGGGGTTTCTGCATTAGACTACTAGCATGAAGGCCTTCTGTTGTATTGATCCAAGGAACAGGTGGTGAAAGCTTGCACGATTTCTGATTTCTGTTAAAAGAGGCAAAGAAGTGGATGCTGGCTGAAAGGAGGCAGGGGGATGCAAAAAGTGAGTCTGGGTGTATTCTGAGGGAGTGGGCTGAGAGACTGAGGAATAACTAACAGGCTAAATAAATAAGATCCCCAGATACACCCCATCATCAGTCCTCACCTGACTTAACTATCAACAACGCCGCTTGATGCCTTTGACTCTTCACTTCTGAGCCTAAACCTGATTTTCTTCCTTCCTTATTGGCCCTAACTCTCCTTTGCTCATTCTTCCTCATGACTCAAATCTTTGATGTTGGATTGACTCCTGGTTAGTTCTTAGATGTCTTCCTATTTCTGTCTGTGCTCACTTTCTTACTGATCTCATTTAAATACCGTCTTTATGTTGACAACTCCCATAGTTAGAACTCCAGGCCAGACTTCTCCCCAGAACCATAGACTTCGGATGTCCAAGTGGCTGGTGACAGCTCACCTTGGATGTCTGTTGGGCATCTTAAATTTAATACATCCAAAGGCAAGCTGCTGATTTTCACCACCACCCCCTGCCCACCCCTGCAAAACAAACATAAAACAAGCAAAACAAAAATCCCTGCTTCTACTACAGTCTTGAAATAACTTCCTAACTCACTTCCTCTTTTTAAACAACAACCAGCATGATCTTGATAACACGTGATTAGGTCATGTTATTCTTCCACCCAGAGCCCTCCACTGGCTCCCGATCATCTGCATAAGAACGTCCAGAGTTCTCCCGACAGGTGGTGAGACTCCGCCTGATCAAGTTCCACCCTGCTGTCCCTCGGACATCATCTCCTGCTACTTGCTCTCTTGTCCTCTCCACTCTGGCCTCATTGGTTGGGCTCCCTGCTTCCCCTCGAACATACTAGGCTTGCTGGCACCTCACTGCCCTTCCCTCTGCCTGAAACGCAGGTGTCACTGTGGCTCGCTCTCACCTCCTTCAGGTCTTAACTCACCTGTCATCATCTCAGGGAGACCATCTGTCAATTAAAACTTGTAAGCTCTTCCCTCCTGGAAGCCCTTATCCCACTTCTCACTTCCTTTTTCTCTATAGCACTTATTATCGTCTGCCATATATATGCTTTTACTTATCTGTTTTATTTCTTGGCCATCTCCCCCCATGAGACTACAAGTTCTGTAAGAGTGGCTGTTCGATTTACTGCTGTGTCCCCATCGTCTGACCTAGATGATCATAATTGCTCAATACATTTTTGTTAACTAGAAGACAAATGCATTATTTATAAGATTTCTTTATATATTAAGGGTATTAAGACTTTGTTGTAGTTTCTTCAGAATTTTCTCTTCGCCTTGTAATATTCTTTGTGGTGGTTTTTACCACAAAAGGAGTTAAAAACTTTTATGTATGTAAATCTACCAATATTTTATTTTACAGTTTCTTTCTTTTCTTTTATTTGAAAAAAAGCTTCCCCACCCTGAGTCTGGTATTAGCTTCCTTCTACTTCTTTCATATGTTACTTTTTTTACGCTTAACAGTCATTCAAATATACATTTAACTCTAAAATTCATTTAAGTATGCAGTAAGCATATAACTTTAGCCTTTTTAAATAACCATTCATGGGGTTCACTCTTGGTAGACAAGCTTACTACATTCTGATGTTAGTAGCAGTCACCTACAGAATGAATAATTTCCTTTTCTTACTTGATTAAGATTCCTCGGCCCTTATTAGCTAAGATTCTGAAAAGTATCTCCTGAGAGTAAGGCTCAGTCATGAAGAATCGTCATTCTCCGCTCTAAAGCTTCTTTAGGTGATGGGTACTACTGACAGTACTGAAAATATGTAAGTGGTTCAGGGGGTTAAAACCAAGGCTTTTAAATACAATTTTTAATGGATTCTCATACCAAGAAAAATATATACATAGGATCAATTAAGAGGAGTAACCAAATATTCTCAATAAGTTTGAGATGATACTAGTTTACCTCATTACAGTTATTACAGTTATAGAACATACAAGCGTAGGCAAGTAGGCAGTAGTTAAAAACTAGATAAATCAGACTCTAGAACCAGATTCAACTGTGTTCAATTCTTGGTTCTGTCAATTACTAACTGTAAAACCTTAGCCAAGTTAATCTAATTTCTTTTAGACCCAAGTTTCTTATTTATAAACTAAAGATAGCAGTGTTACCTACCTGGGGATGGGGAGTTTAAGGGATGGGACCTTTCCTTGTACAACTGTCATAGCCCTTTCTTCAGAGGCCAGTGTGAGGGTTCTAACAGATGCTGAATATGTCTATCCCAGTTGCACATTCGGGGACTGGGAAAATAACTACATGGTGGGTATGAACTCATTGGACACTCTGTGCCACAGACTTGGTCAGACCTTCCTTTGCTATCTCCATAAACCCTTACTAACCAGAGATATCCTAAGATTTCTCATATCAGTATCACTTTTTATCTCACATTCCTCAAAAAAATCTAGATATCCTCCTTTCTCCTACATAGTTGCTTTGCCACAGAGAAGAATTGGGGAATGTTTACCATATGTTCCTGCAGTGGCATTGCAGAGTCCTCCCTCAAGGGACTGGGTTTCCACTTCAGTCATGGGCCAGTGGTCACTGGATCCATAAACCAGATCTCTAAGTTAGATCTGGAAATTGGGTGAGGGACCTAATCTTCCCATTGTGACAGCTGACATCCTACTCGTAAGCTAGCAAGATTTTTGTTGTTGTTGTTCTAGAAATTGAGTACTGTCTATTCACTGTGCATGTATTTCACCTCTCTGGTAACACTAGGACCTTTTATCAACCAACTTACAGGTCCCTCTGGATCAAGGTACCCTGACTGTCACACTGTCACTCTAGTCCTGCTGTCCAACACAGTAATTATGTCATTCTAGCCTATGATGGTTAATTACTGCTTTCTTGCTTCCGACATTCTGAAATTCCATCGAGATTATGCTCATTCGGAGCAGAATTTAATGGCAGCATCACCCGTCACTGTCTTTGATGTACTGAGGGCAGCATGCCTCAGATCTTTCGCTAGTTTGTTCCCCATTACCTGTATGAATGGAGAGTTTCCTGGACTTTGCCTGAGAATAGTCAGGTGGAACAGTCTTACATCTTACACAGTAAATCCGTCTAGCATTTCCACCTCTCTGAGCCTTGGACCCCTTCCTCAATACTATACTGCAGAAATTCTGGGATCTCCATCTCATTAACTGCAGGCCATCATGATGACCATGCTTCAAAGTGACATACATCCCAGCAGACTACTAGGAGTGGTATCTGCTAGAACATTGAATCCTGGGAGTGCCGTTGTTGATGAATTGCAGCCTATGCTGACATATTCTACCCCCACTAGTCCAACACCCTTAAAGTCCACTCCAATACCCATTTCCCTGGTTCTTAGCAGAAAATATTAACCAGCTTCTCTGATGTTTTAGTCACGTAAGTTATCTCCTCCTGGAGTAGGAATTGTACTTACTGCTTGGGCTGTGCTGGAGTTACCATCCTGACAGCAATGAGGGACCATTAGCCTGGAGGCAGTGCGCAGCAGTGAGGCAGATCTTGAGGGGAGTAAGATTATCTTGCAAGGCCCAGGCTTCAAGAGGAGTTGTTGTGCAGTCTTCAGGCAAAGGGAAGCTGTTCTCTTCTGACAGGACAGATGAGAATTAGGCTTCTGCTGGTCTGAAGGATTCAGAGGAGTTGGGAAGGTCTTTTCAGGATTCTCTGCCTTGTCCACTCTACTATCTTAATTCCAGGTCTCAGGGCCCTAGTCTCTTCCTGTCAGGGCCCCGACTGTGATATGTAAGATCTGTCAAGGTTGCACACCCAATATCCTTTGCAACTCTTCCACTGTTGCTGCTTTACTACCTTGTTGGGGTGGGGAGACGGGGCAGTTCCAGTTTCAAGGATGTGGCTTTTAACTCTCAAATTCTATACCTGATTTTCTGCACAGAAGGCCTTGGAGCACCAAGGAGAGAGGAATTCCCTGAAATTCTGCCAAGGAAGCCCTCTGGATTTCACAGTGTGTCTTAAGTTGGGAGTTGACTGCTCTGAGATAATAGTCTTCTTTTTGCAGAGCTTCCAATGCTATTAACAGAGCCTTGTCTCTGTTAATAGGGGTCCAAAGGCTCAGAGCCTCAATCCATATAATTATCATCACCCCAAAACTTCAAGCACGCAGTTACCATATAGCCCAGTGCCTCACCTTCCACCTTTACTGCATCCTAATTAGCCACTAGTGAGACTGTTAGTAATTGTGATGAAACTACATGCTAAGAGTTTTCCCTCCGCACTTATCAGTAATTCTACATTCAAGGGCCACACCCATATTGATTGTCTTAGCTTGGGTTCCCCAGGAATCAGGGTCTTAGGCAAAGCTCGTAAGCTACTTTACTAACGAATGCCATCCCAGTAAAACAAGAATGAGGAGAAAACAGAGGGAGGCAGGAAAGGAGGGAGAGATGATGCAAAAGTGCATAACTGAGCTGACCACCACATGGTAGCAAATACCAAGAGATTGCTTGATCCCTCAGGACCATCTTTAGAGGTCAAATGAACTATATCTCAGGACAGTTTACACAGATGATGGGAGAGAAGTGTATTTATCCATTGGCTCTTAACTCCTCATTGGGCAACTGTTTACCCCTAACATTAAGTAGTCTGCACTTCGGGGTTGTCCACGCATGGACACCAAATGGGGGTCAGGGCACCTCACGCCCCACAGTCTGCAGGGATGCTCAGGGCAGGAGGGGAGAGCGCACGGTGCAGGTCTGAGGTGAGGCGCTGCTGGGTTGTGCTCACGTGGAGTCAGATGAGTCCATACCTTGACACAGCGGGGGCAGAATACCTGGCTGAGGACTCCAGAGGCAGATAAGACAGAGGATCTGAGGTGACCCTTAAAAGGTGATATACCACTTAAGGAACCAAAAGACATTTCCCAGTTTCCTTTTCAGAGTATTGTGAGTGGGCTGTACGCACCCATCTTGCTTGACAACGGCAGAGTGAGTTGAGCGATAGCAGGGATGCCAGTGGTGGATGGTCTATAGTCAGCTGTTCTTTACAGAAATCAGAAGTCTGTGCTTACAAAGGACAAGGGAAGATGAATGTAAGCAGAATTCTGCCACAGGCAGTGAGAGCTCCCTTCTTGCACCTTTCCACTCTGACTCTACTAAATGCCTCCTTGACCATGGTGTTGCTGAGAAACATTATTTTGAAGGGAATCCATTCCGCTGAATGCACAAGCTGCTACATTCTACTGCAAAGGCACTGGATGGTTTGTTCTTAGGCTAATTCTGCCCCCAAACTGAAATTTCTACTAAAGGTTCTTTTGGTATAGCTAGAAGTTTAGGCCTTCTGGTCTTTCCCAAAAATATATTTGGCCCTGATAGTCACTGGCTCTTAGGAATACCACACGGACCAAATAAGAACATTTCAAATTACCGTGAGATACAACCAAATTTTTGTCGGAAGTCAAGTGTATGCATAAAGTATCACAGAGAACTTTTGCAGGAATACTACCAACACAGTTGTGTTTGGACTTTCATATGCCACTGTCCTTACTTCATTTACATTCAGTGATTCCTGGGACTATAACCTTCGTTCAGCTACCCATTATTTCCTCTTAATATTTCCTCTGTTTCTCTTTTATGTCTGCAGCTCTTGAACTCACCAGGCTTTTGCTCATGAAATAAGCCTCAATTTCTGTATTCATCTTTTTTGTAACCTATGTCAAACTCATAGCTCTTTCATAGTATTCTGCCACTGGGCCCATACACATCCAGATCTGTGTAGTCAGGGATACAGTATTTCAGTTTGTGGATCCTCTCGCATCAGAGCTCTCCATTTTCAAACAGAGTTCAACTTCAGCAGACATCACTTCATCATCCCTGGGCCTGGTTCTATACACTCTTAAGCTAAAGCACTTTAGTTCTGTACCCACAGAATTAGGACTCCCCTGAATTAGGCAAAACTATTCATCAGAATTAAATTCATAGCACACATAATGGCACACTCTTATTAACTGTTTTCTTTTTACTTAAGGCACTTATGGTTTTAAGTGACAAAAGAAAGAATTTTAAAATGGCTTAAAAAAAAAGGATATTTTTGACTAACGTATCTGAAAGCCTGAGTAGATTCAGCTTCTCAGGCACAATTGGCTTCCAGGGCACAGACATTTATTGGGTCCAGGTCTCTCTCTATCCCTTAGCTCAGCTCCATTCTTGGATAGGGCTCTTCCCTCATGGCAGCAATGTGGTTTCCAGGAAATCCAGATTTATAGACTCATAGCTCCATGTCCACTTCTCTGTTGCAACAGTTTGAACAAAAGTCTTAGACTTGACTTTCCTTGGGTCACATGCTTAACCCTCAGTCCATCATTAAGGCCAGAGAGATAAGACACTCTGATTGGCTACAACTCAGCTACATGCCAGAATTTATTGCTGAGGGCAGAGTCAAACCATCCAAACCCCAAGAACTGAGAGTGAGGAAGAAGTGCCTCTCAGAAGAAAATCTGGTGCCGTAATCAGAAGAAGAGCAACTCTTTGCTGGGTAGAATGAACAAAAGATGTCCACCATAGTTGTCTTGACTGATCCACTTTTTCTTCTGATCCATTTCCATAGGTCCAATTCTTATACAAACCAGTAATGTCTAGATTCTTGTTGGTAACACCGAGGGGTGCTCCATGGATTCCTTTACAGAATCCCAGGCTTTCCCTTTCTTAATGAAAGAGGCAGTCTGAAGCTTGATTTCTTTTAAGGCCTGTGCACCCATTTCCCTTTCTCCTTTATACTGAAAAAAGCCCTATTTTTACAAATACAAAAAGCATATAAATATAGCCCATGTAAAATATGAGCCACTTTGCTAGGGTTTAAGCCAGCAAAACCAGAGACATAATGAGCTGAGCATCTTTATAGATACCGCTTTACAGAATGGTGTGTCTGCATGCTGTTGATGCAGAAAATTGTCAAAAACAGCCAAGCTTCAAGTCCTGCTATATAAAAGGAATGTATAAGAAATAAAACAAAGTTGCAATTTGTTTCTAGGCGTGCATCCTTCTCCTACCAGGCATTCCCAGCAGGCCATTCCAGCAACCCTCTTACGCTGCATCCTCAGCATCGTGTGCGGCTTAGGTGACGTTTTTGGATCTTTGTTTTTGTTTCCTAGTTCTTAGGGTTGTATATGTCTCTCCTCAGGTTGGCATATCACTGGTTGTTAATTCTGGTAGAACATAGTCCATTACGGTACCCAAAAGTCGCTTAATTGTCAAACAGCAGAATAGGATTTTCCTTCCTCCCTTAACTTTTCTTCCTTCTCTCTCTCTTTTTTTGGCCTTTTTAAAGGAAGGAAGTATTTAATGGGGACGACTGAATTTTTTTGTTAGAATAGAATGAGGAAGCAAAGATTTAAAAAAAAACTTTTATTGGAGTCTAGTTGATTTACAATGTTGTGTTAGTTTCTGAAAGATTTTTATTACAGTCAAACATCTGAGTTATGCTACGAGAGTGTGGGTTCATATTAGCAAGACAAAGGAGTGTGTGTGTTAGAGAAACCCCCCACTGTTAACTTCTGCAAGAGAACCTTGGGCAGTACCACCATCCTTCTAAGACAGATCCAGGACACTGTGGGAGGAGGAAGGACAAAAGACCAAGGTGAGCTAGAGGAGAGACAAAAACAGAAGAGACCCAAGAGGGAGGACTCCCCTGGATGCTTCTCCAAGCTCGGCTCTGCATGGAGAGGCTGATGGGATGGTAAATGGGTGGCCTCTTTTGCTGTACTCTGGGTGTGTTTAGGTGTAGCTAATGTAAGATTGTTTTCCTTCTGGACTGTATTTGCAGGATTTTTCAGATGTTGCATGTCTTACGGTGGAGAAGGAGGAGAGGAAGAGGGAGGTACACTTGAAATTTGAAGTCAAGATAAAAACATGCATGTAGACTCCTCCTTATGCGCTCATAAAGAGGCCATAAGCTAACTTGGAAAATAAAACCCACATACGATGAGAACAATGGAACTTATCCCCAGCTTCCAAGTCAACAGATTCGTTTCCTGATCCATCCCCCAGCAGTGTATCTTAGGAAACCCAGAAAGGTGCCACCTCCCATCTGCTTTCATTATTTTATGATGCATTTCAGAAGGAGATTTGAGATTTCTAAGAAATGGAGGTATGGTCCAGCCAGAAAGTTTTTAAAACCCAGGCAGTGGGCTCTTTGCCTACAGCTCTCCGTCTGCCCCAGGAATGGTGCCCGTTTGCACCACACTGATCTTGGCTTCTGGGTTTTAATTGGCAGTGAACACACAAAGAGAATGGCACATCCTGGGCCCCTCTCAGAGCTGAGGTTGAATGCAAAGACTCTAGTACACAGAGAATAGAGAGCAGTTCCCAGCCTCCGCCACTGCCAGGTGGAGGGCTGTCTTTGCCTTTGGGATTTTCTCTTTCACCTACTTGGCCAGGATTCTAGAACAGCTAACTTAGTCGTCTTCAACCCTGATCGTGCATGAGAATCACCTGTTGAGCTTTGGAAACAAGTGCTAGGGCCACACCCCCAGATCAAATAAATCACAACTTGGGGGGATGCAGTCCAGGCATCAGCACTTTTTAAAAGCTTTCTAGGGGATTCTCAAGGACAGTCAAGGTTGAGTCCTTCTGGGCTTTCTGGGAAGTTCTCTGTCTCTGTCTGACCCTCCACTCCTCTCCCCTTCCCTGTCTTCACCCCTTCTTCCCTCCCACCCCTCTCCTCTCTTCCCCTTCCCTCTCTCTCCCCCCTTGCCTCCAATAAAAAATTTTGTGATAATGACTTACATCCCCAAGAAAACTTCCACTCTCTTTCTAAATACTGAAAAGATCGTCTAAACTTACAGTGTTCTGTTTCCAAACATTTTCTAGGATTATAGGAGTCTTGTTGTCAAAATGTGTACTTATTAAGTGATGTACAGCAGCTTGGTTTTACCTGTGGACAGCCTGGCTCTGGCCCTTGATGGAAGGAGATTAGGAAACGAGAGATGAAGCCAAAGAAACTTTGGCGAATGATTTTCTGTTTCCCCATTGTCCTTATTGGCACCAGTGCCCACACACAGGGCCATTTAGGACACCAAGTTCTCCGTTCATTCATTAAATGCATAGATAGATACGTAGATATCTTTAGCCCTAACCGTATTCGAGGCTCCATGCTAAGTGCTAAATATACACTGAACAGAAAAAGAATAACTTCTGCTTTTAAGTGCCTAAAACTTGAATATTTAATTGTAATACCAGGTTTTACATTTTCAAATGGAAATATCTGAGCTGAGTCACAAAGATTGAGTAGGAATTAATAGGGCAATAGAAGGAAAGGAGCATTCTAGGTAGGAGGGAAAATAGGCAAAGGCTCAGAGGTGAGAAATGGTATAAGCCCTTCAGGATCTGTAAGATGCTCTGGGGGATGGTGTTTTGCTTGCAGGTTGGCAACTGGCTGTTGACTTAACAATATTAGGCCTCCCTGCCTCTCGTGAGGGCCTCTGAGGCATTGCCTCCTGATTAAGAGCCTTACTTTGACTGAAAATCTAACTGCACGCCCCCAGTTTTTATGATGATTCTGTGTTTTTTTCCTCCCTTTTCCCTGCAGGTCAGCAGGTGTCGGGGTGTGGGAGGATAGACACTGATGAATTGAATTTGCATTTGATTCACAGGCTATATACAGCATGTGCACACACACCCTTAGCAGGGAAAACTCTTTTCAATCTAGGGATAAAGGCCTTCAGCCTCTAGTGATAAGGGCCCCAAGCCTTTCTGGAGTTGGGCCTGGGAATTGGAATTTTTAACAAGCTCTCCAAGTAGTCCCATGGCGCAGTCACACTGGGAAGCACTGCCCTAGTGCACAGTGCTGGTCTGAGAAGGTGAAGTTCAGAGAATAATAGCCAACACTTATGTAGTAGTAACGAAATGCCCAGCACTGCTGAAAGTGCTTTACTTATAGTAACTCATTTAACCCTTACTGAAACCCTACAAAGTAAGCTTATAATTATTCCCATTTTAGAGATAAGGAAACGGGAGCACAGAGTTCAGGTGACTTGCCCACTGCACACAGTCAGTCAGTGGCAGAGTGTGAACAAAGCCACTCTTAATGCACACCCTAGATCTCCTCTGTAAAGAGCCAAGACCATTAGCCAAGCTGGCAGGGAGTTCTTGCTGTGCTCCAGGCACCAGTCATGTGCCCGTGGACGCTTCACGTCTGGCTCAGTGAGGGGAGGAAGCACTTGTGGAATTTGTCCATTTCTGTCGTCCAGACGTCCCTGACCACAGAATTGGGAAGAAGTGTGCCCAGCGATGAGTCAGCTCCAGTTCACCACCAGACACAGCTGTCACTGACTTGTGACTCTAAGTGGTGTTGGCCACCATGGCAAATGCCAGCAAGGTGCAGGCCAGTGGCTATGGAAGAACAGAAAAGGGAAATCTGTTTCCTAAAACAGTTGCGGGAGTATCAAGAGACTTTGGAGATCTCAGGTTGTGCTCTGGGTTGAGATAATGAGAGGGCTAAGGAATTGTATTTCGGGACATGGAAGGCATGTCCTGGAGCAGGCAGCCACCTTGTGGTGTGAGGTCAAGGGTGGGGACCCTAAGGCCTTCCTGCCCCCAAATATCCCTGTCAGTATTCTCCCCACAAGTAATTTCCTCCATCTCAGCTACCTCCTCCCTTCTCTCCCCACCCCAGTTCAAGTGCAGATTCTCTAGAGAGGTTTCTTCCTCTGATCTACCCCTTGCCCTTCACACTTTCTCACACTTGCTCCAGGGCTAACTTAGAGGACCAGTGAGGCAGCCTCTCAGCGCATCACAGCTCTGTGGGTCTTGGGGATGCAGGACAGATGCATGCTGATTCTTTGTGCTACCTGTTTTAGGTACCAGCAGTGTTTCTACGGGGTTAACCTGTCCAGTCTCCAGGGTGCTGCGGTGGACGAATACTTCAGACAGCCAATAGTAGTAAGTGTGTTCTTTCTTCCCATGTGTTTATCTATTGATTCATTCACTTATAACTCAGGCACCTGGGACGCACTGTGCTCTCAGGCTCTGTGCTAAGCCATCACAGAAGCAAAGAAAGAGCTCCTTGGAGCACTATGTTTCAAGTTTTCCAGCTCTGATCTCCCAAGCAATTAGGAGAATTCTCAGAGAATGATACTGTTGAAAGCAAGGAGATTTTCCATCTGCCCTTCAGTAAGCAACTTCTGATTCTCCAACTGTCCTGACTCACCCCATGCACATACTCAGCCCTCATACTTGTTCAATAATTCACATCCTCCCATTGATTCTAGTGGCCCAAGGCATAATAAAAGGGGAAGCTTTGGATAATAAATAGCTTGGAACAGGAGTTTTGTTGTCAGACAGATTTGGGTTTCAGTTGTGGTCCCATCTAGCTGTGTAACCTTGGGCAACTTAAGTTTGCATTATCTGAAACTCTTTCAGTTTTAAGTGGAAGGAAACCCAACCCAAACTGGCTTAAACTAAAATGAAATTATTGGTCCTCAAATATTGCAAAGCCTGGAGACAGAGCTTGCTTCAGGGACCTGTTGCAGGAGTTCAGACAGTGTCACAATGGTTTGGTTTTTCTGTTCTCATCACTTATCTCCATTTCCTCTGGTTTTACTCTGTTCCTAGACAGGATCTCTCCTCATGGTAGCAAGATGGCAGCAGAAGCTACAACTTCAGATTCTTACAACTCTGAGTCCCACAGGAGAGCCTTCCTTTTCCTAATAACTTTGGCAAAACCCCCAGAATTAGTTTAGATAGAGCCTGCTTGTCCTACCTTGGGTCCTGCGTCCATCTGTGAGCCAATTCCTGTCTTCAGGGGAAAAGTAATGCTCTCGTTGGCCAATCTGAGGTCATAGGCCACACCTGGAGCTGATGGTCGACTAAATTCCTATGGAACTTCTTGTAGTGTCGAGAGGAGGTAAATTCTGGATGGTCCAAAAACCACCAAATGCCTGCTCCAGAGTCGTTGGTGAGGTTTAAATGATATAACCTAGTAAAGCACTTACTAAATAAAGCGCTTACGAAATAATTGTGAGCTTTTATTATTAATATCATACTCATTAAGCTCAGGCCCTCTAAATTCTAACTCTTGTTGACTTAAAATTTCAGGAGGAAAGCTAGACTGCAATCTTGTTTGAGTTCAGTTTATTCTGATAGAAAGGTATCTTTGGTTTTTTTCCCCAAGGACACATTTGACATTAGGATTTTGATGGCTCGGACAGTCAAGTACACAGTAAACTTTATGGATGCAGAAGAGGCAGATCTCCACAGGTTGGTACCAACCAATGTTGCTCTTGATTTTTAAAATCTCCTCTACCCCCCCCCATCCCCCAAACTTCAGGGCAGAGTTCCACAGCTCACACAGGGAAGAGATTTCAGGTGTGAGTCACACACAGGAATGGTCCATCAATGACTAGTTTCATTTATTGCAAAATGAGGGAAATGATGCCTCCTTCATAGGATTGCTTTAGGAATTGAATGAGAAAAATTAAATAGTAGTAGCTAATGCTAACATAGCCAGACACTGTTCTGAGCCCTTTACACATGATGACTCATTTAATCCTCACAGCAACCCTATGCAGATGGTACTATTTTTGTCCCCACTTCACCAATGACAGAAATGAAGCAGAGTGGAGCAGTAAGTTGCATACACAGAATTATGTAAAATGCACAGAATTAATATGTGTGTTAGAGGTAGTATTGAACCTTTCAGAAGGCCAGAGTCTGGGCTTTTTAACCACTCACCCAGGCCAGTACCACAATAATGACCGGAAGAGGAGCTACACCTTGTTGAGTGCTTACTACATAGTAGGTAACATGCTAAGAATTTTACATGCACTGGCTCATTTTCAAAGAGGGCCCTCAGTAAGTGTTAGTTTTTGCCCTCTTTTTTCCACTTGAAGAGACTCTGAAATGAAGACTCGTTTCTCAGGTGGTGATATGAATCCCCTTCGGATGACCTTTCATTAGTATTTTACCCTTTTCTGCCTGAGAAGATTGATATTTGTATTTTTTTCTGGGTAAGAAATGTAAGACCCAGCTAGGTTATAATTTGCCTGGACTACCGAGGAAGCAAGAGTCAGACTTCAGAAGGTACAGCTGGCTAACTCAAACCATCACCTATCTTGAGATCATGATGGACAAAGGATGCTCTGTCAGGATTGACTAGAGCGTGCTGCAGTAACAAAACCAAACTTCAGTAACTTATGATAACACAGGGGCCTTTCTCCCCTACACTGTTTATTCATGTGCACCAGCTTTAGCTCCATGCAGCATCGCCAACCCCAGCAATCAGGCTAGTGCAGCAGCCTCTGTCTGTAACAAGGCTGATTACTGAGGAAGAAGAAAGAGCATGGCAAAGCATGTACTGACAATAAAAGCTTCTGCCCAGAAATGACACAGCTCACTTCTGTTCACATTTAATTGGTCAAAGCAAATGACGTGGCAGTACCTAAGCACAAGAGGGTGGATGAATGCAATCCTACTGTGTGCTCAGAGCAAGAGAAGTGGCATTTGGGAACAAGTCTAATAACTGCCACAGGTCCAGACAAAATTGACTTCCATTGGCTTTATTTGCTGCTCTGAGCTGCCTCCTGAGTCAGGGAATTTTTTGAAAATTATGTCTTTGTTGGCGTTTCAGAGATGTCATTCATTCATTTGTTGCATTGATTCAGCAAATGTTTGTTAAGATTCTGCTTTGTGCTGGGTACTGTACTGGTGCTTGCACAGATACATTAAGTAATTTCTTAAGTCTCTCGTTGAGGAGCTCATGGTCTGTTTAGCGGAATTCCAAAAGTGGGAGGAAATAATTACAGTGCATTAACAAACAAATTCAATGTGACAAGTACAATGGAAAACTCTAGAAATGCTCTTGACTACTGCAGGGTGGAAGAAGTTAGGCCTTTGGTGGCACCATCAATGCAAATAATCTTAAAAATAAGATTTTCCTTTGAAAATCTCTAGCACGTTCACTAAAATGTGTCTCCCTGGAGCAGTACAGCCTCAGCAGTGGACCAATAATATCATCTTTTAATTGTGGAAGACTTTGAGATTTACAAAGCACTCTCATATACATTTTTTCCCACTTGACACCCACAAGAACCGTGAAAGGGAAGTAGAAGAGAGATTTTGCCACTCTTCAACAAAAGAGGAAACTGAGGCTCAGAGAATTAAGTGACTTACCAAAGTTCCACAGCTAAAACAGGTCCAGCTTCTAGATTTTGTTGTATCTTTTCCAACATTCTTTCTCTTCCAACTTACTCTGCATTTGGCATCAGCGATGGCCACTTCTGCATGACTCCTGCTGTAGCCTGGTGGGAAGTTAAATTGCCTCCCTGAAAAATAAATGAACTATGACAGTGACCTTCTGAGATTGATGTTCCCCCCTTGTGGTCCATTTCATCTTTTAGGGGCCTGAGTAGCCTTTCCCTTCTGAACAGCTGCATAGGGGAGCTGCCACAGCCCATGTTTTGGCTTCTGGAAGGACGGTTGTCAGCTATGTCCTGAGTCATCCTCCTGTTCAGTGGTCCAACCCAGCTCCGGATGCTGCACTCGCCCTGTGGAGTTCTGGGTCACTGCAGCACAGTGGGCTGGTCCTTGCAGAGTTTCATCAAGAAGCAGCATTCTCAAATGTGCAGCATCACCCAAGCATTAATCACCCACTAAGAGTATCTTGCTGCCAAAGCAAGAGCGCTTAAGAGAAAAAGAAAATGTTCTGTGAATGTTCCCACTGATCTCACAAGTGTATCCAGTATGTCTGTCAACAACAACAAAAGTAATTCCAAGTGTTTCTTTTTTTCTTTCTTTCTTTTTTTTTTATTTCCTTGCAGAGTAGAAATTCCGTTTGTGTTTCAGATTGCGCAGTCTGGCCTCATCCACGGCCTGGCATTCTGGTTTGACGTGGCCTTTGTTGGCTCTCTGTATGTATCATACCCCTTCCTTGCCTACTGTCTCCCATGCCATCCTCTACTATTTGTCCCCATAACTTTAAACTTATTAAAAAACTAAGCTCAACAGCCGTAATATTTTGTTTCTCCATGTTTCCAGAAAATAAACACTGATGTTAATGTTACTTTTACATTTTAGAGTGAAATGAAAATAAGACAGTTTTCCGTAGTTGCCATATCAATTCTGGCTAAAATACTCTTAGGCCAGTTGTGTTGGGATTTGGAGGAGTCAGAAGAGGGCCTGTGCTTTATCAACCAGCCTGTTCTTTTCCACAATAGATGGGGGCATGGGGCAGGCCAGCCCCTGGCATTGTTTCCATCACACCTAGTTATAGAACCTCTTGTGTCTGAGTCATATCTCAAATCATACTTTCCCCCATGTTGGTTCACAGGTCACCATTTCACGATCTAGAATCCTTTTTCAATGATCAGGCAGGCGGCATTAGGTAACTTCCCCCTCTGTGCACTCCTCTCTCCCCTACTGGAAAGGTTTGCAAGTTGTAGGGGAGAGACCACCTACTAGTCGACTGTCAGTGTTGGGTGTGCTTTTAAGGGCTGTGCTGCTCCTATGAACCCCAAGTCTGTGCTCTCCTCCTGACACCCCTGCTCTCTTCCCAGGCTTCTCCATGTGTCCCAGCTAGCAGTGAGGGTTCATCTGGGCCACGCGACCAGGCAGAAGGAAAACTGACAGTACACTCTCCTCCACTTCTTATAAAAACATCCAGGCTCTCCATAGCATCTACTGAGAAAGACGTGTCTTTGGGTCTGTGATACAGCTCAGGGGGCTTGGGGGACTCAGAGGAGGCCGGGATCCCTGGAAGCCTTGTCTGGGCTGACAATCAGAGAGAAAGGAAACAATGTACAAGTCATTCCTATTCCACACAGCACGTGTGTTCAAGGAATCTGTGCATCTATTTCTCAGACTCTCCCCCACTAACATCCCAAGTAAACGAATTTGTTCCTGCAAGGGTAAGGGAGATAAGCGTGAAGCCGCCTGCTTCAAGGGGGAAATTTCTTTGAAGTTAAATGCTTTATCTTAAAAAGCTGTAGAACATTTGCATTCTACTCCGTAATATAGCTGAATATATATTTTGATATAAAGGTGGTTTATATTACTTAGCAGTTAAATTATATAAAATTCCCCCCGAAAATCTTCAAGGCAAAATGTCCTCTCTAGCAATTTTCCCCGTGTTCAATGTGCACCTTACTACCTGCAAGCCCATGACCACTGCCTAATCGCAGGACAGGTGACCCTAGCATTCAAAGCACCAGCAGGGTGTCCCCACTTCTTCATATGAAATGAAAAACGTCAACTTGAACACACACACACACACACACAATGTCTGGGCTTGAAGGGCAGTAGAGGCCATCTGCCCCCGTAGTTTTTCTTGCTTCCAGAAACCCCATCAGGACCCCTGAACAGGTGGGCATGAGACAGTAAGAGGCTACACTCCAGACTTCTCACCCTGCCAGACTTTTCCAACAAATCAATTCCCAATTTAACTCTGTTGTTATCAGCTTCTAATGAGCTTTGACATAGCCATACAGATTGATAGAGTGACCAAGTGCCTGGGTTTGAAGCCTGGCCTGACTCCGTAGGGTTGTTGTAGGATTTAATGGGCTAATTACATAATGCTCTTGGCACTGTACCCAGCACATAGTAACTGCTCAATAAATTGAGCTATTCACATCTTAAAAGTGTTCCATGAGTTAATACGCAATGAAAACCACTTGTCCCCAGTTCAATCCATTAATGTGGGCCTGGAGCCTAACTGGCTTTTAACTCTTGCCTTGCCCCACAGGGTAACAGTTTGGCTGTCAACAGCGCCCACTGAGCCTCTGACTCACTGGTATCAGGTGCGGTGCCTTCTTCAGACTCCTCTCTTTGCCAAGGAAGGAGAGACCCTCTCAGGGAGAGTGCTGTTTGTGGCCAATAAACGGTAAGCAGGAGAGTACCGACGGATCCCGCCTATTTCCTGGGCGCTGACAGGTGGGAGCGAGAGGAAGCTGGCAGGCCCCTGAGACTCCAGCACCAGAAATGGACAGCAGCCTTTACAGAGGCCTGGCTGAGTTTGCTGAGATGCCCTCAGCCTCAAAGCCTGCAGGGCACACGTCACCTTGCACTGAGCACGGCCAGGAAGAAAAGCTTAAGATAAGTCAAGGGCAGTGTTCCCCACCTGACCGCAGAGGGAGAGGGAGGGAAGGAGGGAGGGAGGGAGGGAGGGAGGGAGGGAGGAAGGAAGGAAGGAAGGAAGGAAGGAAGGAAGGAAGGAAGGAAGGAAGGAAGGAAGGAAGGAAGGAAGGAAGGAAATCGAAGGAAATCTATCAGCTTATGGGAGCATTTGTCAAAGACTTGAATTATCAAGCGCTCTAAAACCCACGTCAGCTTCCTGGCCTTACTTCCATCTGTCTAGCCACACATCCCCAAATTTAGTACTGGGAAATCGATCTGTACTGCAGGGGGGAAAGTACTGCAGGGGTGGTTCATGGTGTGTGAGGCAGGACCGGCTGCTTCTCTCTGGTAATGGACTCACGAGGTCTCAGCAGTGAATACTTTGACTTACCTCATTTTTAGAAGGCTCTATTTTCTTTCATCTTGTTGGAGCTTTTCCTGGGTGAATTAGCGGAGAAAGGCATAGAGGAGTAGCTCAAGGACTCTCAGGATATTACGGGTATTCAGAGGTCACCTCATCCAACTTGCTTCCCTCCCTACCGGCACTCCCACCCCCACCACCTTCCTTGGACCTGTGCTTAAACACTCCAGTGACAGAGAGCTCACTACCTCACCAATCAACCCTTCCACTTTTAAAGTCTTTATTTTTTTCATGACAAAAACCAAACATGTTCACATGTAAGTTGAAAACTACAAGAGTGTCTAGAGTCCAGCCATGCTCCCACCCTCACCCCATCCCCCAGATGTGAGCCCTTAGTCCTTATCCTTTCAAGTCATGTTTGGTGCATGTACCAACATCGTTGTAGAGTTGTTATTGTTTTATAGGAAGGTTACACTAGCAGTCTGCAACTTCAGTTTTCACTTAGTAATAAGTCCTGAATCTGTACAGATAGATCTGCTTTGTTCTTTTCATAAGTGCAGAACAGCCAAGGACATGGATATACCATAATGTCTTTTTAAAAATCCCTGATTCACTGACATTTAGGTTGCTTCCAATTTTTTTTTTTTTTTTTTTTGGCCATTGCAAAAAATTCTGCACTAAGTATCCTTGAACATAGAGCTTGCACAGTGACATGAATATTTCTAAGTGAGATGCCTAAAAAGAGAAATGCTGGATCAAAGGGTAGGTACATGTTGCAGTCTGCTAGATCCTACCTTTCTCAGTGACTGCACCAATTTCCACTCATACCAGCAACAGATAAGCAAACTCTTTTCTCCACGTCTCTCCTGAAACTGGATGATAACTCTCTCTATGGCTTTTGCAAATCCAATAGACTCCAAAATAAGTGTTTAAAGTTGCATCTGGTTGTTTTGGTTTATAATTCTTTTATTACTTATAAGGTTATGACTTTCCATATAGTCATTGACTGTTGACTTTCTTCTACTTTAGACATCTTTAATTATTAAAAAATTATTCTTGCTGTTGATCACAGATCTATTGATACTTTGTGTAGATTCAACTCATTGATCTTAGTTATGTTTCTGAATTCAAAAGAAATAGGTCTGTTCCAACCTCCAAATGGCAGTTGTTCAAGTATTAGGAGCATCTTACCGAATATATTCCTGGTCTCCCTGTCCTCAGGCTAACATCCTCAAGTCCTCCCTCCTATAAGAGTGATTTTGAAATAGTTTAAAATTCTAAGTCCTTCCCTCTGGAAATACGCAGGGTCTCAATGTCCCCTTTAAAATAGTTCTCCAGAAAAGGGAACCCTCTTGCACTGTTGGTGGGAATGTAAATTGATACAGCCACTATGGAGAACAGTATGGAGGTTCCTTAAGAAACTAAAAATAGAACTTCCATACGACCCAGCAATCCCACTACTGGGCATACACCCTGAGAAAACCGTAATTCAAAAAGACACATACACCCCAATGTTCACTGCAGTACTATTTACAATAGCCACGTCATGGAAGCAACCTAAATGCCCATCGACAGACGAATGGATAAAGAACATGTGGTACATATATACAATGAAATATTACTCAGCCATAAAAAGGAACGAAATTGAGTTATTTGTAGTGAGGTGGATGGACCTAGAGACTGTCATACAGAGTGAAGTAAGTCAGAAAGAGAAAAACAAATACCATGTGCTAACACATATATATGGAATCTTAAAAAAAATAAAGTTTCTGAAGAACCTAGGGGCAGGACAGGAATCAAGATGCAGATGCAGAGAATGGACTTGAGGACACGGGGAGTGGGAAGGGTAAGCTGGGACGAAGTGAGAGAGTCGCATGGACATATATACACTACCAAATGTAAAATAGATAGCTGGTGGGAAGCAGCTGCATAGCACAGGGAGATCAGCTCGGTGCTTTGTGACCACCTAGAGGGGTGGGGTAGGGAGGGTGGGAGGGAGGGAGACGCAAGAGGGAGGGGATATGGGGATATATGTATACGTATAGCTGATTCACTTTGTTATAAAGCAGAAACTAACACCATTGTAAAGCAATTATACTCCAATAAAGATGTTTAAGAACAAAATAAAATAAAATAGTTCTCCAAAACTAAATACAGGACAGCATACATGTCCTGGCAAGTGCTGGCTACAAATCGACAGTGAACGCTGCTGTTTTGAGTACCATACTTACAATAATAATGTAATTAAAGTTTAAATTAAGTTAGGGGCCATTTTACTTGAGTGTTTAGATTATTAAAAGCAAAAAGTATATTTTTACATGACCTTTAAGTCATTTCTCCCTTCTCCTAGTATGCAGCTGAGTTTTGTCAGCTTCAATTCAAGTTTTTGTATTTATTCCGCTCATGCATTTATCATGCTGTTTTTAGATCCTTACTAGAGCCAATGGATTATCTTACTTACTTAAAAAATTTTTGGGGGGTAGCACGTTAGTGAGTCCTACCATTTTGTATCATTTGCAAATTTAATAGGCAAACTTTTATTTAAAAATTATTAAGCAGAGAGAAGCCCGGGGTGTAAACCTTCCTTCAAAATTTGCATAGCCTAATTATCCTGAGCAAAAGAAGCCGGTCTTAATATGTTACATACTGTATGATCCCATATGTATGACTTTCTTGAAAAGACAAAACTATAGTGATGGAGACAGATTAGTGGTTGCCAGGGGTTATGGGTGGGGAGACAGTGTGACTGCAAAGGAATCATAACATCCTGATTGTGGTGGCAGTATTTACATAAATCTATACCTGTGTTCAAATTCACAGAACTGTACACCAAAAAGGGGGGGCGGCAGTCAACTGTACTGTATAATTTAAAATATAAAATAAATAAGATATTGATTCAGAGGCCTATTCCACAATTAATATAAAGCTATGTTAGAAATAAGACAAATAAGTTATTTAAGGTACAGCATGGTGGTTATAGTTAATAATACTGTATTATATACTTGAAAGTTGCTAAGAGAGTAGATCTTCAATGTTCTCACAAGAAAAAAAGAAATGGTAATTATGTGAAATGATGGAGGTGTTGGCTAATGCTATGGTGGGAATCATTTTGGAATATGTAAGTGTATCAAATCAATGTGTTGTTTACTTACCTTAAACTTACACAACGTTATATCTCAATTATGTCTCAATAAAGCCCCCCCCCAAAAAAATTTTAAAAATTTGCATAGCCTTTGGATCTGGCCTGGAAGCAGCTCAAAATGCCTCCACCTGTGCTCATATCCAGCCCACATTCCTCCATCCAGGCCAGAGGAAATGTGAACCAACCTTTATTGAATGTGATTCCAGATGAGCTTAACCTCTAGTTTCACCCTCATTGCCCAGTCCAATAACACTGACACAAAGGGAAATGAAAGTAATTGGACACAGCTATTACTATTCTTTTGTGAAACTATGCTATATCTCTAGTTTTCATAACTTTCTATCTCCTTAAATGGCTGTTTAATTTTTTAATAGATAATATAGTTACACTGTACACAACAGAAATGTGCAAAAAGGCTTACAGTGGGCTTCCCTGGTGGCGCAGTGGTTGAGAGTCCGCCTGCCAATGCAGGGAACACGGGTTCGTGCCCCGGTCCAGGAAGATCCCACATGCCGCGGAGCGGCTGGGCCCGTGAGCCACGGCCGCTGAGCCTGCACGTCCGGAGCCTGTGCTCCGCAACGGGAGAGGCCACAGTGGTGAGACGCCTGCGTACCGCCAAAAAAAAAAGGCTTACAGTGAAAAGTCTTCATCCCGGTGCCAGACCCCATTCATTCCCCTCCTCCTGCTCCAGCGTGAAGCCACCGTTAACTGCTCCTTGTGTATCTCTTAGAGTTTCATTTTGGATATACAGTTAGAAAATACTGTACTTGTAGGAATACTTTTCCCTCTGTTTTTATACCTAAATGGCAACATTCTATACCTGTTTGCTACATCTTAATTTTCTCACTTAACATCTCGAATACATTTCCATATCAGTACATTGAGATCGTTCTCTTCCTCTGCCTTGAGTTACGGTATTTGTGCATCATTGTCTTCCTTCATAAACATTATCACTTCCTTCATGGAGGTAAGGGCTTCATTGCAGTTTTAAAAATTTGTAACAAAATATTTGCTCACATTTTTCAATTTGTGCCATCATTTATCTACTGTGTGTTTTTTTAGCTGTTAGTAAAATTTCTACTCTTTTTCTGCTTTTTTTCTAACAACATCTTTGTATTAATGTTATGGTTGTTCATCAGCCAGTTAGTGAGACTTTTCTGGACAGCAATTGACAAGAAAGAAGTTCCTATGGTGGGGAGAAATGTGACCATCTTCATGCTGTTGTTCTCAACTCACACTTTCTCTCCTTCTGTGCTGCTACAGAGTCATACTGCTTCCTGCAAATATGGCTCCTCTTGTGATTCTTTATATAATTCTTTATGTTCCAGTTCCACAAGAATTTCTGCCCAGTAGCCTTGCTCACCCCAATTCCTGCACATCATGTTACAAGAAATAAAGCTTTTGTGTTCCAGAAAATGTATCTGCAGGTAGTGTATTTGTGTAAGTACCTTCTGAGATGTGCTGGCCCTGGACTGTCTTGCCCCTCTTTGCACTTCTGTACTTTTTCCCATACAGCTTACAATCAATCTCAAGTGCTTTTGCAGCCCTTACACCTAAGTTGGAGATGGCAGATATATCTTTCTCCCAGTTTTACAGAACATGTGGTCTGTGGTCTGCAGTATCTTTCTATTCTCCTTGTTTGGGGAGTGCTTCTAGGAGGAAAAGTGAGAAATACTAACTTATACCCAGTTCTTCCTGGAAGTCACCACTTTATTCCTAAATCCTTATACATCACCTGTTTAATGACTAGTTATTTAAAAAGTGCTAAGGAGCAGTAACCAGCATCTGCCTGGAGTTTTGGACTTTGCCTTTTCTGCTTTGTGCAAACCAGGATAACGTTCATTTGCTTTCAAATATTTATATTTTAAGGTATCTCAGGGTGTAATTAGGTGAGTGAATTTAAGTCATCATCTTCTCCCACTCCTTTTTTCTAATGTATCTTGGGTTTCATCCTTATCAGTCATATTTTTCTACCCTCCCTTCCTTCATTCCCCCAATAGGCAAGAAGAAAGCAAAGCAAACCATGTTCACACCCCTGCCTCATGACTCCCAGGGCTCCCTCCTACAGCCCTCTACACTTTCATCATGGCGCCTTTGTTATGTTGCTGTTATTTGTCTATATGTGAGCTCCCACAAAAGAGGGCCTGAGTCGTATTCTATGGTGCCCCTCCTCACTTAATACGTTCCAGAGATTCAGCAGTGGTGTGGGATGACTACCGGAATGATGGGGTCATATGCTGCTGATTCCTGTATGATTAAAAATGTAGCCCAGCACAACTGAAAGAAGATGCGGAGATACCATGGGCATGCAGTGCTTTTGCAGGAGGAAGAAAGGGAGGAAGTTCTGTATCTTATTAGACCAGCACCCTTGTGTAGTGAAAGAGACTAGATTTTGGAGTCTGGATGTAGCCCGGTTCTGTCCAGTCTCTCTTCCATACTGCTTGCTACTTGAGTGATCTTGGGCAAGTTAATGAATCTCTGTAGCACCCCAGTTCCCTTACCTCATCATCTATAAAGTAGAATGTATAATAATTGTCTCACTAGGATTTTGCGGATATTAAGGGAGAAAACATAGTGTAGTAATTCACACGTATGTCCACAGTAAACCTTAGTTCCCTTTCCTCTTCCCTTGCTCTCTTTCTTACTCTCATTGTATCTCATCAGATTTTTTTTGTCTTAAAATTGTTTTCCTTGGTATTTTCTGCAAACCTCAGCACTTCCTTAATGTCAGGGTTTTCACACTATTTTTTCAGTAAGGTTCTGCCTCTTTGTTCTGCCTTAGATTGGACCTCCCCTTCCCTTATCATCAAATATTCTTTTAAACTCTGACCTCCTGGGAGAACTCCCTGTGCAACCACACCAGTGTGACAATGACTGCCCTTTTCTTCCCTGCCGGGAACATTTATGATTGTATTGGTAGCATTTTACTTCTGACAGCCTCCCATCATTCTTGAGTTGTCATTCATTTTATTGCTCTGGACAGTAAAAGAGAACATCTCTTTTTTATGCAGTTTATGAAATTTATATCCCTAAAGTTCACAGAAATGGTCTCCAAAGTTGTTTGATTATGTGCACCTATGAGTAAAATCACTTTATGCACGTGTTCCCCAAGTACACTAACATTTCTCTTTTAATTATGTGAATGTGGGCTTCCCTCGTGTCACAGTGGCCGAGAATCCGCCTGCCAATGCAGGGGACATGGGTTCGAGCCCTGGTCCAGGAAGATCCCACATGCCACAGAGCAACTAAGCCCGTGTGCCACAACTACTGAGCCTGCGCTCTGGAGCCCACAAGCCACAACTACTGAGCCTGCGTGCTGCGACTGCTGAAGCCCGTGCGCCTAGAGCCTGTGCTCCGCAACAAGAGAAGCCACCGCAAGGAGAAGCCCACGCACTGCAACAAAGAGTAGCCCCGGCTGGCCACAACTGGAGGGGGCCCGCACACAGCAACGAAGACCCAACGCAGCCAAAAATAAAATAAATATATATAGAAAAAGCTTTAATTATGTGAATGTACTACAGTAATAATAGTAGAAAATACAAAACCAAGTGCTATAGATAGACCTATATGGATGTATATATATGTGTGTGTATGTGTGTGTGTGTGTATATATATATATATATATATATATATATATACACACACATGCATAGAGAGGTCTGTGTACATATACACATACAGTGTGCATTTTATAAGACACAAAAATAAAACTAAAAAGAATTTAAAAAATCAATATGGCTTATCGCTGGATCTAGCTCAGCTGCTTATCCTGTGCCAAAATGTTTTGAAACAAAAGTTTAAAATTTTGGATCCCTAGTGAAGGTCTGCTGTGCTCAGGTGTGCTGCCAGAGAAGTTGGTTTGCAGAGACTTTGATGAGATGCATGGTTTATAAAACTAGAAGACGTGCTGACCGAAGAATGAACACTTTGGAAGCTTCAAGTGCTGCTGCTATAATGCTCAGCATGAAACTGCTTCACCTTGGACTTCAGCGAAGACAAAACCTCTCACTAGGTATGGATTCAGACAGCTGTAGCAGAAAGAATTCTAGGGGGAAACTATTGTGCACACTTAGGTGCAGTGAAGGAGCAAATCTGAACTTTTCACTGACCACACTGAGCCATGGCAGGACATGAAGCTCTTTTTTCCTTCCATTAGGGAGATAGGACTTTGATGAGGGGTAAAGAAGAGGAGTGGGTTGTAAAAAGTATAAAGTGGCAATATTATCATATTTAGTATATGAAAAAGAGCCCTGCTGAAGACCCCGCAGCAAGAACGTACTGATTGTTCTTCCGAATCACAGCAGGAACCGTCCAGTTTTTAGTTGCGACCAATCTGACTCTGCATCCACAGACACACACATTTGAAAATACTTCCGAGTGCTCAATTTATGCTTTAAGTTCTACATTAATTACTTCAAGTATTGTTAATAAGGTGTCTTCTGTTTCGTGAAATGTGTTGGTGTGTCCCTCCCTGACTTGTTTGCCAGGCTGATCTGTCAGCCTTTCTGCGGTGCCAGCAAAGGTTGGCCCCTCCTGAGGAGCTCACTGTTTCAATGTCTAGTTCTCAAGTCTGCCTTCAGGTATCACAAATGCTGTGAACTACTGGATGTGGGTATCATGGAAGAGACATTTTAAAACAAACAAAAAGTTCCAAGTCAGATGAGTTGAAATGAAATAGGATCAAAGGACATTTTTAAAAATATATGGCTATGGAGGGGTGGAGTAAAGACGGCCTACTAGGCGGACGCGGAGTTTGCATCTCCTCACAACTAGGGCACCTACCAGGCACCAGTGGGGGACCACGGACCCCTAAGGGGACAGGAGGAGCCCCCAGCGACCGGGTAGGATGTGGGGCATGGGGGGAGTGAAGGGGGAGGAGAAGTGGAGGCAGGACAGGACTGGCGCCCCTGAGGGGCGACTGGGGGAGGGGAAGGGATCCCACGCCCCAAGGGGGAAATTGGGGAACCATTGGGAGGGCAGAGGATCAAAATGGAGTGTGGCCAGGTTTCCCCTGCCCACTTGGGTACCCAGGAACCTGCTGACATCCTGGGCCTGATCCTCTGCCCACCCAGGTCCCCTCCAGCCCTGCAGGTCCTGAGGGAGTGGGAGGGAAGGATGGGGGAGCAGAAGTAAAGGCTGGACTATGGGACTGGCACCCCTGATGGGCAGCTGGGGGAAGGGAGGAGTTCCTACACCCAGCGGGACCCACCCATGGTTAGGGGTCCAGCGGGGACAGGGGAGACCATGGGGGAGACGGTGGGGGCGGTGTGTGGAGGAATGGAAGGGAACACGACCAGTGCTTTCCCTGTCCACTTAGGCACTGGGGAGCTTGTTGGGGTCCCGGGCCTAACCCTCTGCCCTCGGAGCCTCCCTCCTGCTGCGCAGAACACAAGCTCCACCCCTACACCCCACCCAGGGCCCCACCTCTACACTCTGAGACCCCCTGCCACGCGCTGGACCTAAACCCCACCCACGCACCCTCACACAGGGCCCTACCTCCAAACTCCAGAACTCCACACTCCAGAGGCCCTCCTCTCCACGTGCTGCTTCTCCCCTTCCACACAGGTCCTAAGCAGAGGGCCCGCCCCATGCTTGAACGTCACCTCGCCTAGGTCCCGCCCCACCCTAAACCCCACCCCTGCCTAAGTTCCACCGCCACCTAAACTCTGCCCCCATAGGCAAGGATTTTTTTTTTTCTTTTTTTCTCTTTTAGATTGGGGTTCTGTTTTACCTTGTTGATTCATTGTTGTTGATTGTTGTATATTTTTATTTTTCCTAATCTTCTATTTTTCTCATTTTATTCTTTATACTTTGTTATTCTCTCCTTTTGGCTTGTCCCACCCCCCTCCCCTTTTTTATTCTTTTATGTCTTCTGGTTTTATTTTACCTTGTTGCAGTTGTTTCAATTATAGTTTTATTTTTCCTAATATATTTCTTATCTTTTTGAACTTATTTTGTTTTTTATTCTTTGATATTGTACTGCTCCTTTTTTTTCTTTCTTTCTTTATTCTTTTTTTTTTTTTTTTTTTTTTTTTTTTACCATGCTACAAAACTTGTGGGATCTTGGTTTCCAGGCCAAAGGTCAGGCCTGAGCTCCTGTGGTGGGAGCTCAGAGTCCAAACCACTGGACTAACCGAGAACCTCAGACCCCATGGAATATCTATCAGAGTGAAGCCACCCAGTGGTCCTCATCTCAGCACCAAGACCCGGCTGTATCCAAAGCCTGCAACTTCCAGTGCTGGATGTCTTAGGCCAAACAAGCAGTAAGACAGGAATATAGCACCACCCATCAAAAAAAAAGACAAAAAAATGTATTACAGATGAAGAAGCAAGGTAAAAACCTACAAGACCAAATAAATGAAGATGAAATGGGCAACCTACCTGAAAAATAATTCAGAGTAAAGACGATCCAAAATTCAGAAATAGAATGGAGAAAATACAAGAAATATTTAACAAGGATCTAGAAGAAGTAAAGAGCAAACAAACAGTGATAACACAATTACTGAAATTAAAAATACTCTAGAAGGAATAACAGAATGCTAGAAGATAAAATGGTGGAAGTAACTGCCAGGGAGAAGAATAAAGAAAAATGAATGAAAAGAATTGAGGACAGTCACAGAGACCTCTGGGACAACATTAAACGCACCAACATTCGAATTATATGAGTCCCAGAAGAAGAAGAGAAAAAGAAAGGGTCTGAGAAAATATTTGATGAGATTATAGTCGAAAACTTCCCTAATGTGGGAAAGGAAATAGTCAATCAAGTCCAGGAAGCACAGAGAGTCTTATACAGGATAAACCCAAAGAGAAACATGCAGAGACACATATTAATCAAACTATCAAAAATTAAATAGAAAAAATATTAAAAGTAGCAAGGGAAAAGCCACAAATAATATATAAGGGAATCCGCATAAGGTTAACAGCTGATCTTTCAGCAGAAACTCTGCAAGCCAGAAGGGAGTGGCAGGACATATTTAAAGTGATGAAAGGGAAAAACCTACAGTGAATATTATTCTACCCAGCAAGGATCTCATTCAGATTTGATGGAGAAATTAAAACCCTTACAGATAAGCAAAAGTTAAGAGAATTCAGCACCACCAAACCAGCTTTACAACAAATGCTAAAGGAACTTTTCTAGGCAGGAAACACAAGAGAAGGAAAAGGCCTACAAAAACAAACTCAAAACAATCAAGAAAATGGTAATAGGAGCATACATATCGACAATTACCTTAAATGTAAATGGATTAAATGCCCCAACCAAAAGACATAGACTGGCTGAATGGATACAAAAACAAGACCAGTATATATGCTGTCTACAAGAGACCCACTTCAGACCTAGGGACACATACAGACTGAAAGTGAGGGGATGGAAAAAGATATTTGATGCAAATGGAAATCAAAAAGCTGGAGTAACAATTCTCGTATCAGACAAAATAGACTTTAAAATAAAGACTATTACAAGAGGCAAAGAAGGACACTACAGAATGAGCAAGGGCTCAATCCAAGAACAAGATATAACAATTGTAAATATTTATGCACCCAACATAGGAGCACCTCAATACATAAGGCAAGTGCTAACAGGCATAAAAGGAGAAATCAACAGTAACATAATAGTAATAGGGGATTTTAACACCCCACTTTCACCAATGGACAGATCATCCAAAATGAAAATAAATAAAGACACACGAGCTTTAATGACACATTAAACAAGATGGACTTAATTGATATCTATAGGACATTCTATCCAAAAACAACAGAATAGACTTTCTTCTCAAGTGCTCATGGAACATTCTCCAGGTTAGACCATATCCTGGGTCACAAATGAAGCTTTGGTTAATTTAAGAAAATTGAAATCGTATCAAGTATCTTTTCTGACCACAGTGCTATGAGACTAGATATCAATACAGGAAAAAAATCTGTAAAAAATACAAACACATGGAGGCTAAACAATACACTACTAAATAACTGAGAGATCACTGAAGAAATCAAAGAGGATATCAAAAAATACCTAGAAACAAATGACAATGAAAACACGACAACCCTAAACTATGGGATGCAGCAAAAGCAGTTCTAAGAGGGAAGTGTATAGCAATACGATCCTACCTTAAGAAACGAGAAACATCTCAAACAAACAACCTAACTTTACATCTAAAGCAATTAGTGAAAGTAGAACAAAAAAACCCCTACAAAGTTAGCAGAAGGAAAGAAATCATAAAGATCGGATCAGATTAAATGAAAAAGAAATGGAGGAAACAATAGCAAAAATCAATAAAACTAAAAGCTGTTTCTTTGAGAAGATAAAATAACCTGATAAACCATTAGCCAGATTCATCAAGAAAAAAAGGGAGAAGACTCAACTCAACAGAATTAGAAATGAAAAAAGAGAAGTAACAACTGACACTGCAGAAATACAGAGAATCATGAGAGATTACTACAAGCAACTCTATGCCAATAAAATGGACAACCTGGAAGAAATGGACAAATTCTTAGAAAAGCACAACCTTATGAGACTGATCCAGGAAGAAAGAGAAAATATAAACAGACCAATCACAAGCATTGAAACTGAAGCTGTGATAAAAATCTTCCAACAAACAAAAGCCCAGGACCAGATGTCTTCGCAGGCAAAATCTGTCAGACATTTAGAGAAGAGGTAACATCTGTCCTCTCAAACTCTTCCAAAATATAGCAGAGGAAGGAACACTCTCCAACTCATTCTACAAAGTTACCATCACCCTGATGCCAAAACCGACAAAGATGTCACAAAAAAAGAAAACTACAGGCCAATATCACTGATGAACATAGATACATAAATCCTCAACAAAATACTAGCAAACAGAATCCAGTCGCACATTAAAAGGATCATACACCGTGATCAAGTGGGGTTTATCCCAGGAATGCAAGGATTCTTCACAATATGCAAATCAATCAGTGTGATACACCATATTAACGACTTCAAGGATAAATACCATATGATCATCTCAATAGATGCAGAAAAAGCTTTTCACAAAATTCAACACCTATTTATGACAAAAACTCTCCAGAAAGTAGGCATAGAGGGAACCTACCTCAACATAATAAAAGCCATATATGACAAACCCATAGCCAACATCGTTCTCAATGGTGAAATACTGAAACCATTTCCTCTAAGATCAGGAACAAGACAAGGTTGCCCACTCTCACCACTGTTATTCAACATAGTTATGGAAGTTTTAGCCACAGCGATCAGACAAGAAAAAGAAATAAAAGGAATCAAAATTGGAAAAGAAGAAGTAAAACTGTCACTGTTTGCAGATGACATGATACTATACATAGGGAATCCTAAAGATGCTACCAGAAAACTACTAGACCTAATTAATGAATATGGCAGCGTAGTGGGATACAAAATAAATGCACAGAAATCTCTTGCATTCCTATACATTAATGATGAAAAAATCTGAAAAAGAAATTAAGGAAACACTCCCATTCACCATTGAAACAAAAAGAATAAAATACCTAGGAATAAACCTACCTAAGGAGACAAAAGACTTATATGCAGAAAAGTATAAGACACCGATGAAAGAAATTAAAGGTGATACAAACAGATGGAGAGAGATACCATGTTCTTGGATTGGAAGAATCAACATTGTGAAAATTACTATACAAAGCAATCTGCAGATTCAGTGCAATCCCTATCAAACTACCAATGTCATTTTTCACAGAACTAGAACAAAATATTTCACAACTTATGTGGAAACACAAAAGACCCTGAATAGCCAAAGCAATCTTGAGAAAGAAAAACGGAGCTGGAGGAATCAGGCTCCTGGCCTTCAGACTATACAACAAAGCTACAGTATTCAAGACAGTATGGTACTGGCACAAAAACAGAAATATAGATCAATGGAACAGGATAGAAAGCCCAGAGATAAACCTACGAGCATATGGTCACCTTATCTTTGATAAAGGAGGCAAGAATATACAATGGAGAAAAGACAGCCTCTTCAATAAGTGGTGCTGGGATAACTGGACAGCTACATGTAAAAGAATGAAATTAGAACACTTCCTAACACCATACAGAAAAATAACTTCAAAATGGATTAAAGACCTAAATGTAAGGCCAGACACTATAAAACTCATAGGAAAACACAGGCAGAACACTCTATGACATATATCACAGCAAGATCCTTTTTGACCCACCTCCTAGAGTAATGGAAATAGAAACAAAAGTAAACAAATGAGACCTAATCAAACTTCAAAGCTTTTGCACAGCAAAGGAATCCATAAACAAGACGAAAAGTCAACCCTCAGAATGGGAGAAAATATTTGCAAATGAAGCAACTGACAAAGGATTAATCTCCAAAATATACAAGCAACTCATGCAGCTCAATATCAAAAAAACAAACAACCCAATCCAAAAAATGGGCAGAAGACCTAAATAGACATTTCTCCAAAGAAGATACACAGATTGCCAACAAACACATGAAAAGATGCTCAACATCACTAATCATTAGAGAGATGCAAATCAAAACTACAATGAGGTATCACCTCACACCCGTCAGAATGGAATCACCCAACAATCTACAAACAATAAATGCTGGAGAGGGTGTGGAGAAAAGAGAATCCTCTTGCACTGTTGGTGGGAATGTAAATTCATATAGCCACTCTGAAGAACATTATGAAGGTTACTTTAAAAACTAAAAGTAGAACTACCATATGACCCAGCAGTCCCACTGTTGACCGTGTGCCCAGAGAAAACCATAATTCAAAGAGAGTCACGTACCACAGTGTTCATTGCAGCACTATTTACAGTAGCCAGGACATGGAAGCAACCTAAGTGTCCATCGACAGTGAATGGATAAAGAAGATGTGGCACATATGTACAATGGAATATTACTCAGTCATAAAAAAACGATATTGAGTTATTTGTAGTGACGTAGAGGGACCTAGAGATTGTCATACAGAGTGAAGTAAGTCAGAAAGAGAAAAACCAATACCATATGCTAACACATACATATGGTATCTAAAAAAAAAAGTCTGATGAATCTAGGGACTGTACAGGAATAAAGATGCAGACCTAGAGAATGGACTTGAGGACATGGGGAGGGGGAAGGGTAAGCTGGGACGAAGTGAGAGAGTGGGATGGACATATATACGCTACCAAATGTAAAATAGATAGCTAGTGGGAAGAAGCCACATAGCACTGGGAGATAAGCTCAGTGCTTTGTGTCCACCTAAAGGGGTGAGATAGGGAGGGTGGGAGGGAGATGCAAGAGGGAGGGGATATGGGGATATACGTATGCATATCGCTGATTCACTTTGTAATACAGCAGAAACTAACACAATATTGTAAAGCAATTATACTCCAAGTAAGATGTTTAAAAATATAAAAAAGCCCACAGAAATGAGTGCTTAAAAATATATATATGGCTATGTCTTCCTCTCATTTTGTTTGTCCTCAATACAATCTAGACCTTGAGTTACCGGTTTCACAGAATCTGACCTTATATTTAAACCTACCCAGGCCACTATTGGGAATGATAGGGAGGGATTTATATCACTCACTAATTTCTGGAATTTAAAAAAGAAGCCTAGTTATCAAGGAAATTCTAATTAAAAGAATAATATTTTAATCGCAACCATTTAAATATTAAGAATTGGAAAAAGTATAATGAGTATATTAGTAGTTTTATGCCTTGTAGGTGAGGAGGTAATTTGGTACACTTTCTGGAAGATATTTTAGCAGTAGGTCTTGAGAGCCTTAAATATGTTTTACATGCTTTAGGCTGGTGAGTCTACCTCTAAGAATTTATCCCAAGCAAGATAATCCTAGATAGTACGTAAAGATGTATTACAGGAATGTCTTTTGCAGAGAATTTCTGTCATAAAAAAACCAGATTTTTGTTATCATAAGTAATAATATATTATTATAAAAGCATAAATATTTAACAATGAGAAATTGCTAAATCAATTGTGCTATACCCACATAATGGTATTGAAAAATACATTGTTGAGAATTATAGGATAAATGCTAATGTTAAATAAAATAAGGAGATAAGAAGGACTATTTAAGCAATTTAAGCATGATTTTGCTAAAATTTTATATTTATAAGTGTAGGGAAAATTACATAGAAGGGAAATATTCTACAATGCTAGTTGAAGGAATCCTTGTCTAATGACATTATAGATCATTCTATTTCTGTTTTTCCTTATTTTTCTACAGTGAGTATGTCACCCTTTTATAACCAAAAGAAATACATATGTTCTTGAGAATGACTAATAAAAATCCCACAAACATAGCCCCTTCAGATTAGTCATCAAGGATATAGCATATTACTTGTTATTATTAGCCGCTTCTTCTCACTGTAATTGCTTGAGGCTTCGTCTGGGGTCTCTTAAAGTCAATCACATTTGTTGGCTGTTTTACGTCAGTTTGAGGTTTTAGCTTAGCCAGTTCTCGCTTGATTAAGATTGTTTTGGTACATCAGTGGTGACCCATAAAGGGTCTCTGTTACTTAAAGCCATTTGTGCCATTGATATTGATAAAGCTTTTTTTTTAAAATACTTTCATCAACCAGAAATACCATTACCTTTGTAATATTTAAACCAAGAAATTATAGGTATCAGACTCTTGTAATAAACAGTTTGCAAGCAAACAAGCCTTCAATTACCTCTACCAATATTAATCATATCCAAATAAACAGATACAGAAACGTATAAGATGCCAAACACATGCTCTTAAAACCCGCGTGAAGTAGGTATGCGTAGGTGATGCCCAGGACTTCCCTGGTGGTCCAGTGGTTAAGACTCCACGCTTCCACTGCAGGGGGCATGGGTTTAATCCCTGGTCAGCAAACTAGGATCCCACATGCCACATGGTGCACTCAAAAAAGTAGAAAAAAAAGGAAAAAAGACGGTGCCCTAAATATATGTGACTGGCTAACACCAGCCTTGTGAGTTGATATGTTGGTTTTCTTTTTCTGCCTTACAGACAGAGCTATGACATTCAGATCGTGGCGCTGGTAAACCAGACAGGCTTGAGGTCTGGGAACACCCTCGATTTAAAGAATCCTTTCTTTAGGTAAGAAATGCCCTCATCCATTTCACACCTATGTATATAGGATCTCAATTGACCATATGACTAGGTAAAGAGGTTTAGAATAATTCCATCTTTCCTGAGAGGAGAAAAAGCATCTATTCTTCTCTAAGGAGACTTGGATCCCGATATGGAGTTGAGTGTTTTATGTTCCATTAAACAGAAATCTATATAGAACAGCGCAGGAGAGTCCTACAAAGTGAATTCTCCTTACAGCTGTGTGACCTCAGGTAAAGTCACTTTCCTTCTGGCATTCAGTTTTCTCATCTGCAAAATGTAGAGTTTAAAGATGATCTTCTTTGCCCTTCATTCACTATGGGATAATTTTACGTAGCAGTTATTCCAATACACCTAAAACACGAGTCCATTTAAAGTAAATTTTTTTAGATGTTTTTTGAGAGCATGTAAGTCAGGACGTAATTTTCTTTGGCAGCTGTGCAGATTTTGTCTGATATGAAGAACTTGCCACAGTGGGTTGGATACAACACATGTTTGTGGAAAATCTCCCCATTTGCATAGCTATTCAATATGAGCCAATTAAATATCCACACATGAAATCAACCACACAAAACCACTGGACACTGTCACTCTTGACTTTCTTAATAGAAAGTGACTTTTCTCTCATATTTTAATGTCTCCCCAAGGCTTTAATTCAAAGCATCATGTGTGTATAGTATTAAAATCTTAAAGAAAAGAGGAAACTCAGGAAACCACACCAAGAATTCTTTGGCCAAGATGGGAAAATGAAATGTTGACCTTGAAGCAGGGGAGGCAAGGCTGTAATTGTATATGTTGTATGTAGGCTATCACACATGGTGTGACTCTTTGAAACCTATTGCCAGTTAGGGATATGGATCTGTCTCGAATTCCAAGGGAAGAGAGAAGTCCTCGCTTCCATCCCTTTGCACAATCCTGCCATGTTAAGGAAAGAGCACAGGTTTTGAGCTCGGAGAGAACAGGCTGACTACTCACCAGTACTATTGAACCTGCCTAGCCCTCAGTTTTCTCATCTGTAAGATGGGATAAACAGCATACCTCACCAGGCGATTGCAAGGATCTATAACATGTCCAAGTACGTAGTAGTTCACATAACTGGTGCTCAATAAATGCCACTTTCTTTTCTTCCTGTTCTTGGCTCACCAGGTCTCTCTCTGAGTAAATAGATGTTGATTTGTAGTTCATTCCAAACAGAATCATTTGGGTTTTGGAAAAGAAAATGAATTCTTGTAGGGTTTCAGAAAACCCACTTTTGAATGAAAGAACCACATAAGCTAGTAACTCTGAGTCCCCCTTCCACTTCATCACACAAGACCAAGGTTTGAACCAGAAAACCACGGAGAGAGGGCCCAGGCCTTGGCCAGCCCCTGCTTCGCACGAAGACATAAACACAGTAGCCACAGGTCAGAGTGAGAGTGTCAAAGGTCTGCTGATGCCTAAGATGGCTACGGCCCTGTCAAACAGATGGACAGTGGAGCAAGGGGCAGATACCTTTCCTTTTCCCCTTTTCCCTCACTCAGCAGCAAGTCTGATTCATGTATTTAATTAAGCAAATGAGGTGCTTGAAAATGTAACTTCCCTGGGGATCACAGATCTTGAGTATATTTCTTCACCATCCCTTCCTGATGTCTAGGCCTCGGTATCCTCAATGGAGATGTGGGCTAACTGACAGAATTTTTGACGAGTACTTGGTATATAGTAGGTGCTTAGTTAAATGTCCAACAGTGTTAATACCCTTCTCCTCCTCCCCCACATGCAACTCCAGTTTGAGAGAGAGAGAGAGAGAGAGAGAGGGAGTGAGAGAGAGAGAGAGTGTGTGTGTGTGTGGTGAATGTGTGTATTTGGGAGAATTAAAATAAATGGCATTACCCAGAGGAACAATTGGTAATACAGCCTCAGAATAACTTTCTCTCCATTTGCTTTTTATTCTGCCCGTTTTTAGGGCACAGTAGGCCCTACTGACACACAAAAGCAAAAGATGCATTTTGGGGTTTTGGCAGATCCCCAATATCATCTGGCCACCAGTGACATGCTAAAAACATGTCAAGATCAACAAATTAATTGCTGAACACATGAGCATCCACCATTAAACATAATGTGAAAGTTTCTCTCTCTCCTTGGGCAGCGTCGGGGGGACTTTTACTTTGACTATTAATTATTTTAAAGTAATTTGAAAATAAGAGGTAACAGCTGTTCCTAAAAGTGAGCAAAGGCACAAAACTACTCCATCAGGGAGGGAAAGTTCTCCGGTAACCTAGTAGATTTTCCAAGAACTGTGAGACTAGTCCTTCATCATTAGGGTCCCACACAGTCTGTCCCAGGACATGGCTGGGCCACTCACTGTGCTGGGCTGTGGAAATGCGGCTGTGACCAGGGCAGGTGCAGCCCCTGCCTCCATGAAGCTCTCATTGTAGTGGGAGGGAAGTGGGCATTAAATAGCTATCTGCATAATTAAATATATCATCATTACTGCAATAAGTGACACGAAGGAGAAGTAGAGGTCACCAAGAGAGTGTTAATCCATAAAACCACCACCACGGGTGCCCCAAACCCAGAAACAGCTGAAGCTGCTTCAGAGCACCAGGAGAGAGAGCTCTGAGGTACTGTTGCCAAGTCCCACTAAGGAAAGCTGGGACCCAAAGTTTCCTGTTGAAACATGAGACCTTAATCAAGTTTGCTCACTTCTGAGAAGCCTCCCAAGCCCAAGGCTGGCTGAGATGCCCCTCGCACATCACTCAAAGAGCCCTGTGCAAATACCACTTTTAGGGTACCTGGATGGCTCTGTCTCAATTATTATTTTATTTGTCTGCAACACCACATACCTTGAACACAAGATTTTGCCTACTGCCGTTTATAATGCAGTGTAATGCAGTATCTAGCACATTAGGTGCTAGATAAATACTTGATGAATGAGTGAATGAATGTGGCCCCATGGAGCTCCTGATGGCTCCTAATAGAACTGTGACCAAGATTCCATGGCCCAAAGAGCATTTCATCTTCCATGCTCACACCGCAAGCCAAGCCTCTGTTCTACTCATGGCTTCTCACACAACAATTTGACCCTTCTTCCCCCAAAATACTAAGTTCCCTTGATTTCCTCAAGTTAAATATTGGTTTCCTTTGTGCTTTTTTTCAACCAGTTTATTAAGTAATTATTGTGTGCCAGGCACTCTTCTCAGTGCTGGGGTATAAGAGAGAATGAGATAGGTACAAACTCTCTGGTCCATGGTTTGATGTCTCCCAACAGACATCAGGAAAGTAAGCAAATAAATAAGATAATTGCAGATAGTGGTAACCTCTGAAAAAGATAAACAGAGTAATGTCTACCTGATTTAAAGAATTACAAGAAAGCTACAGTAATCACGGCAGTGCAGTACTGATGAATGGATGGCATGTAGATGAATGGAAAGAAATAGAGATCAGAAACGGACCGAAACGTATATGTCAATCGATTTTCAACAAAGTTGCAAAGGCAACTCAATGGAGAAGTGATAGTCTTTCAAAAGTGGTGCTGGAATGATTGGGTATCAGTATGCCATTAAAAAAAAAAAACAAAAACAACTTCCTCCCATATCTCACACCATCTCTAAAAATTAACTCAAAAGGGATCATAGATTAAAATGTAAAGCATAGAAGAAAATTTTTGTGACCTTGGATTAGACAGTAATTTCATAGATATGGTACCAGAAACAATTCATGAAAAGAAAAAAATGATAAACTGTCCTTTATCAAAATTAAATGAAAAGATAAGTCACAAACTGGGTGAAAATATTTGGAAATCATTTATCTGGAAAAAAACCTAGTATCCAGAATATAAAAAGAAGGTGTGATGCAATATTCTCAAAAATAGTAAGAAAAATAATAAGAAAATAATGATTTTTTTAAAGAGCAAAAGATTTGAACAGATACTTTATCAAAGAAGGTATAATAGCAAATAAGCACATGAGAAGATGGTCAACATCATTGGTCATTAGGGAAAGTGCACATTATAACCATAATGACATACCATCACACACCTATTACAATGACTAAAATAAAAATCCTGACAATACCAAGTGCTGCGGAATTCGTGGAGCTCCTGGAACTCTCATTCATCGCTGGTCGGAATACAAAATGGTACAGCCACTTTGGAAAACAGTTGAATAGTTTCTTCTGTCATTAAAAATTCACTTACCATATCACCCAGCAATCCCACTCCTTTTACACAAGTGAAATGAAAACTATATTTGAATGTTTATTGTATCTTTATTTATAGTCACAAAAAATTGGAAATAGATGGAATGTCTTTCAAATGGAGAATGAATAACATCCATACAATGGAATAATTTTCAGCAGTCAAAAGAGATGTAGTATGATACATGTAATAATACAGCTGAGTCTCAACTACATTATGCTCAGTGAAAAAAAGCCAGACCTAAAAGGCTACATACTATGTGACTCCATTTCTATGACATTCTGGCAACGGGAACACTGTAGATACAGGAAACAGATCAGAGCTGGGGTTGGGAGAGGGTTGACTATAAAGGGGGTATGGGAACATGGTGCAGGGCGATGGAATTTTTCTAGATCTTGATTGTAATCTTGGCAGTATGTCTTTATGTGTTTGTCAAAACTTGCAGACCTGGACACTAAAAAGGGTGAACTTTACTGTATCTATAAAAATACTTTAGTTATATAAAAACTTACAAGAATGAAAAAGGGATAGCAGAAAACAAATGAACAGAGTGATGTGCTGGACAGTGGCAAGGCCAGGGATCGGGGGTGGGTGTTATTTACGTGGGGTGATCTTCTAGGCCTCTCCAAAGAGGTAGTCGCAGAGTGAAGACATAAATGTCAGGAAGGAACCAGCCTGGGCAGACATGCCCACAGAGCCTTCTACAGGAGAGCAGGAAGGGCAAAGCCCTGAGGCAAAATGAGCCTATTGAATAGCAAGAAAAGAGAGAAATAAGCCGCTTAGTCTTTGCTGTAAACCTATAAAAAAAAGCAAAAGTCTTCAGCGAACAAAAATCTGGATCGTCGTCTCAGATCTGAATTTAGGCTATGCATAATCAAACTCACTAAATATAGTGGGTAAATACAGATCTAAGGCTGCCCATAAAAACTCCAGGAAACAGCATGGAGCAGGAAGAAGGAAGTAAGAGGGGGCAGGGAGGGAAGGAGGGGATGTGAACATACAACCGGCTTGCCTGTAGCTTTGGATCTGGTGGAATTTAATTACTCAGTGTCACAGAATCACCTTCTCTGTTTTAGGTTTGCTTAGAAGATAGTGACAAGCCAAGCCATAAGTAAATGAAGGCCTGAGAAGTCCCTTGACATGCAAGTTAATCCTTCATGTTCACATGCATTCTAAATTTTACAAGGATGTTTAGGTTTATTTAAATTCCTTTTTTCCACCTTAACTTTAAAATGTGCATCCTTATTTGACTGACAAATCTATTTCTTGGTGCTTCTTTACCTGGACTGGTCTTTAACAGCTTTCTGCATGTAGCCGAAGAATGATTTTCTTTTCTGTTTTTGTTTTTTTTTTTTAATAGTAAAGCCAACAGCATTGCTTTAATTTTTGAAGTATTTAAAAAAGAAATTGAGCAAAATCCTACCTCATGTTTATAACGTATGCGTATGTATGACATGACATTAGAGCATGTGAGGGGTGATCTATTTGCAATTTTAATCTGTTCTTGCAAATATTTTCAGTAAATAATAGCTAGTGCCTAGCTCAGCGATGTGTTAAAGAATTTTTGCTTTATTCAGGTCATAGAATAATATGATGTCAGGAATGTTCCTCATTGGCAATATTTGATGACTCTGTGTGTAGTTAAGAAAATAAAGATGGAACCTTTGTCAGTCCTCTTAGGTTTACAATAAAAATGTACAGTGTGAGACACCAGTGAGGCCTCTCCTTTACGTTAGGACATTTGTTGTATGTCACACTTCAAATGGTGGTGAAAGATGATCTTTCTAAAGAGCGGGTTTTCCCCTGGCTTAACAACCCTTATAAAAATGGATGTCACGTCAGCACCACAGTCTAATGAAGCCCAAGAGGCAACCTGCTCACTCTGTGGGGGAACCTGGGATAAAGAGCAGTTACATATTCTCATCAGTCAGCCGGTCACCCACAGCCGTCAGCTTTCCACTCTGGTGCTTTCACTCCTTCTGGCAGCTCAGTTTGAAATAGCCTTCTCCTTCTATCCATTCCAACAGTCCTACTCCCAAGACTGCAAGGCTTCCTTGCAACTCACCCTCACCAGCATGCCTCTCTAAAAGTACCCTTTCCTACCTTTAATGTGTCTCCCTTCTTGGACGAACCCTTTCATGCAGCATTTTATCACTTCCTACCGTAAACACACACATCTTTCTCTTCTATTAACTGGTTCTTTGTGGGTTGGATCAGAGAGCGATTCACTGTTTAATTTTCCACAATGCCTGACAGTACACCCAGTGCTCAATAAATGCACATTGGTAAAATAAATAAATCTATCCTGAAGTTAAGAGTAATTAGAATAATGGAATCGGGCCTGACAGTGTTCTTTTTGTTTTTAATCAATATTTTTTATTGAAGTATAGTTGGTTTACAGTGTTGTGTTAATTTCTGCTGTGCGGCAAAGTGATTCAGTTATACATATATATACATTTAAAAATATTTTTTCCATTATGGTTTATCGTAGGATATTGAATATAGTTCTCTGTGCTATGCAGTAGGACCTTTTTGTTTATCCATCCCATATCTAATAGCTTACATCTGCTGACCCCAACCTCCCACTCCAACCCTCCCCCAACCCCCTCCCCCTTGGCAGCCACAAGTCTGTTCTCTATGTCCATGGTTCTGTTTCTGTTTCATAGATAGATTCATTTGTGTCATATTTTAGATTTCACGTATTACCGTTTTCATATGATATTTTTTTTTCTCTTTCTGACTTCACTTAGTATGATAATCTCTAGTTGCATCCATGTTGCTGCAAATGGCATTATTTCGTTGTTTTTTATGGCTGAGTAGTATTCCATTGTATATATGTAATACCACATCTTCTTTATCCATTCACCTATTGATGGACGTTTAGATTTTTTCCATGTCTTGGCTATTGTGAATAGTGCTATGAACACAGGGGTGCATATATCTTTAAGAATTATAGTTTTGTCTGGATATATGCCCAGGAGTGGGATTGCTGGGTCATATGGTAGTTCTATTTTTAGTTCTTTAAGGAACCTCCATACTGTTCCCCATAGTGGCTGTACCAACTTACATTCCCACCAACAGTGTAGGAGGGTTCCCTTTTCTTCATGCCCTCTCCAGCATTTGTTATTTGTAGACTTTTTAATGATGGCCATTCTGACCAGTGTGAGGTGGTACCTCCTTGTAGTTTTGATTTACATTTCTCTAATAATTAGCAATGTTGAACATCTTTTCGTGTGCTTATTGGCCATCTGTATGTCTTCTTTGGAGAAATGTCTATTTAGGTCTTCTGTCCACTTCTTGATTGGGTTGTTTTTGTTGTTGTTACTGTCGAGTTATATGAGCTGTTTGTATATTCTGGAAACTAGGCCCTTGTTGGTCACATCATTTGCAAATATTTTCTCCCATTTGGTAGCTCGTCTCTTCATTTTGTTTATGGTTTCCTTTGCTGTGCAAAAGCTTGTAAGTTTGCTTAGGTCCATTTGTTTATTTTTGTTTGTATTTCTATTGCCTTGGGAGACTGACCTAAGAAAACATTGGTACAATTTATGAGGCCTGACAGTGTTCTAACTGCTTTTCAAGAAACTGTAAACCCTGGATTACAGAAACACAGTATGGCTGCTGCCGCTGCCACTGCCTCCACCCACACCCGGGGCAGACATTCATAATCAATCCCCACACTCTTTCCCACCGAACCCTGATGTGACCTCACAGTCCTTCTCAGCCTGACGCCCTGGGAAGCCATTATCAATCTATAGATGTGGACACAAGAGATGAAACCCATGACTTTCAATGATTCAAAACATTGATATTATTTCCCAATCTTTGAACAGTCCTGAAGATCTATAATATTATGAATTTATAATTTATAATTTGTCCTGAAGCACAAATTTGATAACAGATACCTGCTACAAGGGTGGATGATAGGGAGGGCCTTTTTGTCAATAACTCAGAGGATGCATCTCCATGTCATCAATAACTATCCCAAGGTATTCCTTAAAAATTGTTTGTCATCATCTTCACCCTATCTTTAGAAATTTAAGTAAGCTCTTAGTGTTACTAAACAAATGATGTAGAATAGAGCTTACTTTAATGGAGGAATCTAGTAACTTTACTACTTATTCTAGTCCTATATCTTATAGAATTATTAAGAATCAAAGGGAATTACTTATTAAGTGTTAATTTACTGTGTTTCATGGGGAAATTACATTACCATATTACTTACAAATTTGAAAGTGACCTTAAAGCATGTCCCCTGTGAATATCAAGAGTAGATTCTGAATTTAGGGAAACCTTGGAGACCTCAGTCTTTCATGAAGCCATCACATCATAATTAAGACAAGGTCAGAGCCCTGGGGAGTCGTGGCGAGTTGGTCAGGAGCTGATGTCAGGAGCTGCTCTGAGGTAGCCTGCATCTCAGGAAGTGCAACCAGGACAACTGTGGGACTTAGAGGTCGCACAGGCTGAGGAGCTCCAGGACATACACCAGGCAGTGGCTGTAGAGGTTAAATTGTGCCTTTGACTGCCAGTAAAATGAGGCGCTGACTGAAAATAAACAGTAACTTTATCATATCACAGAACAAAAAGTCCAGAGGTAGAGCGGACTCCAGGATTGATGACTCAGTGGCTTGGTGTTTTCATCAAGGACTGAGGTTCTTCCCTCCTTTGGCTCTGCCATCCTCCCTCATGGGTCAGCCCCCTTCAGAGGCACAAGGAGACCATGAAAGTTACAGGAGTCACGTCTACACACACCGATGTGCAGAGTCATAAGAAGAGGCTGTCACTTCTGGTGTCGCCTCTTAAAGATATGCTGGTTATATCACTTATATAGCACTTATTATGTACCAGGCACTCTTCTAAGCACTTTACAAACATAAACTAATTGTGATCCTTACACCCTGTAGGTATGTATTATTATTAACCCTATTGAACAGATGAGGAAATGGAAACAGAAAGGTTAAGTAATTTTCCTGATGACACACAGCTGGTAAGTGGTGGTGCCAGGATTGTAAACCAGGCAGCCCACTCCAGAGTCTGTGCTCTTAACCACAAAGCTCTCCGTACCGCAAAAGAGCCTTTCAGAAGCAACCCACAGACTTGCCTTCATGCTTCCGTGGCCAGATGTGAGTCACATGCCCACCTCTAAACCAGTCAGTGACAAGAGACATGGGATTACTACAGAGGGGCTAAACTGAACAAGATTTATCTCTGAGCTGGAGATGGACTCAGCCTGAAAAAAAGTAGGGTTCCATTCCCCAAGAAGGGGAATGGACATAAGGCAAGGAACCACTGTCACCTGCTTTTGAGGGGCTGCCTACAAACAGTCCAGCCGCACTACTAATTCCATTTCCTCTGCACTTATAAGGTAAGACGGTGTATTATACCGTAGTCATCCACACACGTATGTCTCCCTCTTCCCACTTGCTTGCAAGCACTCCGAAGATAGGAACAAATCTTACAAATCTGCATATTCCCCACAGGGCCTGGCATAGGGCCTGGCTCATAGAAAGTGTTCAAGAAACGTTTGTTCATTATAATTGAATTTTCATTCTCAAGTCTACTTAATTGGAGAGGTCAACAGTTGGCCATGCTCAAGGCAGGCTGATAATGCATTTTCACATTGATCTAGCAATCAAATTCTGAGAAACTTCCCTTGCCATGCAAAATAGCATGAAATCACACATTAACATAGGTCAATACAAAAGCCTAAACTTATTAAATTGTTAGTGTCTTGCACTCAGCACCCTTGGAAGTAACATTAATGTCACATTTTATTGTGACTTGACAGTTCCACTATATTTAACGAAACACATCAGAGCGCCATAGACAGAGCAGGCTTCATAATTTATACCACTCAGTGCAAAAAAGATGCAGAGACCCAGCCTGGGTAGATGAGTCCATCTCCCCTTTCATGAGCTTATTGTTCCAAACCACGGTGGACAGGTGACCCCGCAAGAGACTGTGACTTCCCAGTACTGAGATTGAGAGTGGGTGCGAGGGCCCCACGGATTTGCAGACTGAGCTCAGTCCCTGAACAGGAACTAGCATTTCTCTTCCCCACCTCTGGAAACAGCTGGACACATGCCTGATTCCAGCTCTACCCCCCTGGGGGCAGAGTGTAACAGTAGAACTCCGGCAACCCTGCCTGGTCGCTACTGTAGTCAAAGGGGCAGGGGCAGGGAGGGAGAAGCCAGCCAGAGCCTGGGGCTTAGTGGATGGATCCCAAAGAGGCAGCGGGAAGGCGGGACCCTCTGTGAGCCGAAGCTACCAGCCCCGGGCGTGTGCTCTGTAGTCCCAGCACACGCCACTGACAAAACACAAATCCAAAGATAGAAATATTAAGGATCTCAGGACAGCAACTACGGAGCGTTAAACCACAGGACCCTGTGCAACTGCACTTATCACACGCCCTGGACACAGAGGTGAGCTGTAGTGCCATAGAATATCCATCTATGGAGAAGAGAGACGCCCTTTTAAGTCGTGCTATTATACAAAAGCTGGTTGAATGCATGAGCTTATTTCAGGGGATGGGGAAGAAATTAGACAATGAAGAGAGTAACTGCTCTCTGTACAAGTGTTCATCCCAGGTTCCGTTCAGTGGCTCCTCTCCTGATGTATGCCATGGTGACTTTGGACTTTACCCTGTAGACGGAACCAGGAACCATTCCACGTTTTTTAAGTGGAGGAGTGACATAATCAGATTTGTCTCAAACATGGGTTTCTTTGGGGGCAGTGTGGAGGAGGAATTCAGCTGACCCTAGGCAGCCGAATCGACCAAGTTCTACATCAGTTAGTACGGAAAGTAATATAACAGCACCATGGTTAAAGGTGAGGGCTCTTTAGTTAGAGTATAGCTGGATTCAAATCCTGGTTCTGTCACTTACTAGATATATAAACTTGAGCCAGTCACCTACCTTCTCTGAGATCCAATTTCCTTATCTGCTAAAATGAAGTAATAGCAATAGGGTTCTTGGGAGGGTTGATGCAGTGATACACATAAAGCATTTAACACAGTGCCTGCATCATTAAATATAGCTATTATCCTATTTTATTGCCATAGGAAATAGATTCTTATTGGTTTCTCTTCCCAGCTCCATGTTGATACCCTTTCTAAAACTTCTGTGCTTCCATTTATAAGAGGAAAAGGGGCACATGCCTGACCACCCCCATCTGCCACTCTCTCTCCCCTCTGGAACCTATAATTCCTTGGGGCAGAAGGAGTGACTATTACTTCCCTTGCTTTATAACCGTATTCCTCTACCTTAGGATAGCAGTCTCAAGATCTAGCTGTCCAATGTGGAGTAGCATCTTATCTACTTACAGAAGGAACTCTTGTCTGGGTCACTTTTATATGAAAGGAATTTAGAAAATTCCACTTTCTGTTCATAACCTAATTTTAAACATATTGTGGCTAAAGAAGTCATCTCATTCATTTACTCATTCCTTCATTCATTCACCCTCTTGCCCTGGATCAAAAAGTCTATGTAAAAGATGAACTAAAGGGTGATGACTTAAGGAAGAAATAAAAATATATTAGTTTAATATTTGCAGTATATTGTTTCCATTAAAAACAAAATCCATCAGTGTTATATTAATATAAGTGAAGTAATATGGAAATCCCATTTATCTGTAACTCACTAGAAGAGAGATCATTTGGGGGACACAACAAAAGCAGTTATACCTCAGGAGCACCAGAGGCGACTGGCACTGTTTCCCAGGTATTAGGAAATACCTAGAAATTAGAAAGAAAGAATGTGTTTATCAAAACAAAAACTCCAGGGCCATGTTCTTTCAAAAATGGAGAAGTTAAACACCACGAGCTTTAGCATCAGGCACACTAGGTTTGCATGTGCGTGGAGACTGGCAATTTTAGGTTTTGCAATTTGGCAAAACCTGTGGGCAGTTGGAATTGCCTTGCCAGGCCCCCTGAGTGATGCTACAAATGAGGAGCAGGTGTGTTGACCTCCTTGGCCCTGATGGTCAGTTAGAGAAGTCGGTGCTTGGCTAGGGCAGGAAGTGGAGATGCGAGTGGTCTCTGGGTGCTACTCCTCAAACTTTAGTGTGCATATGAGTCTCCTGGAGAGCTTGTTAAGATGCAGAATCTGATTCAATAGATCTGGGGGTGTGACTTGAGGTTCTTTATTTCTAACGCACTCCCAGTACACTCCCAGTGATGCCAGTACTGCTGGCCATGGACCACGCTTTGAGTAGTGAGGGAGCGTACTCCAGTGGGTGGCTCTGTGCCAAGGTAGCTTTTGCTCCTGGTCCTGTTCTCACCTGGTGCTTCAGTATTTGTACATTTCTATGTTGTGCATCAAACTGGTAACTGGGTCTCTTTCTTTCTTACTCAGTTGTTAACAAACATCTGCAGAGTACTTACTATTGCAGAGATAATGGCAATTTGAAGGCTTGAAGCAGAGGGGTGATGGGACGGGATTTATCCCATGTACTGGTTCGCTTTGGCTGCTTTTGATAAACAGTATGTGGGCAAGAATGGAAACAGGGAAATCCATTAGGAAGCTGTTTCCATAGAACAAATGAGCGTTGAGGAGTTAGGGCAAGGTTTTTAGTGGTGAAGATGCTGAGAAGTGACCAGATTTAGGATCTATTTTGGAGACAGTAGAAACAGAACTTGCTAATAGATTGGCTGTCAGTAGGAGAGGAAAAGGAAGAATCAAGGTCATCTCCCAGGTGTTTGGTCTGAGTGACAAAGGGCTACTTACTAAGATGGAGAAGACTAGGGGAGGGGCAGGTTGGGGAGGGGAAATCAAGAGTTGTGTTGTGGGCATGTTGGGGTTGAGATGGCCGCTTGTGTCAGAGGAGAGTTGAGAGCAGGCAGTTAGATGTGTGCATCTGGAACTCAGGGGGAGCACAGTCTGGAGGTAGGGGCGGGAGAGCCACAGAGCATGCAGGTGGGAATTAAAGCACAGGCCTGGATGAGGTCCCCTGGGAGACAGCGTAGAGAAGAGAAGAGAGCTCAGAGCAGAGAACTCTAACATTGAAAAGTTGGAGAGAGTAGAAAGGGTCTGCCAGAGAGTCTGAGCAGTTTGCCCAGTAGAGTAGGAGGAACGAGCGACAGAACAAAAGAAGAAATTGCTTCAAGGACGAGGGGTGAACAATTTGCGTCAAATGTGGCTATGAGGTCAAATATGATATGGGAACAGACTTAGCCCTTGGGACAAATAACATGGAAGTTATCAATGGCCATGATAAGAGCCATTTCAGGGGTGAAGAGTGAAGGGGAGGATGACAAAGTGGGCAAAGTGTATCTAGACAGCTCTTCCCAGGAGTCATGATGTGAAGAATAGCAGAGACATGGGGTGAGAGCTGGGTGCCTCTATCTGAATCTCTGCCTTGACAGCATGTATATAGCACCTCATTTTCTCCACCTTCGGTTGCACTTGGGCCGCAGCTCGGTCTTTATAGACTACATGTAGGCTGGAGTCTTTTCCTGAATCTTAGCCCCACGTCTGGCAATGTACAACCGTCTGCCCGACGACCCTGAAGACAAGTTTCTGCCCACTAGAGTCTCCGTTTAAAGTAAGAGTAAACCATGTACCCAGGAGAGACGTGGACAAAAAGAGAAGGAAAGAGGTAAGTCTTTTCTTTCTTTTTTTAATTGAAGTATAGTTATTTACAATGTTGTGTTAGTTTCCGGTGTACAGCAAAGTCATTCAGTTATACATACATATATATTCTTCTTCATATTCTTTCCCATTATGGTTTATTACAGGATATTGAATATAGTTCCCTGTGCTATACAGTAGGACCTTGTTGTTTGTCTAGTTTATATATAGTATTTTGTATCTGCTAATCCCAAACTCCTAATTTATCCCTCCCCCACCCCCTTTCCCCTTTGGTAACCATAAGTTTGTTTTCTATGTCGGCGAGTCTGTTTCTGTTTCATAGATAGGTTTATTTGTCTTATATTTTAGATTCCACACATAAGTGATATCATATGGTATTTGTCTTTCTCTATTAAGTATTTTCCTTACAAAACCAGAAAAGTTCTATGTAGTTGATGGCAGTCAGTGACGATGCTGGGTCTTCAGAAAGCATGACCATCAAAACGATGACGGTTGAAGATAAGAGGTCAGAGACCTCCCATCGTCAGCAATTATAAGCAAGGTGACAGACGCTCACAATGCTAGGAATTATTTAAATTTAATTTTTGAATTGTCAGTACATTCACATGGTTCAAAGTTCATGAAGTAAAAAGAATGTACAGTGGAGTCTCCATCTGAGCCCTGTCCCCAGCCTTCCAGTTCCCATCCCCTAAGTCAACTAAGGTTGTAAGTTTCTTGTCCATCCTTCAGCACACACATGCAAATACACATGCATTGTTCCCTCTCTCCACCTTTTGGCAAAAGTGGTATTATAGCCAACATACGATTCTGCATCTACAAAGACAGGAATTTGGCAACTTGGAGAGAAGTGGATTTTTGCAGCTTCACCTAACAGCTGTGAAATTCATGAGAAATGTCTTTTAGGAAAGCAGTTTTTTATTAGGTAGTAGGTATGAAAAATGGAGTCTAAGTTGAGATCTCATGTGTCTGGGAGCATCTGTTGAATGGGGTGGACCTGTGAGGAGGTAGAAGGTACCTGGGAGAACAAAGTAGGAAATGTGACATTTGTGCCTAAGAATTCTCATACAAGTTCCCAGGTCTGTCATGGAACCTTGCCATCACTGACGTGTTTGCTCGCCATCACCCCATCCCCTCCAGCACTCTGGGAAGGCTCTGCCCTCCTGCCAGCACACCCACAGGGGTCCTTGGCTGGATCCCTCTGAAGTCAGTCACCTACGAAGATCACCTCCTGTTCTCTGTCAAAATTGGCCTTGTATCGCAAATGCCTCCGTCTTGGCTGGCCACCCTTGCAGTGCCTCCATCAGGATTTATCGTGTGACCAGGTCCCCGTGCTCCTGCTTTAATGCCCCACCACCAGCTGCATATCTGAGCCCCTCTCCTAGCAGGGTGGGTGTGCCTCTTGAATGTGAATCAATTCTAATATTTAAAAAAACAGGACCCAGTGTTTTAAATTACCATCTGACATGCCAAGTGAAGTGAAGCTCATTTTCAGATGATTCCCAGCTGTCATAATAGCATTGTGCCTGGATGGCTCAGTCATCACAGAAGAAAGGAGGGCAATTTTATTTCAAATTTAACGTGATAACAGGAATTATGATGGGAAATCAACTTGAGATATTTAGAGCAGCTACTTAGAATCACATCAATTAACATTTGTCCATTGCTTTACTGTTGATAAAGCACTCTTATGTACACTGTCGTCATATATGTTAGGGAGTGATGGTGGCTCCAAGGAGAGAACAAAACTGAAGTATTTTACTGCCTAAACTTAGAAATGGTGAGGAAACGGACAGGTTCTTTCAAAAGGAGACCACCGAGCTAAGCACAAAAGAATAAGCATTACCAGCGCCAAATCCAGAGAGACTGAGATGAAAACATTGTCAATTCAAGATAGATATATTGTGGGAGGAGAGTCAAGCCAAACTGAGCTCCTATAACAAAGTGTCAGGATGGAGGGCTGTTAGACAACTGTTTGGCCAAAGTAGGTTGCTTGTTCTTTTATTTATCGCATAGGTAATACATAGCTTTGTATTAAAATATCACAACTTCAGATAAACCTGAAAGAAAGTGGCAGTATATCTTAGGCTTCTCTGTCTAGCCTCTCTTATGGCCACATTCTTGGAAACATTTGCCTGAATTTCATCTCCACTGAGACCCCCAATTTGCTGCTGCTTTCCTTGTTTCCCTGTAAAGTCTTTACCAACCTGCTGTCTCGTCCAGTGGTTTGGGAATCAACATTATCCTAGCTGTTTATGACTCAGGAATGGACTTAATTGATGATAACCGCATGTCCTGGAGGGTTGGCACTCATAGTTATCGTTTGTCTCAGAAGCTGAAATGCGCACTCTATCCATATAAATTGTGAGAGAATTCATCTTGATGAATGCCGAGCATGATTCGCCACAAGTGGCGATTTTGACTGGCCAATTGTGAATACATATTTTCTTTATGGTGCTTTCCCCAGAGTTTTGCGGAACTGGCTGGAACACATTTTTGTGTTTCTACTTCCCACCCTCACTCCATTTGCCTGTCAGGTTCCCTTGCATACAGTAGGTACTCAATACATGTTTACTGAATGAAAGTTCTCTTTCTTAGAGCATGATGAGGCTCCACCGCTGAATGGGTTCAGAGGGCTTCATTTCCCATGAACTCCTCCTGTGCGAAGCGATTGTCCTGATGAGAAAGTGAGAGCTGAACTGTTGAAAAGACTGATTCTCCCCCTTGAATCAGGTGAATGTATGGGAAGGTGTGAGACTTACGGGCATCACTACCGTGTGATGAGTCTGAGTATGTGCGTGTACATAGGTATCATTACTTTATTCCTGGACTGTGGAAGTTCCCAGCATGGGACCCTTCTCACCAGGAGCCAGCGTTCAGAATTCTTCTTCTCTGATAGTTCTCTTCTCAAGACTCCCCTCCCTCTATAACTCATCCATCTGATTACAGCTGTCCCCAAATGAGTGAAAAATGGGCAGGACACAGGTAGAGGTGAGCTCTCCAGAATGAAGACCAGTGATGGCCAAGAGCATGGAACAAGAGTGGGAAAGGTGCCAAGAAGATTAACACTGACCTAGCGTTTCTGGAACACACTTGAGGGGGCTGTTTTTCCTGGAAAGTTCTAATAGTGCTAAGCCTGCACTTACCCCAAACCCTCTCCTGGGTCACAGATGAGGAGGGTGGCAGGGATGGGACACAGAAGGCAGGAGAGGGGAGCATAAGAGCAAAGAGAAGTTGAATTAGAGGGAGAAAAGAAGAGAGGGAAATTGGAAGTAGAATCAATGGAAACAGTAAGGATTTATCAATAGCCCTTTTCCCAGGTGGGTGTTAAAGAGTATCTGTCCATCTGCCTATATATCTGTCTATCCCTCCATCCACTCATCTATCCATCCATCCTGCCTTTTTCTAAAAGGATTTAAGTGCATTTCCAAGGATAAAGTATATATGATGACATAGTATAAACTATAACTGGGCAGGATAACAAAGAAGTGCAAGGATGGGGACAAAACGGAGCCGAGAGCAGGGCTCACCCCCATGTGCTGGGCTGGATGGCTGAGGGGCTGCCTGTGACAGTGAGAGTCAGTGACACACACGACCAGAGGGAGAATCTTGCTAAACCCGGAGCTCTGGGCTGTGAAGTGTGTCTTCCTTGGTCATGTCTTGCTTGGACTTAGCACACCTGGTTGGGCCTTGTGGGTTGGCCGCTCTTTGCCACAGGTGGCAGGGGAAAGGCAGACCTAAATGTGTGTGATTGTGAGGATTGTCTACGTTAAAGCCTGAATGCAAAGATTGCTTCACTCGCATAAGGCGAATTAGCTGAAAGAACCTGCCCAACTATAGAAAATACCTTGTCAGAAGTTACAAAACATCATTCATTTTTTCAGAGTTCCAAAAAGAGCCAATTTTAAAAGCTTTTTTTGAGTTGAGAAAAAAATGCCCTTAAAACTATCGACCGGGCCTGTGAGATTCTTTTCTTAGCTGACATCTCCCTCTACTGACAGTACATCCTCTCACTTCTCTTTCACAACCCAGCAGGGAAGTCCTTTGAAAGCGACAAGCCTGTGAAATGCCTTTGAGTCCGTGCTCACAGATTGAGGAGGTCCTGGGGGGGCGGAGCGGGAGATCATAGGTTCTGCTTGGGACTTGGGGAATCGGAGCCGTCCAAGTTCAGGCAGCAACAGGATACACCTGTCTGGAGCTCAGAAGCGAGACCTCAGACAGAGAAAAGTGGTGGAGTGTTCAGTGGGAGGGAATAAAAGAAAAGAGATGGAGGAGGAAGATGCCTGAACTGGAGAGCCTCCCAGAAAGGTCAGGAAGATGGGTAGGAGCAAATCAACCTAAGTTCAGGAATTCATTCCCCTGAAGGCCTTTTTACAGCCACCCAGCTTGGCTTGTTGAATCCCAATGTTGGGAAACTCACTCCTTCACTGTCAAGAACTGTTTGACAATGTTTATTGTTAGAAAGTTATTACTTATAATGAGCTGGAATCTGCTTCCCCACAATCTCCATCCGTTTTTATCATCCTGCTGTCCTGTGCTATAAAGATAGAATCTGTCACCTCACGCGCTTTCCCAACAAATGCTTCCCCACAAGAATCCCATGAGAGAAGTGTGGCTAAATGGTTCAGTTACCCAGTTCAAGGTCTGTTCTCTCCTCCGCCACCCCCTATAAGCCCTTGAGAGCAAAGACTCCCCTCCCTCCCCAGCCTCCAACCTAGCAAACTTTTCTGTTGTACTAAGGGCTTCGTTTGCATGGTCTCTCTAGACATCGTATCAGTTGAATGAGCTAGGCATTATTATTACCACCATTTACAGAGGAGAAAGCTGAGGCTCAGAGAGGGAGGTTACTTGTACAAAGCCACATAGCAAGTGTGGGTAGAGCCCAGCTTGACATCCATGTCTCTCTAATAATCAAAGCCTGGGCCCTTAAATCAATGTGATTCTACCTATTTTGTCTGTAGACAGCATGGGGTGAAGAAAAAGCCCATAGTGTTGCCCACTGGACTGAACCTACTTGAGAATTGGTAATTTGGGGTCATGGTGCTTATAGATAATACGGTTAGGACTTTGTCTCTGGACCCGTTTCTTCCTCATCTCAGTGTCAGCATCCGTGGAAGCCGCCTTGCTTCCCAGGTTTATTCCATCCGCTTAGCAGCGCCGCCGATGTCTCCTATTTGACTCTACCTGTGGATGACACAGGCGCCCTCCAGGCCTCTCTGCTCAGCGCTCATCCATACAGGACTCCTGTTCTCCTAAAGTGTCGGTCAGTCCTTCCAGCATCCGTTATTCTGGATTCCTCCAGAGGACAACAGATTCCTGCTGGCCATGTTTTGGATGGAGTTGGCTCCCTACCAACCAGCTCTGAGACCTCAGTAAGTTACTGAAGTCCTTTGATTCTTGAGTTTCTTACCTTTAAAAAGGGAACAAGTACTTGATGATATGCTGTGAGTTTAACTGAGAATGTAAGTGAAATGCCCAACATAGTGCCTGTCCCACATCACATCTACGCAAAAGTAGGAGCTATTATCAGTCTGTGCTGGGAAATGGAAAAATACGTGATTGTTCTTTCTACCTGGAGAAGGTAAACAATTAGAGGAAATGCTGGCAGCGAAGGGAGAGAGAAGTCCGGGGAGTAAGAGAGCAAATAAAATGCACTGTCATGGAAGCCACAGAAAGAGAAGGTGTTTTCCTCAGGTCCTGCTTCCTAGTGGATGTTCAAGAATCTCTGTCTTGCATTTGACAAAGAGATAACAGGGGGCTTTCAAGACTTGTTTCTGTGGAGCAGTGGGGATAAAGACAGATGGCAGAGAAACAGAGCAAGATCTTAAGGAAATAAAAGCAGTACTGAGGACTCTTTATAAAGTGTGGCACGAAAAGAAAGCAGAGGAGAGAGGCAGCAGGCCAAGGGCAATGGGATGTGTCAAGTAGATGACTGATAAATATTCACTGAGGATTTATCAGGGGGCTGAGAGAGCAACTGAGTGAGTGAACGAAGATGCTTAGGGTTTGATTAAATGTATTTGATAACGTTGACATTGCTTAGTCTGTGGCACCTATATACCTTTTTAGTAATACTGGTGGGAGAAAAATTGGGAGGATTATATAATATTTTCAGCCCCCCAAAACACATCTTTACCAAGAGCCTTAGGTAAAAAAATCCTTTCACCTACTACCATTTGTGCAGATTCTGCCTAAATTAATCTGGGTGGGCCCTAAGAGTCTCTACTTGGAACAAGCTCCCTGTTGGCACTGCTGGCTGTGCTGCTGGGCGCCAGTATGATGGGCCATACTTTGGGTAACAAGACCATAGCATATCTGACCTTGGTTTGACCACACCCACTGTGACATGTGGTGGGTACCTGAGACACTCTTGGTCTCAGTTCAGTTCTGGCACTGGTCTCTTCTCCTTCGCCTCTCCCCACCACCAACCCTCACCAGGAAAATGCAATAAATAAAAATTCAATAACAACAGTTGCTTAGCATCTTGAATTCACAGCTTCAAGATATTGTCCCTCTATTTGCTTTGAGCGGGGAAGGGAATGATTTTTCTTCATTTTTGGATCTCAGAATTCTTGATTTTTTTTTTTTTTTGACATTAATGGTTTGGTGCAAACCCACTTTTGTGGATTTGGTATTTCCTCTGTGGATAAACTTTGTGGCTTTGGGAGAAGCTTCCTTCTTTTATGAGGCACTTTTAACCTGCAGGATTTCCATTTAGCTTAATTGGCATATTTATGTATTGAGATGGGTGCCTAGAGGGCTCAGGCCACGGCATCTTTTGTATAAATCGAAAAAAATGAAATGAGCTGTTCTCACAGTCGTGTGCCCTTCAGTCATGGAGCGCGGTAAAAGGCTCATCATTTACAGGCTGCGAAAACTCAGGAAGATCAATAGGCATAATGCAACCCGGAGTCATTTAGAAAAGCAAAACTCGGGGTTTTCAAAGCCCAATTATTTCAGGAGCTTGGCCATTACTAAATCCTTGTTAAATCCTTCCCGGGCCTTCATTCTGTCTCGATGTGAAGGAATGGCCTTCTCCACCCCTGATGAACTCTCCTCCTCAGGTGAAACTGGAGAGCCTTCTCCTGAGGGTCAGACAGTTTGTAAAGTGTGAGAAGCTGACTGTCGGCCAGCCTCCTCGGATGACAAGCCCAGCTGCAGACTGTCGCTCTCCAGGCCCCGTCTGGAGCCTGGCATGCTTTGAAGGCAAGTGCGGGAATGGATTCTTACTGGTTTAATATGGATATAGTTAATGGCTTATAGATTTTTAGATCGTCTGGCCCCACTAGGCATGTCTATTAATTCTCCCGTAAGATTGTCAGAGGTGAGAGAAGGTCAGAGAGCCTGGCACATGGGCGTGGCTTTCCTCCAAGCCAGACCAAGAAAGGTCTCCTTAACAAGAATTCTTATGACCTCCTAAAGGCTTGAGAAAGAAAGAGGGACCTTTTGGTGGATACTGAAAGAATTTGGCCTCTGGGCTCAAGAAGGCATGTTTCACAAGAGGGACAGGTGATATCAGAGTAGCACAAATGCCCTGCTTGGATGAGTTCATAAAAATAGACACAGGTGAACCAGCTGCCCTTGGAGGTTTTAGCTTCTGCCACTATGGCTACGGTGGGTTGACTGGTGGTCCTAGACACTTGTGGATGTGACCTTATTCGGGAAAGAGATCTTTTTTTTAAATAAAAAATTGAAGTATAGTTGATTTACAATGTTGTGTTATTTTCAGGTATACAGCAAAGTGATTCAGCTATATATACATATATATCTATATATCTATATATATCTATATAGATGCATTCTTTTTCAGATTCTTTCCCCTTATAGGTTATTATAAAATATCGAGTGTAGGTCTCTGCTATACAGTAGGTCCTTGGGAAAGAGGTCTTTTGCAGATGTAATTAAGTTAAGGATCTCTTGGTGGGCTCTTTCTGGATTATCCAAATGGGCCCTAAATCCAGTGATAAGTGTCCTCATAGGAAGAGGAGAGGACAGAGATACAGGGGAAAAGGCCATATAAACACGGTGGCAGAGACTGGAGTGACGCAGCTACAAGCCAAGGTGTGCCAGGGATCGCCAAAAATCACCAGAAACTAGGAGAGAGGCAAGAAATGGGTTCTCACTCAGAGCCTTCAGCAGGAACCAGTCCTACCAACAGCTTGATTTTGGACTTCTGGCCTCTAGAACTATGAGAGAATACATTTCTGTTGTCTTAAGCCACCAAGTTTGTGGTCACTGGTTACAGCAGCCTTAGGAAACCCATACAATGACCAACCACCCAGGCTGCTGGTTCCCTGCTCCAGAATCAACCCTGGAGTAACTCAAGTACTGAGAAGAAATATGGATTCTAGAAACTAGTGATAAAAAAATGTGGGGCTTCCCTGGTGGTCCAGTGGTTGAGAGTCCGCCTGCCGATGCAGGGGATGCGGGTTCGTGCCCCGGTCCGGGAAGATCCCACATGCCGCGGAGCGGCTGGACCCGTGAGCCATGGCCGCTGAGCCTGCGCGTCCAGAGCCTGTGCTCCGCAACGGGAGAGGCCGCAACAGTGAGAGGCCCGCGTACCGCAAAAAAAAAAAAAAAAAAAAAGTGCTCTGCCTCTGCGAGTTGCCTTGCTTTCTGGGAGGACCAGTGGGGGGCTACAGCCAGAAGGGTGGCCTGAGGCCACAGTGAGAAGAGAAGTTGTAGGAAAGCCTGTGAATCTGCCCTTCCTCTCCTCCAGTTCACTGGGAGAAATCACCGACTACCCCTTCAGATTCCCTCTGTCCGTGTAACCGGGATGCAGGCAGGCCCTAACGCCTCCTAGGGTGAAGGTGTTGAAGGAAAGGAGCTACCGGACAGGGCAGTCTTGAAGGATTCACTCCTCTTCTCCTCCACCTTTACCCCAGAGCGATTGCTTATAACATAATGTAGTGAAGAGATGCCCTCCCCACAGTGCTGCTTCTGAGTTTTTATTTATGTATTTATTTTTTATCTTTATTGGAGTATAATTGCTTTACAATGGTGTGTTAGTTTCTGCTGTATAACAAAGTGAATCAGCTATACACATACATATATCCCCATATCTCCTCCCTTTTGCGTCTCCCTCCCACCCTCCCTATCCCACCCCACTAGGTGGTCACAAAGCACTGAGCTGATCTTCCTGTGCTATGCGGCTGCTTCCCACTAGCTTGGTTCTGAAGAACCCAGGGGCAGGACAGGAATAAAGACGCAGACGTAGAGAGTGGACTTGAGGACACGGGGAGGGGGAATGGTAAGCTGGGACGAAGTGAGAGAGTGGCATGGACTTATATGTTCTCTTAAGTTTTTTTGTTTTTTTTTTTTTTTTGGTACGCGGGCCTCTCACTGTTGTGGCCTCTCCCGTTGCGGAGCACAGGCTCCGGACGCGCAGGCTCAGCGGCCATGGCTCACGGGCCCAGCCGCTCCGCGGCATGTGGGATCTTCCCGGACCGCGGCACGAACCCGTGTCCCCCGCACCGGCAGGCGGACTCTCAACCACTGCGCCTCCAGGGAAGCCCTGTTCTCTAAGTTTTTAAAGACGCATTTCTGATCACAGGAGTTGCCTGGTAACTCATGGGGCTCATCCTTTCCTCTCTTCAAAGTCACACACACGAGCCCTTCAGACTCCATCCAAAGCAGCATTGCTGGAACACGAATTTAAATGAACACGAGAAATGCCTGTGATAAGGGCTGTTAGATATACAAAACAAAATATCAAAAGAGAACCAGGTGAGGGCTTCCCTGGTGGCGCAGTGGTTGAGAATCCGCCTGCCGACGCAGGGGACACGGGTTCAAGACCTGGTGCAGGAGGATCCCACATGCCGCGGAGCAACTAAGCCCGTGCGCCAGAACTACTTAACCTGTGCTCTAGAGCCCGCATGCCACGACTACTGAAGCCCGTGCATCTAGAGCCTGTGCTCTGCAACAAGAGAAGCCACCGCAATGGGAAGCCCTTGCACCGCAATCAGGAGTAGCCCCCGCTTGCCGCAACTAGAGAATAGCCTGCTCACAGCAACAAAGACCCAACGCAGCCAAAAAAAAGACCCTTTTGACCTACTAGTAGTCCAGAGATCTATACAGAGATGTGGGCAAACATTTGTGACCTCCATTGACTTCCAGCCTCTGCCCTGTCAGGGGACATGGCCTCCATCTCCTCTCCTCTCTTCTCCTCAAAGGCAAAGCCTCTTCATCCTCCCATTCTAGGCCTAGGTTGAGGCTTTGTTAAACTACAAGAAGAGTGGTTGCCTTCTGGCAGCCATCTTGGATGAGGAAGTAACATCCTTGGGGATACAGCCATGACCCAGGGTGGGGAGGCAAAAGGAGATGCCTGTATCCCTGGTAGCATTGAGTCATCATACCAACCTTGGACTGCCTACCTCTGGATCCTTTTTTATGTCAAAATTATACCCCTCATCTGTGTAAGCTACTCAGATCAGGTCTCTGATTACCAGCCGTCAAATGCAATTTAAATCTAAAGGCTTTTAATGAAGATTTTGAGCTTAGTTACCTCTGTTCACTAGCACACTTGCCATAAACTTCTCTTTGGTTGCAGGCATTTGGGTGAGTCTGACATCCATTTCCTGAAATGCTGTGAAACTCGCTAATCATTGAGTAGTTTATTTTCTACTTACATTTTTCAAATCCAGTTGTTCTGTGACAGCTCTAGAGCAGGCGGTTGATGATGCATGAAGAGGTCTTGTCCAAGTAATACACGACAGTGAGCAGATGTTAAAGGGCTTTACCAGTTACAATGGAAAGAACATCTGTGAAATAGATTTTACCAGTAGATGAGGCCAGACATTACCAAGGAGAGGTTGGGAAGAAACAAGGAGGTGACTGGGACCAACTGGCATAGGTGGAATAAGGGTGAATGCACACTGGCACTCAGGCACTCTGTTGTTGTATGTCGTCTTATTTAAATTCACGTGAAATACAAAGTTAGTTTGATCCACTGAGGTCATTTGTAAATGAGATGTTAAGACATTAAGGAGAGTTCATCTGTAGTCTCTTTTCCTATCCTATTAAATACGTAGAAACATTTTTTTTTACTGAAAAAACATGAGAGGGTAATTTTTTCATAATTCAAGTCTTCTGAATCTAAAAGGAAGTAATAAGAATTACGTAAATGAGATGTTGTTATAAAACAGGTTTGGATGGGGACTTCCCTGGTTCTCCTGGGGCTCCAGGCCCCAATGCAAGGGGCCTGGTTCGATCCCTTGTTGGGGAACTAGATCCCTCTCTCATGCCGCAGCTAGAGAGTGGCACAAAGTAAAAAACCCAGGCAAATGTAAATTGGTGCAGCCATTATGGAAAACACTATGGAGGTTCCTCAAAAAACCAAAAGTAGAGTTGCTATATGATCCAGCAATCCCACTCCTAGGCATATACCCAGAGAAGACTATAATTTGAAAGGATACATGCACCCTTATGTTCATAGCAGCACTATTTACAATAGCCAAAACGTGAAAGCAACCTAAATGTCCATTGACGGATGGATAAAGAAGATGTGGTGCATATATACAATGGAATATTACTCAGCCGTCAAAAAGAATGAAATAATGCCATTTGCAGCTACACGTATGGACCTAGAGATTATCATACTAAGCAAAGTAAGTCAGAAAGAGAAAGACAAATACCATATGATATCATTTATATGTGGAATTTAAAATACGGCACAAATGAGCATATCTACGAAACAGAAACAGACTCACAGATATTGAGAACATACTTGTGGTTGCCAGTGCAGAGGGAAGGATTGGGAGTTTGGGATTAGCAGATGCAAACTAGTATATATAGGATGGATAAACAACAAGGTCCTACTGTATAGCCCAGGGAACTATATTCAGTATTCTATGATAAACCATAATGAAAAAAATATGAAAAAGAATATATATATCTATAACTGAGTCACTTTGCTGTATAGCAGAAATTAACACAACATTGTAAATCAACTATACTTCAGTAAATTTTTTTTAAAAACCCAGACACAGATTCATACATAGACAATCACTTTATAACTAAAGAACCACTGCAAAGTCATAGGGAAGGATGTCCTTTTAAATAAATGGTGCTGTAACAATTGAATATCCTTAAGTGAAAAAGAGGGAAGGAAGGAGAGTGGGAAGGGTTTTGATTGCTACTTCCCTTTGGATGAGGGAATCCAAATAATGTGCTCACCTTCATTAATTCAGAGCAGAATAAAAATCAAAGCTGCAATGAGCTGTCACTGCACATTCTCTAGATTGGCTAAATTTTAAAAGTCGAACAATGTCAAATGTTGATAAGAACGTGGAACAGTGAGATCTAATATGCAGTGTTGGTGGAAGTATACATTGGGATATCCACATTGGGAAATAGTTTGGCACCATCTAGTAATACTTTAGATGTTCATCTTCTTGATGTAGCAGTCTTACCCCTAGAAAAGGTCTGCATGAGCACATCATGAGACATGTAGAAGAATCTCCAGAGCAACACTATTCATAATAACAAAAGACCAGAAAAAAATGACCACCAAAGTAAAACCGATAGAGAAATTTTTATGCAATTGCATTCCGTACAGCAGCAAAAATCAATGAACAACAGCTACAATAAGAGTAGAGTAAGTCCCCTACATATGAACGAGTTCCATCCCGATAGCGCATTCATAAGTCCAACTTGTTTCTAAGTCCAACAAAGTTAGCCTAGGTACCTGGCTAACACAATCGGCTATATAGTACTGTACTGCAATAGGTTTACAATACTTTTCACAGAAATAATACATAAAAAACAAACAAAAAATAAAGAAAACATTTTTAATCTTACGGTACAGTACCTTGAAAAGTACAGCAGTGCAGTACAACAGCTGGCATACAGGGGCTGGCATCAAGTGAACTGGCAAACAGTTACTTGACTGGAGGAGGGAGAGGAGACAGGAGATGGTAGAGCTGAAGGGTCGTCAGCAACAGGAGATGGAGGGCAAGCTGCAATTTCACTCACACATGACGTTGATGGCACAGGTTCTGGTTCCTTGTTGGATTCAATTCTGTCTACCCTCTTGAAAAAGCGATCCAGTGACACGTGTTCGAATCTTTGAAAGTTTGCAACTTGAAGGTTCATATGTAGGGGACTTACTATAAATCTTTTTTTTTTTTTAATGTTGAACAAAGGAAGGTAGACACAGAATGAGTCCTGTCTTAGTCCCTTCAGGCTGCTATACAAAGTACCACAGGCAAGGTGACTTAGAAACAATGGACATTTATTTCTCACAGTTCTGGAGGCTGAAGTCCAAGATTAGGGTGCCAGCACAGTTGGGTTCTGGTAAGAGCCTTCTTAGCAGTTACTTTTCATTGTCTTCCTCACAGGGCAGAGAGCAGAGCACAGAGGAAACAAGCTCTCTCATGACCCTCACAAGGGCATGAATGTCACTCATGAGGGCTCCACCGTTATGACCTCATCTAAGTTACCTCCCAAAGGCCCTACCTTCTAATACCATAATGCTGTGGGGCAGGGTTTCAACATAGGAACTTTAGAAGGACACAAGCATTCAGACCATAACAATTCCCCATGATTTCATTTTTATAAAGGTCAGAAATGGCAAAAACTAAGATACAGTGTTGAGAGATGCATGCTCATGTGGTAAAAGGGAAGAAAAACAAGGAAGAGAAGAGCATAAAAGTGGGAGTGGGATCAGGAGGGACTTGGGGGACTTTTAGGGTGCTGGAAATGTATTTCTTGACACAAATGGTTGTTCCTCGGACAGTCACTTTACACTTATCCATTGAACTGCATATTTATGTTTCATGTGTTTTTGTACATGTGTAATTTTTTTTTTCCAAATGAAGTTTAAAAAAAAAAAACAACTGAAGAGGCTCAATTCATGCGGATATATGAATCGGGGGAAATTGGTAGATTTGATAAATGACCTCTTCATACTTCAAGTAACGTCCATCATACTTTGAGATGTTTGTTTTCTGGTTTTGTTAAGACATTGTAAGTATTTTCATCATGTGTCTCTCCTGGGCAATAATGACTGAGTCAGTGATCATGTACAGCAAGAATATTTGATTTTCACAAAAGTTGTATTTCATATAAAATATTTAACTTACATCAGTTTTTCTTTACTCTGCATGAGGGGACACAGATAAGAATGTTCAGAGAAGCATTATTCAAAATAGCAAAAAAAACAGGAAAAGGTGTCCATCAAAGTGAAATTGATAAATCGTGCTATATTTTGGCTATATTCAGCTACAAAATAAAAGCTACGTACAGCAATCTGGATCAATCTTTTTTTTTTTCTTTTTTTTAATATTGAGCAAAAGAGGACCAATACAAAGGACAAGTTTTCTATGACTCCATTTTCATCAAATCCAAAAACATGCAAAATATAAACTGTGGTGTTTAGAGGTGCACGCTTATATGGTAAAAGTGTGAAGAAAACCCAGGAAGGGATGAGCATAAAAAGGATGGGCGGGCTTCCCTGGTGGCGCAGTGGTTGAGAGTCCCGCCTGCCGATGCAGGGGACACAGATTCGTGCCCCGGTCCGGGAAGATCCCACATGCCGCGGAGCGGCTGGGCCCGTGAGCCATGGCCACTGAGCCTGCCCGTCCGGAGCCTGTGCTCCGCAACGGGAGAGGCCACAACAGTGAGAGGCCCGCGTACCACAAAAACAAAAAAATAAAAAAAGGATGGGCAAGGCAGAGGAGCAGGGCTGACATGCACTAATGCCATTCTAGGCTCACTAGGGAGAGAAATCAAGTCTAAGAAACTCTCATTCCCTAAGGATGCTGAATAGTTTCTAGAATCATATATAGCATCTCAGGATTGGAAGGAGTCCTAAAGATCACTAAGATAAGTAGCCCTTTGATTTTTTTCATTTCAATTTTCTTTATTATGTTTCAAGACAACTTAGAGATTTCAACAGAGGGTTTCCAAACTTTTAATTTTGCCAAGTAAGGTATATTTAAAAGCATACTACTATCGTTACCATTATTTCATACAAGGTATAATATAGCATTTCACCCTTATAAAGAGGTAAAAAATAGAATAAATGGTAGTCCTTTAAATTGAATAAATGAAGGTTTAGAAACTTGCATTTATAAGATATGTTGCCTATACCTTTCCAGGGACTTTGTAAAAATTTTATAGTGGACCATCAGCAGTCCCTAGACTAGCATATGGTGAACCTTGACCTCACCGACCACTGCTCTAATACTTGAGCCTTCTTCCCAAATCCCTAGGAAGTGTCATTTGCTTGAATACTTCTGGTGAATGAGAACTCAGTCCCCCCTAATGACATCTCTTCATCTTTGAACATCTGCAACTATTTGAACATTCTTCTGTTTGTTGAACCTAATTCCAGTTCTTTCCCTTTTGATTAATCGGTCCTAGATCAGCGACTGCACATTCTGTCCAGACTGTACAGTCTTTTATTTGTCAGCCTCAAGATCTGAGCAACGTGCTTTTCCACCTGCCCATGCATGACCCATGATCCTCCTCCTATTTAAACGGCCTCACATCTTTTGTACAGATTTCATATACATATCCCAAGTCATCAGCATCCTTGTCACTCTGCTAATAGTGTTCCTATTTGTCTATATCCACTTTAAAAATGTGATATTCCAAACTGAGTACAAACGACTTTCTAGGTGTACTAGCCCAGAGGAGAGTAAGCCCTTCATCTCTCTTATTCTAGACTTTATACTTCTTCATTTAGTGTAGTCTAATTACAGTTTTCTCCAGATATGTGCCCAGGAGCGGTATTGCAGGATCATATGGTAGCTTTATTTTTAGTTTTTTAAGGACTTTCCATACTGTTCTCCATAGTGGCTGTACCAATTTACATTCCCACCAGTAGTGCAGGAGAGTTCCCTTTTCTCTGCACCCGCTCCAGCATTTATTATTTGTAGACTTTATGGTGATGGCCATTCTGACCAGGGTGAGGTGATACCTCATTGTAGTTTTGATTTGCATTTCTCTAATAATTAGCCATGTTGAACATTTTTTCATGTGCCTGTTGGACATCTTTATGTCTTCTTTGAAGAAATGTCTGTTTTGATATTCTGCCCTTTTTTTTTTTCCGGTACGCGGTCCTCTCACTGTTGTGGCCTCTCCCGTTGCGGAGCACAGGCTCTGGACGCGCAGGCTCAGCGGCCATGGCTCACGGGCCCAGCCGTTCCGCGGCATGTGGGATCTTCCCGGACCGGGGCACGAACCCATGTCCCCCGCACCGGCAGGCGGACTCTCAACCACTGCACCTCCAGGGAAGCCCGGGTTTTTTGTTTTTTTGATATTGAGTTGTATGAGTTGTTTGTATATTTTGGAAATTAATCCCTTGTCGGTTGCATTGTGTGCAAATATTTTCTCCCATTTAGTAGGTTGACTTTTTGTTTTGTTTATGGTTTCCTTTGTTGTGCAAACTTTTAAGTTTAATTAGGTCCCATTTGTTTATTTTTGTTTTTATTTCCTAATGTATTGTAAAATTGCCCAGATCGACTCTGATTGTTATTAACTCATTTGATAAAAACAATCTCATATGTGATTCAATGTGAATCTAGAAATTGGTTGGTCATAGAAAGGATAGAATAGTCAATCTTACAATTTGATAAGATATGAGAATAGCCAATTATTTTTTAAGTGCTCCAAATTCACCTAATTTGTGCTTAGCCCACATCTCTCCACTTGTCAGAAAGTGTACAGTGAGGTCCTCAAATGTCTTTCAGGGAACTCATGCATGACTGTAGTGTGCTGGCCAGTGTAGCGTGCTCCAGGAAAAAGGAATTGAAGTTACTGAGCTGCCACTTGTCCTTGGGCCTGGCTCGCTGGCTCCACCCACTGGCACCAGGGTGTCTTACAGCTTCTCCAGGCTGGCTGACTCTCTGGAACTGAGGCTCAGCTCCCCACTCTGCAGCTTGCAGAATTTTTCTCCCTTCTTGGAAAATGAGAATAACGTGGATTTCCCACTTACAGTCTTCTGTTACCCATGTTACTCTTGAGGTTACAGAAGTCCCACCAGTAGGAATTCAGTATCTCATTACCTGCACCTTGATTTGCCTGGGCCAAAAGGCACAAAAGTAAAATGACAAAATGTCCTTACCTATCTTGTGCATAATGATGAAGTAAGACAATTTACAGAGAAATTAAATTATTAATAATAAAAGTACCAATTTTCATTTGTACTGTTAAGAGATTGTGTGTTTGTATAAAATTTATCCCAGCCTCTATTATTTAGCAATATGTATATAGCTAAGTATAACCTTATTATATATATTTGATATCATATTTAATAGAAATTCACTCAAGACCCACAAGCCGTTTGCAGAGAGATAGTATGAAACAGGGTTTCTGTTTTTCAAATTCAAAAGAGGAGAAAATATTTATTTTCGTAAAATATCTCTAACCTAAATAAAAAGGCTTAAATGCATTTGCATTACATAAAATTAAGATATTTATGCAGAGTGTGTTACTTGTAATTACCAAACCAAAGCTTGTTCTCTGTTTTACTTGTCTAATCCTTAAGAAGTCACCCTCTGGGGAACTCACCCATGGTATTTTTGTTCTTCCAGCATCAATAAAATACAGTGGTAGAAAAAAGACTGAAAACTTGAAATAAATGAATTATTTGCACTCCCATCCCATTCCAGTCTGGCCCGTTCCTTTAACAAGTATTACTTGAGCATCTACTACACACCCAGTCCTGTTATTCTAGGCACTAGGGAGACTGACGTGAAACAGACAAATCCCTGCCCTTTTGTAGCTCAGTTTTAGTGTGGGAAACAGACAGCAATAAAGTAAATATATAGATAATTTAGATAAGGTTAAAAGTGGTGAAGAAAGTAAAGCAGGATGGGGGCTAGAGATTAATGGAGTGAGGGAAGGAGGTTTTTAGGTAGAATGACTTAGAGACTCAAAAGTTGCCATATTTTCTGTTACTCTAACAGTTGGACTTTGCTGGCTTTCATCAATTACTACACCCTCCCTCTTCCTTCTCACCTCTGGAGGGAGAAGAAAGGCAAGGAAAACCAAAGGACAAACGACTCAGCGTTATTTCTGGGACTGAGTGAGACTCATCTTGATTTTGTGTTTTGGGTTTTTTAAAAATAAATTTATTTATTTATTTTTGGCTGGGTTGGGTCTTCGTTGCTGTGCATGGGCTTTTCTCTAGTTGCGGCGAGCAGGGGCTACTCTTTGTTGCGGTGCGCAGGCTTCTCATTGCGGTGGTTTCTCTTGTTGCAGAGCACGGGCTCTAGGTGCGCGGGCTTCAGTAGTTGTGGCTTGCGGGCTCTAGAGCACAGGCTCAGTAGCTGTGGCGCACAGGCTTAGTTGCTCTGCAGCATGTGGGATCTTCCCGGACCAGGGCTCGAACCCGTGTTCCCTGCATTGGCAGGCGGACTCTTAACCACTGCACCACCAGGGAAGTAGTCCTTCATCTTGATTTTTGGATAAAGAAAGAAAGAGAGGAGCAAAGAGGGGCCAGGAAGCGGTTTTGGCTTTAGCTGCCAAAGAGGAGAGGAGAGACTCCAGGAAGAGAAGGTGTTAAAGAAATCGCAGTGCTTCAGAGGCGTGACCAGAAAGGGGGACTAGACGGGGGAAGGATTGTAATGAACTCATTCCTTCTTCGACTGGAGCCTGGCTAGCTTGAGGGATGTTTTGCTTTCTTCAAATGGCAATATGCGTGATTGGCTCATTAAAGAGGCACTGAACAAGGATTATCAACCAGGGTCTTCCAGTCTTCCTGAGGTCTCTGGACAGAATTCAAGCGGTCCATGAACTAAAATGGTGCGACAGAGAGAAAAATCAAATGCATCTTTGTTTTCATCAGCCTCTCACTAAAATTAATCTATTCCATCAAATATAACCACCACAAACATCACATTACAGTTGTTGCAGATACCTTGAAATATCATTTTTGCCCATTAGTATTTCAAAACCACCATGGGCAGGAGGCCCCCCCGGATCTCATTTACTGCATTAATAAAGAAGCACACGTATTCCTGTATCTCACATTTTCTTTAGTATTCTGATGATTGAATTTCAATATAATTGGCTTACTTTGTAACCCTTTGCATTCTAAATATTATGCATTTAAAAACATAATGCTGAGAAGGAGTTCAGAAGCCTCAGCCGAATGCCAGAGGGCTAAGAACTCTTGTATTACACTCTGTCAAGAGCTTGACTGGGAAGAACAGAATCCTTCAAGTCACTCTGTGCCAAGGGAGCCTGCAGAATTGCCAAAGAACAGGTAGGACCACATTCACCCCTTGCCTCTGGGGCTCCAGGCACTCGACTTTAGGAGAGACTAATAATCAGGACTCTCCTTTCTAGCTTGCTGAGGAGTCACCCATCCATCCTGTGTCAGACATTTCAGGGGAAATAGTGCCGCCTGGTGGCAGATGTTCTTCCTCAGCCACACACTTCTGTCTGTCTTGCAGGTAGGAACATTCAGGGCAGAACACATTGGCATTTAGAATGGTCTGTGCCTAGCTCTACCCCTACCCCATGTACTTTCTTTCCACTACACATGTCCGGGCTTGCCAATTCCCAATATCACAAATTTGATCCATGATGATATTCAAGCCAGGTTTTGCAGAATCACACTTTATGTCTCCCTTTAGAAATGTTCATCAGTGGGCAGTGATTGGCAGTGTTTAAATTCCCATGCTCACAGGGCTTCTATAATGGTGACAGTCTCTTTCCCCTCAAAAAAGCATTTTTATTTGTCTTAGTGCTTGGAGCGTTTCAAATGCAAGGTGCACAGAGAGATAGGAAGGCTGTGGGGGGCTCCTTTTCTGTCTGTCTTGAGGCTTCAGGTGGCATTGATCTTAGTGGATTCTGGGTTTCTGACACATTGACCCTGGGTTTGCTTCCTCGCTTTGGTCAATTTGTCCATGAATCATCAGTTGTGGCGCCAGCTCCTGACGTGGGCTCTGCTACTTCTCCTCCCTCCCCCAGCCGCTTCCCACGACCTCCACTGCCCCCTCACTGGTCTAAGCCACCAGCCTTTCCTCTCAGGTTGTCAGAACAGCCTCCTAACTGGGCTGCCTTCTTCCTTTGTCCCCTTGAGTTCATTCTCCATGTGGCAGACAGTGAGCCTATAGAGACACAAGTCAAATCATACCACTCCTCTGCTCAAAATCTATCTCACTCAGAGTCAGAATAAGTCTTCACAATATCCTACAAGCCTCTGTAATCAGGCCTGCGGATAACTCTCTGATCTCACCTCCTACTACCCTCACCGTCAGCAACAATACTGGCCTCCTTGCTGTTCCTCAACCAAACCAGGCATGTTTCTGCCTCAGGACATTTTTACTTGCTGTTCCCTCTGCCTAAAACGCTGTTCCTCCAGGGACCAACATGGCTCACTCTCTCACTTCTTTCACGGGACCAGAGACCCATACCCCTTATTTTACTTTTCTCTGTAGTACTTATCACCATCTCACATTTTATGTATTTTACTTATTAATTTGTATTGTCTTCCTCCACCTGCTAAAACATGATCTCCATGAGAGTAGCGATTGTTGTCTCTTCAGGTTATGATAGTATCCCTAACATCTAAAAAAGTACCAGTCACAGCAGAAAATCCAATGTCTGTTGTATGAGTCCTATTTCCTGCCATTAGGAGGTCACGCTGTACCTGATGGATGGACCGTCTTTCACGCCTGCAGTGAGATCTGTCCCCCAGCCGCCACTCAAGACTCTCCTGGCCTGTGAGGTCAGTGGATGACTTTCCTATTCCGAGCTATATAGCAGGCTTCTCTGTTGCTTGTAGCATTAAAGCAGGCCCCCCCAAAGCAGAGTGGCCCAAATCTACTTTTTCTGTCAAATTTGAACCAACCTTGGGATGCAAGGATCACTAAGTGGCAAATTTTCAATATGATTACTTTGGGGAAGTAACAGTATGCAAATTGGCAGTGCTTGTATAGGGTGGCTTTGCTTTAGTTTCTCCTGAGAGCTTTTAATAAATACCATTGCTTAGATCCTTCCGCTAAGGGAGCCTGACCCCATTAGTCTGAGCTAGTGGTGAGGGGCGGGGCGTTGTGGCGTGTCAGGCATTGGTAGTTTAAAAAAGCTACCAGGTGTGCAGCCAGGGAGGAGAAGCCCTGATTCAGGACTTTAGAACTGGCAAAGCATTTCATGCATTATTGTCTTTGCTTCTCACATTACGTCCACGTGACAGGTGGGGTGGCAGATGTTTTTTGCCCCGTTTTACAGGAGATCCAAGAAGATCGCTGACTTGGCAGCCAGGAAGTCTAAGAGTTAGGATTTGAATCCAGCTTTGGCCCCAAATCCGGGACTCTTTCCCACCAGCGTAGAGCAAAAGTCACCTCTAAATGAGGTTGTAAATCCATCCAGAGCAACGTTCTCCTCGATGGCGTATTTCTAACTGCACTTCTTTCTCCGTGAGGCTGCATGAGAACAGACACCAGGCTGCCTTATTCGCTCAGAGCCTAGCGCAAGTTATTTGATGAGTGAATGAATGAGGAATGAGTGAATGCAGCCTTTGCACCGTTGGCCCATTTGCTCTGCTGCTCTCCGCAAGTTCATTGTCAGTTTGGGTGCCTTTGCGCTGCTTCGGTTGGCTACACTGTCCAGTGACAGTTCCACTCAGATGCTGGTTTTACTCCAGGGACATCTGAGCTCACATTTTATCCAGGTCAGGGGAGCTACCATGAACCCTCTTTTCTTCCCTTTTCCTCAGCACATTTCTGCAGCTGAAAGATTGACCGAGGCATCAGCATGAAGAAATTACATTCTGTCTGCTCAGAAGTCCCACGCCAGTGGGCTCGTTATAGGTAGGCCTCAGTGGAATAGTTCTCTTTCCCAGCAAGTCAGAGTGGAAAGAGAAGGGAAGAGTGAACTTCATTAAGATGTGTTCACCCATCGATTTCTTTCCAGATGAACCTGATGGCTCCCTACAAAGTGGAAAAGTCCCATCACCTCCTGTTTCCGTGAGGGTGCTTTTGGATGAGGTAGCGTTAAATTGGTTGACTTTGAGGAAAGCAGATTGCCTCTATCAGGTGGGTGGGCCTTATCCAATCAGTTGAAAACCTGAATAGAACAAAAGACTGACCTCCTGGGAGCAAGAGGGAGTTCTGCCAGCAGACGGCCTTTGGACTTGAACTGCAATGTCAGCTCTTCCCTGGGTCTTCATCTTGATTGCCTTTCGACTTGAACTACAGATTTCGGACTTGCCAGCCTCCATCATCACGTGAGTCAATTGTTTAAAATCAGCGTCTCTCTCTCTCTATGTACATATACACAGATCCTATGGATTCTTTTCTCTGGAGAACTCTGACGAATACATCCCAGTAGTAACAACCCAGAATATCTCCAGGCATTGCCAGGTGACCACTGGGGGGCAGAATAGTCTCAGTTGAGAACCACCGCTGGTGACAGGTGAGGCTCCCTCACGGCATAGTTTCTGGAGAGGCTGACCTGGCTAAAATAGTCCAGAACCTAATGGAAGCTAAAGTACCTCCTAGAAGGTGTTCTCTATGTGTAATTCAGTTGGAGTTTGTTCCAAGTCTGGTCTGACAGCAGAGGTCTCAAGGAGTCTCTGGAGTATTTTAAGCTAAAACTAAGCATCTTTGCCTTGAGCATCAAATTCTCTCTTCTAGAAAAACTGTGTCATACTTGCCTGAATTTTACTTCAAAGAAAAATGAAAGCAAATCACCCTTGAATCCAGTCCTTACAGACTTTCTCATTTATAAGATTTTCTCTCAATTACCTTATGTTGAAAAATAGAATATTGCTTAGAGAAGATGAACCATAAACTAGTTCAGATCATTGCAGATTTTGGATGTGAGTAGAAGGCTCCTGAGAGAATCAGTTTTTTTTTGTTTTTTGTTTTTTTTTTAAGGGGCAAAGAAATATTATACAGTCGTTATTCCTGGGTCGTAAACTTGAATGTTGAAAGTCCTTTCTGAAAACAGCATTGGGTGACTCCAAAAGTGCCTCTATTGATGACAAGGATACTTCCATCAAAAACGAATATGAATAAGGAAAGCTAAAAAAAAAAAAAAAGACATCCTAGACAAAAAAACCCCAAACAATGAATACAAAGGCTTTATTAAATGAAACATAAAAGCAAATAATATTTCCAAATTTGTATCTTACTTTAAATGTGGCTTTGAGTATGTTCATGTCACTAAATAAATTAAATATTACAAGGAGGCATTTGGCTAGTTTCCCTATGTCTATAAAAGTTGGCCCAGGGCTTCCCTGGTGGTGCAGTGGTTGAGAGTCCGCCTGCCGATGCAGGGGACGCGGGTTCTATGCCCCGGTCTGGGAAGATCCCACATGCCGCGGAGCGGCTGGGCCTGTGAGCCATGGCCGCTGAGCCTGCGCGTACGGAACCTGTGCTCCGCAGCGGGAGAGGCCACGACAGTGAGAGGCCACGACAGTGAGAGGCCCGCGTACCGCAAAAAAAAAAAAAAAAAAAAGTTGGCCCAAATGTACTTTTGCAGATTGTCTCACTGACAGGAAGGAGCCCTGAATGGTCAGCATCTGTGGTATTCTTTAAGCAAAAGGATCGGAGGGTGACCAAGCCTGTCCCCTCCCTCCCTCTCCTCTCTCAGCCTTTCTACTCTGCTTTTTCTCCATTTCCTCCCCCCTACACCCCAGCCTCCTCTTCTGCTTCACGCTCCCATTTCGTCTTCCTGTTCTCCTTGCTTTTTCCTTTTTCCTTCAAATATGTACCTTTCAAAGATCTCCATCCCCTTGGGCATATGTGCCCATTCTTGTTCTCCTGTCAAATGTGATGGAAAGATGAGAAGAATTTAGGAGAAGAAAGGGGAAAAACTCAATTCTCGTTGCGTCACTGAGAATGTCAGTGGGGAGGAGCCTCCACAGACGAGCAAGGTCTGGGAAAAGTCATGCGGAGGATGGTTCCACCCATACACTGGGCAAAATATGACTCGCTGCCCTCCCATCTGAGCCTCAGAACGGCGCGCATAGTTCCAACAAAGCGAACCAAGAAAGTAAAGGTTATATATTTCCTCTACTGCAGGGATGAACTTGCTGCAGGAATCAGCATTTTTTCTTTTGAAATCAGATTGACTTGGCTGCGCTCCCAACCGCCAGAGGTAGTGAATATTTTCAGCTGGGTTTGTGGAAACCGCTCCCTCGTTCATGGATCTTAAAGAATCCTACCGGTGTCAGCTGCCCACAGAACTGAGGAGTGAGCCTTTAATCTTTAGTTTGTGATGGCGGCCGAGGAAATGCCCATTTCCCTGGTCCCGTGACCTTCTGAGGCAGGTGGCCCTGCTCCACCTTGTATCCCCTACATTCCAGGAGTCCCTGACCCCGCCTCCACTCCACTGCCCATCACCTCCCCGATTTTGCCCTTCCAATCCCTGCAGTGTTTTCCTTCTTGGACGTTTCAGCTCCATTCTTCCAGGAACACAGCCTTTTTCTTTTTCCCTTTTTTTTTTTTTTTTTTTTTTTAATAAGTCTGACTATCCTGCCAAGGAGCATAGGGGTGAGAAAAGGGGAAAAGACCTCTTATTTTTTAGTGACAGCTTTGAGAGTGAGGTTGAATGAACGCCTCAGTAAATTACTCTCCCATGCTTCTTCCATTTTCTGTCTTCAGTCTTTGGTGAGTTTTCTCAAAAACTCCTGCTTGAAATATTTGAACAAACTGCTAGGTTATACTTAGCTTATTTTTTATCTCCGTTATCCATAGGTAATGTTCCTTGGTTTACATTATTTCTTCATTACTTTTTCTTTTGTTCCCATGCAAAAGACAGATTGGCTGAAATGAGAAAGTCTGGAATTTGGATGTGTGTTACTCTCCCATGAGTATGTTTAGAAGCTTTACCATACCTTTCCCCAGATCTTTCCCTAATATGTGTATTTCATAGGTGTTATAAATGATTAGTCTTATAAGTGCTTATTTTCCCTAATGTATTAAAAAGAATACATGTGGGGCAGGTGAACTTTTTTCAGAGGTTAACTCCACAGTCATTAAGTGGACAGAGTCCCTTGTTGCCTTATAAAGCAAGGGTCTATAAAACCAAGCCTTGCAACTCTTCCTTATAAAAGCTCTTGAAATCTGTTCCTTCTTTTCATTTCCTGCTGTCAGCACATTGGTCTGGACCCATGTGACTCTCTGCTTAGGAGTCTTAATCTACTGCTGCTCCCGCCTGTAGCAGATCCTGCCAATAGCCTGTCCGTATCACCCACCCCTTTCTATTCTGCACACTGCCCCCCGCCCCATTGCCAGCAGGTGCATTTATGTCTGTTTCTCCGATGCTACCAGATGCCATTTGGATGCCCATGTGGCAGGCTGGCAGTTCTGGGGAACCTCGAATCCCTGCCCCCCGGAGCAGCCCTCAGCCAATGACTGCTGGGAGCTCATGTATAAACACCTCAGCTCCTACATCCTTTGGGTAGGATGCCTCTGAGCTGTATGTTCTACACTGGCTCCCAGAGTCCCCCAACAAGACTAATGTCCAGTTATCCACGATGATAAATTACTTGACATTGAATACTTTACTGTCTGCCTCCTGTTCCCTATCTCTCTCCCCCAGTCCCATGTTGGTTATGTCCTGGCACCACCCCCAAAATCAGTTATTTTCGCTTGAATCTTGGTTTTAAGGTTGACTTGTGGAGGAACTCATTCTAAGACATTGCCTCTCATGTCAACCCCCACTAAACAGTCATGTTATATTGAACTTTCTTTAAAAGTTCAAGGAGGTTAAAACCCCAAAACTTTTGTCAACATCATCTCCACTCAGAAATCATTGGCAACTTGCAGTGGGAAAAGTACAGATGGTTTTAGCCTATGGCTTAAGATTCTATATCATGTGGCTTTTTTCGACCTTCTGTAATCCTGTCTCCTACAACTTCCTTGCACTCACAATGGAGGTTCCAACCATTCCCGGAGGACACAATGCTCATCTTGACCCCCAAGCATCTGCCGGCACCATTCCCACCACCTGAGCCGCACGCCCCGCTGCTTCAGTGTATCTGAGGCCACCCGCCATCAGGACCGTTGTCCTCTTTGTGGATCTTTTTGCTGAACACACCATAACTTTGGCACTTTGCCTTTATTTCTTTATTGTGATATGTACCATCTTTTTCTTTATTCCTCTCCTGGCCTCCCACCTAACTGTGAACCCCTCCTAGGGTAGTTAAACCACTTTCTGTCTTTAGGACCTAGAATGTAGGTTTACAGACACTAGGTGAGGACACAAAATTCATACTCTGCCGTTTATTAAATGTGTGACTGGGCAATATATATATTGTCTCTTTGAATTTGTTTCTGTATTAGTGATATATCAGTAATGTAACACTAGATATAGTTGTGATGATTTGAGTGACATAATACATATGAAAAGTGCTCTCGAAACTATCCAACGGTATCTAGTTAGTCATGATTAAGTGGTTGGCAAATAATTCCTTCTGCTGCTGCTGCAAGTGGGAATGATAAAGTTACGTAAGACAAGCAGCTCCCTAGAGATAAAGAATGAGTATCAGGAAAAATCAGCAAAAAAAAATATGTATCATTTTATTGAACCAGTTCATGGGCAATCAAGTAGCATGATTCTATCTACCTCACATATTCATTAATCCTACAGAAGTTTATTGTTTCAACGTCAGATCATTTTTCTCCCCTGCTCAGAACCCTGAGACGGCTCTTCTTTTTCACTCAGAATAAAACCCAGAGTCCTTAAAATGGCCTAAAAACCCTTTCACCATCTGCCAACTGGTCCTGCCCTCCTCCTGAACTTGTTTCCCATTACTCCTCTCCCTGGCTGATTCCAGCCTCCTGGGCCTGCCTCCTTTCCTCAAAGACATAGTCACGTGGGGTCCTGACTCCTGCCTTGGGTCCTTTGCTCCAGCTCTTTCCTCTGCCTGGAAGGCTCCTTTCCCAGATGCATGTTTGGCGAACTCCCAACCTCCCCAGATTTCTCCTCAAACCTCTCCTTAGTGACACCTACTCTGACCACCCTATTTGATGTTATAACCGGTTCCCCCACTCTGGTTCTCTCTTTACCCAGCCCTATTCCTTTTACTATAGTACTTCTCATCTATCCTACAATGCCTTTATATAGTGTTTGTTATTGTTTGGTGTTTATTATCAGCAAGTCTTAGTTTTGTTGACTAATATATATCCCAAGTGCCTAGAACAGTGCCTGGGACAGAGTAGCCACTGAATAAATATAGTTGCTGAATTTGTTGACTCAAGCTCTTACTATGTGCCCACAAATAAAATAGCTCTGATCCTTATACTTGTGCAATTATAGTTTAACAATTACACCCATTTCTCAAATATTATCGACAGCTGAATATGTGCCAAGCAATCTGCAAGGCCCTAGAGATATTACAGCAAACAGAGGAACAAGTTCCCTGCTTTCACACAGCTAATCCTTGTGAAACGATATGATGTTGTAAAAATTCAGGCGTTAATATATGTGAAACACTCAGCCACCAAATTAAAAATTCCAGATCGTTATTTTCACGTCCCTGTCTTGTGGACAGACACCAAGAGCACCCTGCCTTGCACATATTAAACCTCAGCAATAAAGTGTATTAAGACAAACACTGGATTGTGTGCTCCCCAAAAACCTAACTTCTACTTTCAATGCGAAGTCATGTTTTGATTCAATAGTTTATATAATTTATTGTCCCAGGAGCTATTTTTTTGAGATTTTTCTTGGAAGACCTATTGCTTTGAGTTGCTAAATACTAGATAATACATTAAAGAGTATATGGTAGAAATTTATCTTGTCCCCCTAAATATAGAAAAGACATAAGGTTAGGCTTCTAAAACCCTGGTGATGGTTCTGGTTTTTGTCCTGGTCTTGACACTAAACCAGTCATATGACGGTGACGGGCAGAATGTGCACCACTCAGGTCTTCCTTCAGGAGAGAACTTGCTGCAGGAGGTGAGCGGTGGGGTTAGCTGAAAGCCTCCAGCTCTCAGACCTTCGGCATCCACCACAGTGTCCAGACCAAGGCCAGAGGCTTCCGGGGCTGCTTCAAGCCAACAACAGAACGTGGCTGCGATGCAAGAGCCAGGCCATCCCTGCCCAACTCGGGACTCTTCTAACGGCCAGTTTTTGCTTTGAGTCTCCACACCAGCCTGGCCAAAGCATTCTCAGAGCTGTTCCCTGGGGCTCTTCCTGTACAATCTTTCCTTCCCACATTGCAGTCCGAGGCCCTTCCTCTTACCCCACTTCCTCTTCCCTTTATCTTTACAGGCTATTCCCTGCATAAATCTTATGTTTCTAACTCTGCTTTTGCTTCCCAGAAAACTTGAAATAGCACCACTGGTACCAGGAGCGGTTCCAGAAAGCTGGCAAGAAGATGGGGTTGGAGACGGGGTCACTCACCACAGGCTGGTGAGGAGGGTCCCAATCCAAGTGGTAAGTGGGGCACAGCTAGTCATTGGCACAGATGGTTGTTCAACTACTAAAAACAATCACCACTGATCAGCAGGGGGTCCCCTGGTGGAGAGGAATGCCCTTGCCAGGGCGGTGGTTCAGGCATTTGAATGTTATGGGGGGCTTCCGTGTATCTAAGGGGAGTGGAGTTGGAGGACTCCCTGCAGAGTGACAGTGGGGCCCGGAACCAGATAGTTAAAGGCGAGCGGAGGAAGCAGAGGCATCTCTGGTCACTTACAAAGAGGCTCCTGTCCCTTGCGGGAGAGGACAACGTGAAGAGCAAGCCCAAGAGAGTCATGGATCCCCAGAATCTTTAAAACGCTTAGCCCAGGCAGCCTGTTACACTGAGGGCAGTGGCCCGCTTGGGAGAACTTGAGACCCTGAGACATGGGATGGGGACATGAGTGGGTGCCCCCAGTTTTGCTCTGCTGACTGCCCTGAACATGCAGAGCTTGCAGAGGTGGCCACACTGCCTCGTAAAAATCCACACTCTGCTTGAGCAGGAAGACACTGCAGAGGCCTCTCCCTGCAAGACAGCACCTGCTCCCCGATGCCCTGCTCTCAGGAGCTGCCCCCGCTGCCTCTCCTGGCTGCCAGGCCAGTAACTAGGGTTAAGTCCAGCATAGCCCAGCAGAGGACATGCTGGGCCTGATGAAGGAGAAGAGAAACTACCCCCCTCCCATGGGACCAGCACGAGTTGGCCAGCATGTAACTGTCAGGGGAGAAGACTACCCAGGGACTGGGTTAAGAGGATGTTTGACCAAGGGGCTGGAAGGTAAAAGTGAACAAGTGGGAAAACTCTGACTTGGGGTCACTTTCTTGGGACATGGGATTTAACACTCTAGCGAGGACCCTGGAGGAATGGGGCAAACACTATGTTTTTACTCAAATCACAGAGCAGAGGTGAAATGCCTGAGTTACCACAGCAGATGGTAAAATAGGATGGAAAAAACAGATGGAAAAGAGGATCAGAAACAGTTCACACTCCTTGGAATGAACAACAATATTCATTTACAGTTTTGCACCAGGGCTATGTTAGCTCGCCCACCTTCTGTCTTAATATAGTCCAAAGAGATCTGGACCATCTGGACATCCCGCAGAACATCACACTGATCCATTACATTTGTAAAATAAAGACATGGCTAGCGTGCTAGAGACCTTGGTAGGAAGCATGTGTTCAAGAAGGTGGGAAATAAACTCTACAGAGTTTCAGGGACAGGCCACTTCAGTAAAGTTTTCAGGAGTCCTAAAAAGCTAAAGGAGGTACACATTTTTAGGGTCAGGGGCATGTCAGGATATCCCTCCAAAGTAAAGACACATTGTTGCCTCTTGGATTCCCTATTACAAACAAGGAAGTACAGTATCTGGGGGGCCTCTTCAGGTTCTGGAGGCCAAATAGTCCACATCTGGGAATCTTGCTCTGGTCCATGCGCTGGAGGGTGTGGAAGGCTGCCACCTGTGAGTGGAGCCTGGGTCAGGAAGGAGCTGTACAGCAGGTCTAGGCTGTAGTGAAAGCAGCCTCTCCACTTAGAGCAGAACAATGGGCAGACCCTGTGGTGTGGGAAGTGTCAGTGGTGAGAAGAGATGCAAGCGCAGAGTTCATGGTAAACCCAAGTAGGAGGATCATATAACACAGGGCCTTGGGGTTCTTTAGCAAAGGCCTTGCCATCTGTAATGGAGAATTATGTGCATCTGAAGAAATAGCTCCTAGCATGTTACTGAGCCCTCATAGAGACAGAGTGCTTAATTATAGTGTACCAATGACCATCCACCCACAACTGCCAGTTAGGAGGTAGGTTCTGTCTCACCTGTCAATGCATAAAGTGAAAAGGGCCCAGCAACAATCCATTATAACATGGAAATGGTATATCAGGGATCGAACCCAAGTAAGACTGGAGGGCATGAGTCAGCTGTGTGAACAGAAAACCCAGACCTCCATATCACCCACATGATACACCAGCTCCCCTTCCTCGTCTCTCCCCGATGGCCACAGAGCAGGGTGCCTTACAAATAGCTGATGGAGGAGGAGAAAGCCCAGGCGTAGTTTACAGGTGAGTTGGCTAGGCTCGGGGGTGCAAACTGAAACTAAATAGTAGCATTACAACCTCATTCAGGCTGAAAGACAGCAGAGGGGGAGAATCTTCCTAATGGGCAGGCAGTGCCCCTGGTCATCCAATTGATGCGGAAGGAGAAGTGGCCCAAGGTGAGAACATGTAGAAATTCCTATCATTGGCCAGTGCCCCAACCAGCTGGTCATGGACCTGGAAGGAAAAGGACAATGGGAAACAATGAGGTCCAGGGTAAAGGCAGATGGGAGTGGACACAGCAAGTGACAATTTTCACATTGTTAATACCCATCAAAAGGCATCTGCAATAAACACTGAACAACCAAGAAGACAAAAACGACTTGGCCAGTTGACATCAGTGAGCTTGCAGCCCTGGGCACTCTAGAGCTGGCCTGATGGGTACATGAACAGAGAGGCCACAATGGCAGAGACGGAGGCTACACATGGGCCCAACAACATGAACTTCCACTTACCAAAGCCAGTCTCTAGTGATTCCTCTGAATGTAGAACCTGCCAGCAACAGAAACCAGTGCTGAACCCCTGATATGGCACTGTTTCCCAGAGACCAACAGGCCACCTGCTGGAAAGTTGATGACGCTGGGCTCCTTTTATTATGGAACGGCCAGCTGTTTCTCCTCATAGGGATAGAGCCCTATTCCAAGTATGGACTCGCCTTTCCTGCCCAAGAGCCTCAGCCAGCACCGCTATCCAGGAGCTAAGAAGTGCCTGATCCATGCTCATGGAAAACTACACAACATGGCATCGAGTAGGGAACACACTTCACAACAAGGGAGGTCATGTGATCCACAGAACATATCACATACTGCACCATCCAGAGGCAGCCGACCTGACAGAGCTTGGCGTTGGCTTTTTAAAGGTGCAGTTGAAGCACCAGCTTAGAGTCCAGAATCTGCAAAAATGGGATGCTATCTTCCAGAATGCAGAATAAATCTAAATCAGAGATCTCTATATAGTGCTATAAGAAGACTACATAGGCCTGAGACCTAAGGAGCAGAAGCAGGAATGGCCTCACTTGCCATCATTCTAAATGGCCCTCTGGGGCCATCTGTGTTTCCTGTTCTTACAGCTCTGGGCTCTGCAGAGTTCGAGGTCTTTGTCTCAGAGGGGCCATATTCTTGGCAGAGGACAGAGCAAGAGTTCCACTGAACTATGGATGCTACCTGGACATTTTGGACTCACTGTGTCCAGGACCAACAGTGAGGAGTCACCATGTTGGCAGGAGAGATGAACTCTCCTCAGTAGGAGGAGGCGGGGACGTGTGGGATCACTGTAGAGCCCAGGTGATCCACTTAGGTGCCTCTCAGTACTCCTTAGCCCCCAGTATACCTGTAAGTGGACCTCTGTAGTAGTCCTTGCCTTACAAGGGTATGCTTACCAGAGTCTCAGAACCCTCAATTAAAAGATCTTTTTTTTTTTTACCACATCCTTCTCCCTTTGTCCCTGCCTTCACAGGTGTCAGATCAGTATTAGATCAGTATTATGGTCTGAGGATTCCCTCTTACTCGTGTCCCCTCTATCCTTGTCTTTCACAGGCTTTCCCCCCAGTAAATGTCTTGGCCTTCTAATTCTATCTTGGCGTCTGTTTCGTGGAGAATTCAAACTGACATAATGGGCTTAGGTTAGTTGGCTAATCTTTTCTCCCTCTTAAAAGGAGGAGGAAAGTTGGGTAGGTATGTAGAGCTAGACATCATTGTAAGCCCTGACGTAACCTGTCTATAGTTTTTAAAAGTAAAATGGCAGAAATAGTTAGAAAATTAGTAATTTATTAATAAGCTTGGTTATCAAGTCTTTATTGCTCAGAAATCAAGGAAATCACAAGCCAAAATCAGTCACTAGTTTCCAAAGGAAATACTTCTCATAAAGCCCGAAAACAAAAATTTAACAAAAACTTAAACCAAAAACATGTTAATTGTTCTCATCCTCGCTAACACCTGGGGCTGGTACATTTGGCCTGAGGAGTTTTGTTTTACCACGGTGCATTGTTAAGGCTCCATGTATAAGTGATAACTCGTGGGCTTTAAGTGATATTAACTAATCTTTGACATGATCTTTCATTAAAGGTGGTATTTTATACTACAGTCAGATACACTTTCATTCTGATGGTCTGATTTTTCTTTCTGTGGCTCCTGTGGGTGTCACCAAAGAAAGTAAAATTAGGACAAGGTCAATTTTATGTTTACTAGACAGTAACTAGAACATTCTAAATGCACAATTAATGTTTAGACTATATTTGTGCACTTTTTTAGCAAATGTGTGGTATTGAAAAACATAATCTACTCTAGTCAGAAGCAGTTCTTTTTTACTAAATGAAAATGTGTTGGCAACTGCTCCGTTTCCATGGATTTATGACTCTAATAGGTCCTGAAAATAAAACCCAATCTTTGCCAAAATCTCACTTATGCTTTATATCAATAACATGCCCTTTGTCCCTGCTTATGCATTTGGGAAACAGAGAAACTATACCAATTAGTTAAAAATCCATTAGTTAGAACTCTAAAGAACGGATTTGGAGGGAGGGGAGATGTGTGGGAGCTGACACCTAACACTTTATTTTTATGAAAAAGAGAAAAATTGTACAGAATCATGATGAATTGAAAAAAAGAGTGAATCTTTTCCAGAATACATTTGGAAGTGTATAGTTCAAATTTAAACCATTTTCAATATCTAATGATGTTAAATCACTGCAGGAGACCTCAAGCAACAAGAGAGATACAGTTATGTCCAAGACATTCTACTTACAGAAACAAGTGCACTATACATTTAATTCTCTAATTCTAGTGACTGCAAAAGGATTAAACAGGGTTTAATCCTCAGTTAACTGGAAAATCAAATCACCAACTTGAACTCCATTCCCTAAATAAGCAACTCTTAATTTTAGCTGCACCTTAGCATGTTCTGGGGGAACTTTCCAAATTCTCAATGCCCAGGTCCCACTTCAGACTAATTAAATCAGAATTACTGTGGTTGTTGTTGCTGTTTTTTAATCCACAGGTGATGTGTGGCCAAGATTGAGATCCACTACCTTGGATACTACAATTGTTTTAAGTTTAAGCTTACTACAGTTATTTTAAGTTTTAAACCAGTTTAAATTACAAATTAAATCTCTACTGTTGGATGAAAGCATATTTGCCAAGTTACCTTTAAATTTACTAGAGCACTGGAAAAAGAATGAACTCCAAATGCCTGGTTAACATTATGTCTGATGGTCTTCCAATCCTTGGGGTGGCCATGTGACTGAGTTCTAGGTGCTTAAATAGAAGGGGAACCCTGCCAGGTCTTTTCCCTCTGAGATAAAAGGATAGCGCCCTACTGGGGGGACAAAAGTGGATTTCATCTTTTCTGCATTCTCCTAGCCCTGAACTCTGATATAAATCCGGAAACTGAGAAGTACATCTTGTAGTCAGAAAACAATAGTGAAATAAGACAGAGAAAAACAAATACTGTGTGATCTCACTTATATGTGGATCTCACTTATTGTGAGTCTCAAAAAACCCGATGTGGATCTCACTTATTGTGAATCTCAAAAAACCCGAATTCATAAAAACAGAGAACAGATTGGTGGTTGTCGGGCGGGAGGGGGGGATCAAGCATAGGGGAAATGGGTGAAGGTGGTCCAAAGGTACAAATGAAAAAGGAAAAAATGAAATCAGCTTGGGTCTGTGATGACACTGTTGAGCCACTGAACTACAGCAACCAATTGCCTTCAGAATTTTTGTTGGGGGAAGAAAATTATTGATTAAGCCACTATTAGCTGAACTTTCCATTATTTGCAACCAAAATAATTTCGATTGAATACACCTTGGTATGCGCTCGCCCTCTGTCTCCCCCCCTCCAAGCTACAAATCACTAAACATTTACTATTAGCTGATAACTTTATAAGCTTTTGAGTCACACAGCAACCCCAAAAGATAAGTGCTGTTATTCCCATTTTACATATGCAGAAACTGAGGCCCATACAAATTAGTTATCTTGTCCTCAGCATAGCCCAGCAGAGGTCATATATTCCTTGGATTTTAGGCCAGGTTCTTTTGATTCCAATGCCAGTGCTCTTAATTATGTTGCTATAAACCTCTTGCATGTGTACAGGTCTAGTTGTCCTGATTAAATTGCATGCCATATCATTTAGGAAGAGCATTTTAAGCTTGTAGGAATACATATAACGTTCAACATTTAGATCCTTAAATATTTGAAGAATTAACGGGCTTAACTTGGTCAACTGTAAAATTATAGAAAATTTTGTTGGTGGTGGTGGTGGTCTGCGAAACCGCAAGATACTTCCAACTCACTCCAAACAAAACACTCAAGTCAATCTCTCCTGTCAACTTTTTGACAGCACAGATTTGATAACACCATAAATAATAATCTAGGACTTAGGTATGTGACAACTTTTTTTCTCCCTGGTGAGAAGGCAGAAGAATATTAGAGTTTGATGTATATGTTTAAGACAGCTACATGGATGTGTCTTAGAGGATATGGGGTGCTGCAGACTGTGGTGTTGCAAATACAAATGAATCTCTTCCAGGTAGGGTGTATATGTTAAGATTTTGTTATTATTATTATTAGCTAGCACATACCATACTATTTGCCTAATAGGTGCTGTTGATGGACCTCCTGCCATTCCTGTTCTGTATTCTCTCCTTTTGAGCTTTCACTGGAGAACTAATGAATTAGAGAAAGCCGTCCAGGGTCAGTCACGTTGAGTTTGGAGTCAGACTCACTGGATCAGAAATACTGAATGTTTCCCCTTTGTCCATAACATGAGGGGGAAAGATGTACTTAACTGTTCTTATGAGCTTATCCAAACATAATACTAAAGGCAGACAATAAGTACTTATCGACGGTCTGTGTGCTGAAGAGTGGGATAGGTGTCAGGGAAGTAATGATGGCCCCCGCCCTCAAGAAGCGTAGTCTAGTGAATCATCAGTCTCAAGCCAGTGCCTTAAGAGGCGGGAAGCAATGTGATTTAGAAGACAGTAAAATCTGATGCTTGACACCCCTGAGATCAAGTCCCATTCCTCAACTTTCTGAGTGGCCCTCCAAAAGATATGTCAGTGTACCAACCTGCAGAAGCTATGAAAGTGACCTTATTCGGGAAAAGGATCTTTGCAGATGTAATTAAGTAAGGACCTCCAAATGAGATCATCCTTGATTACCCTGATGCGCCCTAAATCCAATGACAAGTCTTTATAAAACGTAGAAGAGGAGAAGACATAGAAGAGAAAGCCGTCTGAAGACAGAGGCAGAGGTTGAAGTCATGCAGCCCAAGCCAAGTAACGCCTGGAACCACCAGAAGCTGTAAGGGGCAAAGAATGCTCCCCCTAGATCCTTCAGAGAGTGCACAACCTCGCTACCAGCATGACTTCTGACTTCCAACCTCCAGAACTGTTAGAGAATAAATTCTGTTGTTTGACCAGACCAGGTTTGTGGTGTGTCTTCATCTGTAAAATGGGGACAACATCCTAGTCTCATTTCCTGAAATGTTAAGTGGGGTAACTGCTGTCTGGAGGAACGCGCAGACGTTTAAAGCGGCAAACGTTTATTGAGCGCTTGTCCTGATCATTCAGTGTGCTAGGCGCTTTCCCTGTGTGACTTAGCCATCTCTACTTTATTAATCAGATAACCAAGGCTCAGAGAAATTCAGTCATTTGCCCAAAGGCATACAGCTAAGAAGCGGAAAAAACCGAGATCGCAATTCTAGCCGACTCCCGAGATTTCCCTTTAACGTCCCCCGCTGGACTGCCAGGGAGGATGCAAATGAACGCACTCTCAAAGCGTTAACTAGTTTAGCCTCAGTTCCAGCTACAAATTAGCCGAGCCAACCAAGCCTCCGCTTCCACAACTGGTCAACCCTCGTGGGATGCCGCCGGCTCCCCCGGCCGGGAAGCGACAGGGTTAATGACGTCACTTTCAGGAGCCGCTATCACGTCCTCGCCCCACGGTTCCTTTCAAGGGCCAAACCCCGCCTGTGACGCAGCCCTCGCGCTTCTGGACGAAGGGAGAATAGAAGTGGGCCAATAGAAATGCCGAATTTCCGTTTTTCCGGCTAATCCCCACCCCTTAACCGAACTCGGCCGAGGAAGAAAGGAAAAGGCGACTAGGGGGCGGGGCAAAGCGAGGAAGCGGAAGCCGTGGCGGCGGAGCTGGGACGAACGCCTACCTGGGCAACACGTGTGCGGTGAGTGCGGAGGCCGCTCCCGGGAGGGATTTGCGGCTTGCTCGGCGCTGAAGTAGGAGGGTCTCTCGGGTAGAGGTGTTCACACATGTCACCCGCCGGGCGACCTTCTGTGCCTTTTTCTGTTCTGGGAGTTTGGGGGTTGACGGGAGCCTGGCGACAAGGGCGGTTTACAACTCCTCTCCCTGCCACGCTTTCAGCCTTTTTGTCGTATGTTTGACATCCGCTCTGCGCCCGGTCAGTGCTAGATGCCCAGTTTGCAACCTGAATGTACAGTTGTAGGTTGTAAGCGTTGGGAAGGAAATGACCTGGGTGCCGAGATACAAGATAGGGGAAGTCTGACGTGATCCTGAAGCCGAGACCTAGAGCGTGGCGAGAGGCAACCCCGAAATCTGAAAGCCCAGGGAAAACTACTTTCCCCAGAGGCCGTAACTTGGGCTAAGTCCCTGAGGTGGAAGGGGGGCCGATGTTCGTGAGCTAGAAGTTCAGCCATATGAGATAAAGGAGTAGGGTGAGAGGAGGTTCTGTGGGGCTTTGAAGGCAATGGTGGGAGTTTCGATTTTCTCTACAATGGAAAAATATTTGCGTTATTAGAACACAGTGAAGGCTTATAAGCAAGGGAGAAACACAGTAGGCCCTGGTTCTTTTTGTAAAATGGATAATAATTTGGATTATTATTGATTATATAGTTGAATTATTGATGATGGTTTGAATTAGGGTGGTGGTACTGGAGATTGAAGTTGAAGGGTTAGAGGTGTCTTTAAAGATTCGAGAAGAATTATTGAAAAATTGAATGTAGCAGACAAGGAAGAGTAAACTCTCACAGGTAAATCTTAGGTTTCTTGAGCAGTGGAGTGGATGCTGTGCCATTGCTGAAATGGGGAAGAATAGGGTGGGGAAAATTAGATGAGGATGTTATTGTTCGGGGGTGGTTTGCAGTGGTCATATAGTTAAAGAATTTTATTTCGGTTCTATTAAGTGTAAGGTGTTTGTTAGACACCTAAATGGAAGTTTCAGGTAGGCAGTTAGATACAGAAGCCTGGAGCCCAAGGAGATGTTCCTAATGGAGAGATAATTTGGGAGTCCAGCATAAAAAGCCACGGGATTGCACGAGATCACCTAGGGAGAAGAGAGAGGGCAAGACTTGAGGAATGCCAGCATTTAGAAGTTGGGTATTGAATGGTCATTACTTTCCAAGTGCAATGCTGAGCCTGCTGAGAGGAGTCGAGATCAGTCACGATCAGTCACCTGTCCCTCTATTTCTGGGAAATCTCTGCTCTTTTCCTTCATGAGGCGGAATTGGGCTCTTTCAGCTCTGTGGCTCTCTGAACACTTTTTATATACTTCAGTTATAATGCTTAATTATGCCATGTTTTAATTTTCTGCTTGCCTGTCTCTATGACACCACACTTTGATTTTTTTTTGTATATATATATTTAAAACCCATTAGCTCTCTAGCACATAGTGTGTAGGTATGCAATACATTTCAAGTCCAAAGCGGTGTTATAAGAAGGTTATCAAAATGTGCCATAGGAATAAGGAGAATCATTTGAGAAAGAAGGCATCTGGAGGAGGAATGATAAGAAATTGTCATTTAGGCTGGATTTGAAGGATGGGTAGGATTTATATTGATAGAGAATGGCTTTAAGGTTTGGCTCCTGAAAAAGAACAGTGAGGGAGTAAGGTTGGCTTCAGTGTGGTATTGTGATGTGGGTAAGTTAGGACTAAGTGTTGAATGGACGTGAATGCCAGACTGAGTTTGAAATTTTTCCTATAAGCAGTGGGAAGCTTTTGAAGGTGTTAGAGCAGGGAAATGACATGAAATGGCTGTGATAGTGGACAACTAATTGGGCAGCAGGCAGTGGATCATAGCAGACTGGGTCTAACGGCAGAAAACATTGTGAGCAAGAGATAGAGTCTGAATGAGGTAGTAGAGGGAAGGGAAAAAGAGGAGACAATTCCAAGACACTGAAGTGTGATGGTTGGATGTGATGGTACAGGGTCCCCAAGCAAATGCATTTTGCTAAGTGAGAGAAGCAAGACCCCAAAGGCTGTATATTGTCTAATTCCATTTATAGGACATTTTTGAAAAGGCACAAAGCTAGAGGGTAGAAAAAAGATCAAGCATTGCCAAGAGAGCCAGGAGAGGATGATTGCAAAGGGGCTCCACAGGGGACTTTTAGGAGTGTGGGACAGTTCTGTAAGGTGCTGTGGTAGAGGATACATGACTGTGGGTTTGTCAAAATCAGCACTGTACACCAAAAAGAATGAACTTGACTATAGGCAGATGAAAAGAAAGTCAACTGACATGTCAGGAAATGGAATGCAGACTGGAACAAAATGCATCTAACTAGTACAGAGGTATAAAAAGACCTCACTGAAGGAGTGGAGGGAAAAGAGCTGACCTAAGTAACTTTGGAAAGCAGTGTTTTGAATGGATACTGTGAGGGAAAAGACAAAAAGAACTGTAAATAAACACCACATTATAATTGGTACATTTGTTTTTACCAACTATAACCCTGTGGCACGTGATTAGAGTTGGAGACGTTAGTATGAACTTACTTAATAGGTACAGAAATACAGGTTTGTGTATACACATAGGCTAATATACATACATATATTACCTAGCCCTGTCTGGTGAAAAGACCTAGAAGCAGTGACACCCCAGTGACAAGCACACCTAGCACTCAGATCTCAATAAGAGGGTTTCTCTAGGGTTCCTTGGAGAAATGACTGATTTTAGGGCTTGTGCAAGGAAAATAAAAGGTAAACTTGGAACAAGTGCCAGGAATTAAGGACATGCTAAGGAAAAAAAAAAGAAAAGGATGGACCATATGAAAAGGACACAGAAGCAACCTTAGAGATTTCAAAGCTGGAACAATTTTAGCAACAAAATACTAAACAACAAAATACATTTTGTTTAGCAACAAAATACAAAGATACTATTAGCCCATATGCAAATAATAAAATACTATAAGCAACAAAATACAAAGATACTGTTAGTCCATATCGCAAATAATAAAATACTGTGAGACCATACTGATGTAAATAAATGATTAAATGAATGAGGAGAAGGAATAAATGTTCCCTACAGAAGAATACAAAATAATGAAGGTAAAAGCAAGGGAAATAGAATATCATCATGTAAACACCACGGAAATTGCTGCAGGCAAGATCCATTGGAGAGTGCTAAAATCAGTGAGGGATACAGGATATTTGCATGATCTCAAAACATATCCAAAATATTTATTAATTGCTTTGGGGATTTTAATGCATTGATTCAAATTCTTTAATACTCCCCGCTCTAGAAAGTGGAGCTTAATTCTCCTCTCCCTAAGTTTGGGCTGAATTTTAGTGACTTGCTTCTAACAGAGTATGGAAAGGGAGACATAGGGCTTCCCTGGTGGCACAGTGGTTGAGAGTCCGCCTGCCGATGCAGGGGGCACGGGTTCGTGCCCTGGTCTGGGAGGATCCCACGTGCCGCGGAGCGGCTGGGCCCGTGAGCTGTGGCCGCTGGGCCTGCGTGTCCGGAGCCTGTGCTCCCCAAGGGGAGAGGCCACAGCAGTGAGAGGCCCGTGTACCGCAAAAAAAAAAAAAAGGGAGACATAGTAACTTTACAGCAGAGACACCTTGCAAACACTACAGTAACTTTACAGCAGAGACACCTTGCAAACACTGTGTTAACCAGTGATCAAGGTTAATATCACTAGTCATGTCGATATCATGCTCCTCCTAATGTGATGGGATGAGAAGGGCACTTCATCTCTATGGTATTCTTCCCTCAAATCCGTAAGGCCAGTAAAATCATAGGAAAATGTCAGACAGACCCCAAATGTAGGATATTCTACACAGTGCCTGACCAGTACTCTCCAAAAGTGTCTTGGTCATGAGAAACAAGTAGAGATGGAGAAGCTGTCACAGATTGGTGGAAACTAAGAAGATTTGATGATTAAATGCAAGGTATCCTGGAATTGAAAAACGACGTCAGTGGAAAAACCGGCGAAATCCAAATTTAATAGCATCATATTAATGTTATTTCTTAGTTTGGGTAAATGCATCATGGTAAGATGTTAACATTAAGGGAGGCTGAGGGGTATACTGGACCTTTCTCTGTGTCTTTCCCAACTCTTCTTTAAAACTAAACTTATATCAAAATAAAAAGTTCATGCACAGAAGAGCTAAGGGATGCAGATGTGGTTATGAAGGCTATAGCCAAGTGACAGTGACCCTACAGTCATTAATGATCTAAGGAAACGGAGTAATTCAGAGGCCATTCATTTTCCAGAGTGCTCTTTGAGACCCTACTGGTCCCTTGAGATATTCCAGGAAAAAGTGGTTCAACCACGGTTGGGAAATCCTGCATACTTTAGCTTGTGCTTGGTGATTAATGGCTTAAATTAGCAAAAGAATCTGCCTTTCCTTAAACATGCCTCCTTCATTATTTTCATTTAAGAGTTTCCCAAATACATTTCACCCCAGAACCCCTTGTTTCTCTTATATCTATTAATATCTTGAGAAATTTGTTGTTCTTCAATGGAAAATTCTTGTCTAGAAATATCTGGAATTGTCTAGGGATCCCTAGCATCTACTCGAGAGGGTCAACTTTAGAAATTTTGAAATGAGTTGAATATGCAACTTTGGAAGGTACAGAAATAGACAAATAAAACATAATAACTTTTGCTCTTGATACATTCGGCTGCTTTCAGGAGCCTTGGGCAGTTGAAGGGTTATCTGTTGTTTGCCATGTGCATGGTGGGGTCTCTATCCAGAAGCAGCCTGTTAGGCAGATTTCTTTAAAATGAAATATTAAATATTTCAATAATCTTATTTCGGAGGTCTTTGAAAATTACTTGATTGCCTCTAAAAGAATAACAGATTAAACGTTCGAAGTTAGTTTTTGTTTTAGCTACCTTGGGTTACATAAGGAACTTTTAGATAATCTACTTTCATTAAATTTGAATATATGATAAGTGCAATGTTTGTTGCTGGCTTTTTAGGATAGAGACCAAAAAATCAAGTGGTAATATTGTCATTTTCTCATCACAAAGTCTTCCCAGGTTGTAAGTAATGCAAACACTGACAGTTTTATCATGCTTAATGTAAATAATGATTTAGTTTTAGCCATTGCTATTGCTGAAATGTTGCCTCCAAAACATCACACACTAGCCAAGGTGTGTGTGTGTTCTTAGTTTTTGTATTGGTATCGTATTTATTTTCGCTCTTACAATCTTAGAAGTCATGATTGTGTAGTTCCTGGACTCATGGGTGCCTGTGCTGGATGCAGCTAATTTGTCCTGCATCTGTGACCTCAAGGAGTAAATGTGGCAGTGACCACTAATGACTTTTATTGGATGAGAGCAATTCAGTGATCCTTTTTTGGATTTTGTTTTTGTTTTCCAGAGTTGCTATAATGGAAGTCAAAGGGAAAAAAAAAATCACAGGAAAAGGTACAAAGCCATCACAAGAAAAAAACAGATTTCATAAAAACAGTGGTAAGATACTCAAAACATGCTTCCCGTGTGGTTTATTTGGCCCTTGGAGGGAGCAGTTGGTGGTATGAGGGGGCATGTAGCAGATTCCAATCTATTCATGGGTTAGAGTTAGGATTAAAGTAGTAGGAAAAAGTAGGTGTTACTACATATGAGTTTGCATGTTCCCTGTGAAACTTAGACCTTTAAGAAATCGCCAGGATAATTGGTGAATGCTGTACTTTTGAAAGATATGTCGGCTAGTGATGCTGTTCCCTCACTTTAGTCACGCTAATTCACAACAACATTTTAACGTTTGATAAATTGTGGCTGATTAATACGTGTACTGGTGAGCCAGATCTTCAGGATTTCTCATTGTGATGTCTTTATTGTTCCATCAGGTGTCAGTATTGCAAAATAGAAAAGTCAGGAATTGTGTCAATGACTAGTTTCCTAAGCAATCTTTTTTTTTCTTGCAACTAGAAATTCTGAAAAATAAACATTTTAAATTTGTTTATATATGATATACTTTCTAAATTTTAAATGTTCATTTTATTCTTAGATTCCTATTATGTTATTGATGCCCTAAATACACACACACAGACACACACAAACGTAAAAATAATGTCTCATCTTGTGATATGTGCTTAAAACAGAAGTACACCTAACTGACAATAGTGGTTATCTCTCGAATTATGGGTAGTTTTTATTATGTATTTCTCTACTTCGTAGGTTTTCTATAATGAACCTGTGTTACAATTTTATAATCAGAGTAAGTTTTTTAATTTTGTTTTGATTTTTTAAATCCTACTGTGCTCCGTTTTTGAGAATAAAACAAAGTATGTTTCACTAAAGAGTGTGTAATTTTCTGTAACAAATGCAATCCAGTGGATAAAAGATCTAGGCCCAGGATCATTGAACTAACAATTATTTATTATTGTCACTAGATTCTGATTCTTCAAAGACATTCCCAAAAAAAGTTGTTAAGGAAGGTGGACCTAAAATCACAACTAAGAACTTTGAGAAAACTGCCACAAAACCTGGGAAAAAAGGTGTGAAGCAGTTCAAGAATAAGCAGCAAGGGGATAAAATACCAAAGAACAAATCCCAGCAGGCAGATAAATTCAACAGGAAGAGAAAATTCCAGCCAGACAGTAAAAATGATGGTAAGCACTGATTCCTTTAGCAGAGTTTTTGCAAAAGCGTTGCCTTGCCTGAGCTATTGCCTGAACCATCGTGCACAGGGACTCTAGAAGTCTGGTAGAGACCTTCTGTTCTTGTTCCTTGACAGGCAACACTTGGGGTGGGGGCAGGGGAAGGTAGATGGGATTAAATAAAAAACAGAAAGCATCTTCCCTGGTCAAAATTGTCCTCTGGTACCTAGAATTCCTTACTTCCTAGGCCCTTGCTGAATTCCCCTAGCTGTGGAATTAGGCTAAATTGTATTGGCTTTATGCATTGGAACCTCAATAAAACATTCCTTTCTGTAGGCTAAAATTAATGAACTCATTCATTCAACAAACAAATACTTAATACTTAAATTTAATACTTAAATAACCAGTGTGTCCCAGCTAAACATCCACCTTGGCTAAGGATGCCCTGGTGAACAAGAAACATATAGACCCTGCCCTCACAGGGCTCAGGCCACTCTAATATCATCAACCCATCAGATGGCTCGGAGCCGGTAAACAGTTCCAGAGAAGGCGTAGTATACATGTGACAGATTTGACTTGAATTGGTTGAACAGGCTAGGTTGCTAACTGATTAGAAGTGTTGGCAGGGCTCCTCTTTGTTGAAACAAACTACTAATCTCTTCGTCATGATGTTTAAGCGGTTGTCTTTAACCCAGAGCTTTGCTGTCTGTTGTACAGCCTGCCCTTGCTGTGCATCGTCTCTCCTGCACTGGTCTCAAACGAGCAGCTTCCAGGTTACGCGTACTGTCATGCATATGCCTTCTCTGCAGCATCATGAGAACTTCTCTGGTGTCTTTCATACTCTTTTTCTCCAGCGTGGCATAGCCTGACACTGCTCCTTTGCTGCCAATTGAGACCACTGCCATGGGGCCTTTTTACTCCAGTTCTTTAGACCTGGTCCCTGTTCTCTGCTCTGCCTAGGGCTGCTCCAAGACAGGGGCATAGGGAGAGAGGAAAGGGGAAATTTTCATTATTTCTCATTAGGCCTGGAGGATTCTTTCATGCTCTAGCTTCCATCTTTTCTCTTTTTCCCTTCTCTTCCAGCTTCTTTTTCCTACCTACTCTTTCCTAGCTTCTCTATTAGGTCCTAAATCTTCCTTTCCACACTGGAGTTCTTGACACCTGCATTTTAAGTGCACACACATCCTCATCTTATTATAGTGGACCCCTGGTTCCTTTTGCTATAGGAGATAAGTTCCCAGCATCTCAAAATGGAACTTTGATTTTATTTTCTCAGTTTTATACCAGCAACTGAGGGGAATTGGATACTAGACATCCCCAGAATTGGTTGTATCTGCTGCAACCCGGCATGGCATATGTCAAGGGTGCCCAAATATTTGTAGAATTAAATGAACTCTGGATTGGTTATTATCCTCTGCTGCACAGTACATGATGCCCTAATAGTAATGGTAAATATGCCTTCTGTTGCCTGTAATCCTCTATTACCAGGCTGGGAGTAAGCAAGTGAGCAGAAAGGGGAGTAACTAAATACACTATAGTATATCGAATGCCATTAAAAATTATATTCTTGAGGAATATTTAGTTTCATGGAAGAATGCTTACAACATAATAATGTTTAAGTAAAGACAACAAGGAAATTAATATAAAACGTGTAGGGGAAAAGACAAGAAGGAAATAAAATGTTAATCCCTAGGTTTTGAGATTATAGGAGAATTTTGGTTTTTGAGTGTATTTCTAATCAGAGAAGGGGAGATATCTAGAAATAACTTACTCTCCTAAGGGTTCTTTGCAGGGTACTCTTGTAAATAATACCTATTTTATTAAGTTTTTTTTTGTTTGGCCTCTTTGGGTTTTTTCATTCAATTAATAAGTTATTTAGATTGTGAAGACCAACAATAACCAATAGAAAGATACTCGACTTTTATAGCATGACCCTAATTGTAGAGAACTGAGGAATTTTGATTGTGCATTGTCATGAGTAAGAGACAGCAGAGAATAAAGTTTTAGAGCCACGTCTGGGTTTGAATCCTGACTCTGCCACTTAGGAGTTAACGTGACCTTGGACAAGGAACTTACCTGCTCGGTGCCTTTGTTTCCCTGACATGAAGGGGATAATAACAGTACCTACCTTGTAGGGTTGTTGTAAGAATTAAATCACTTACTACATAACAGCACTCAGAAGAGTGAATTTTTGAATATGGTTTTTCCTATGTTAATTTGGACTAATTTTTGTTTTCATTGAGAACTGATTATACCTAAAGTCCAATGATCTTAATGTTCTAGAGTAAAATTTTATTTTACAATTGAGAAAGATGCTTAAACTTTTAAAATTGCTTTTATAATCTGTTTAGTTCCTTTTGTTTTTTTAATAGGTATCCTGTTAAGATTAAATAAATAGCTGTTGAATAAATGAACAGTTGGTGTCAACCAAATTTAAAATGTGTAAACTGCTCAGAAAATGAAATAAAGTATAAGTTGGTAGGGAATGATGTTTTCCCCCTTCTAGTTTCCTCAGTGAGTATTGATCTTGATTAGTGATTGCCATAGGTGCCTAATTTGTCCTTGTGTATGGCACTGAGAATGTTAAATGTAATTGAAAATAATTTCTGTAATGACTAGGCACAGCAGTCAAGAAACCCAAATGGGATGAGTTCAAAAAAAAGAAAAAAGAACTGAAGCAGAGCAGGCAACTCAGTGATAAAACCAACTACGACATTGTTGTTCGGGCGAAGCAGATCTGGGAGATCTTAAGAAGGTAATGCTACTTAATGGCATCTTTATTAGGCCCTTTGAGATGATGGAGGAGTAACAGTGTAACTAGTAAATAGTGAAATGTCCTAAGATAAATAACATAGCGCTTGGGTTATTTAGGGAGTACTCATAATACTCCAGTAGAGGCATCAGTGTTTGGATGTCTGCCTGTTGCAGAAATGTGTGGAATCATTTGGATGGTGTCAGATCTGCTTATGAAAATGAATGAGAGTTAAAATGGATTTGACGTCCTTCCTGAGAAATTTCTGAGAAAATGAAGGACAGTTCTTTTCGGCTAGGTTTTGAGATACTTGAGTACTTGGTGTCTTGGACTTGTTTTATTATTTTCTTCACTTTTGAAGTTCTGGCTGTTAAGATTTAGATTGATGCGTAAAATTATACCTTGTGAGATGAGTTTCTGCCTTTGAGAAAATTACTTTTCTCTGGCTGCTCTGGAATAGTAATTTTAATGTCCAGTTTGCTCTCTTCGAAGAGAAAATCATACTGAAGTGGGTGAACATACACTGGTATGGTTTTTATTTTTGTGTGTTTAAAATAATGTCTTTACTTAGGCTATGTTTCCTGCCTCTTTTATAGAAAAGATTGTGACAAAGAAAAAAGAGTGAAGTTGATGAATGATTTGCAGAAGTTGATTCAAGGGAAAATTAAAACTGTAAGTAGGGCATACTCAGTTGCAATTTTAACAATTGAAATTGACTCGCAGTAAAGGGTAGTTGACTGTTGTGGCAGGTGAAATTGTTTCTGTTTTTAATGTATTTGGCCTCAAATTTCAAATACCTTTTATAATACTGATTAAAAAATTTAATAGTGAGAGACCTTACTGCCGGGAAATTATAAAAAGGCTATCAAGTATTTGGCTGTTCATTTTAAAATAATTTACTTAAAATAAATCAGTGTTCTTTTAAAGTTATCTCGAGAAATTTATTAGTTCAACAGTGTTCGTTAGAATGTCTTGCTGTGAACTCTATACTTTTGTATGTTCTAAATTGCTGGCTATTTTGTATGTGTGATGCAAACACATGATTACTTTCTTCCTGCGTTTACAAGCATCATGCAAAGATCTTTAAAATATAATAGATTTGGGACTTCTGAATTGATTTTTGTTGTTGCTGTTTAATCCTGTTTTATAGTAAACTTCTGTTGATTCTTGTGTATTTGGATAAATACTTAGTGATATTCACTTGTAAGCCAACAGACACGGTATCTTTGGAGACCCTTGAGGGGCAGCCTTTGCCGAACCACGTACGTGGGTCTAACCAGATGCTGTATTGCAGTTTGAAGGACTGTCTTAAAATAGTGAGTTCCCAGCTGCTGCTTTCTTGAAGCCAGCAAGGTCTTTTTAGGTTGGAACTCCTCCTCGTCTCTAGCAGTAGTCTGTTACACTCAATTTATAAATACTTTACACTCAAGATCCTTTCCCAATTACCCTTAGGTTATTACTGCATGCCCATGGACTTGGGGGTTAGTCTGGTATTCAAATACCCACTCTGCTATTTAACATACATGTGCCTTTAGACAATAACAGCCTATTTATTGATTATTTACTGTGTGCTAGGAATTATGCTAACCAGTGCATACTTTGTATCCTTTAACTTAGTCATCATCCCTATTAAACGTTTGATACATCTGGGCTCAGAGAAGTTGAGTTTCATCCCCAGGGTCACAAGGATAGCAAGTTCCTTAACTTCTCATAAACTCACTTTAATCTATAAAGTGCTAATAACAACAACCCACTTTTAAGGTTGCTTTGAGTTTAAATGAGAAAAATATACTTAAGCGCATATATTGGTTACATAGTAGGTAATCAACATATGCACAAAACAGCCTTATTTCTTTTTAAAAATTATTTTTAAAGTTTTATCAAAAATGTCTATGCAAATCTCCCTTAAGGAAATTCTTCAGAAATCCATGACTTTGATGAAGGTATACCTTTACCTTCTGACTTGTTAGAATTTTAAAATTTAAAGACAGACTCAGCAACGAGTAATAAGCACTATTAAAGTAGACTGTAGCATATTAAAAAATAATAGTGCATGACTGATTATCTGCAGTTATTGCTTTAGAAAATTGATCAGCAAGTCCTTCAGTGAGGATCTAATCCATCCAATAGTTGTGAGGGGGCTTGGGTTGGAGAATCAGATTTGAAATTCTAGGAATATAACTGGATGTATGTTCAGGGATTATAATGAAAATGTGAGAAATGGAGTGATTAGCTCATATTGTAATTGCCAATGTGTATCTAGATTATTATAATAATTAGGTATAATTATTTATGTAGCAGTACTTTGGTTGCCAAAGCCAAACATTCTTAGATCATTTATATTTTTTTAAAAATCATAGAATAATAGAATTTTTGCATTGAAAAATTCCTCTTTTAAGGAAAGTAACTATCAGAGAAATGAAAAATGAAGTGTGTATAATCATTAGACAGGTTTGGTTTGAATTATAATGATAGAATCTTGCAGAATACTTAAATGCATTCCTGTCTCGATGCTGTACGGTAGCCAGCAAAACCAAAGAATGCCATTCTGAACAATTAAACAAGAATTTCTACTCCCAAGTAACCTAGGTTTGATTAGCTATGAAGACCCTACTTTTTTTTCCTCACAAGGAATTGTAAAAGAGGCAGCAAGCAATACAACATAAATAATATGATAGAAAGATATATTTTCAGAGAGAATTTGTCTAAAGGCCCCAACTGTTTTCCTACAGATTGCATTTGCACATGATTCAACTCGTGTGATCCAGTGTTACATTCAGTATGGCAACGAAGAGCAGAGGAAACAGGCTTTTGAAGAACTGCGAGGTATTTCTTATATATATTTCGTAATTGTTTGTAAGAAGTCGCTTGTTTTCTCTTGAAATACCCAACACTGTCCTGGAAAAGAATTCTGTGGAGGGATAGCAGTGTGTCCTCTGCAGGACCTTTTCTGTTTATTTGTATTTTTTGCCTGGGACAAATAGGGAGTTATTCGTTTGTGTTCCCAAGATTGTGCAGTTAGTTCTTCCCTTGTTTCTGGAGGACTGGAATGAGGTTATCATTAATGTAATGTATTTTGTTTTTCAGGTGATTTGGTTGAATTAAGTAAAGCTAAATATTCCAGAAATATTGTTAAGAAGTTTCTCATGTATGGGTGAGTTGTTCTATTTATAAAATGTTTTTTTATTAGTTTTTTAAAGGTGTGGATACCTATTGTGTGCAAATAAATGTTGCTTAAAAGTTGCATAATAGGAGGCTTAAGCAGATGCTTGTGATGTTTGCAATAAATATGGTCTTAAAAAAATTAATGTTATTAAAATTAATGTACAATGATGGTATTGTCTTCATTGTTCTTACGAGTATATCTTGAAGCCCTGGAAGAAGAGAAATGGTTATAATGAACTTTAAATTAGTCACCAGTTACTTAGAAGATGGAGTGAAGGGAGGGGCAGGTGAGTAGGCTCAGAAGCATGGTTAGTGGGTTAGGAAATGTCGAGATGGGAGGATTTCCTAAACTAGGTGGAATTGATACTTGTCTTCCTGTCTCAAGTATAATAATGGGCCAAAATATGCTAACCAACAACAAAAAGTACAGCTGACAAATTTTCAAAAACTGTATTCCTGACTAGAATTACTGGCTGCTTGATTATTTTAGGATAGAATAGAAATATTTGTGATTAAGTCCTGTTTTAAAAGAGAATCCTGGGGCTTCCCTGGTGGCGCAGTGGTTGAGAGTCCACCTGCCGGTGCAGGGGACACCGGTTCGTGCCCGGTCCGGGAAGATCCCACATGCCGCGGAGCGGGTGGGCCCGTGAGCCATGGCCGCTGAGCCTGCGCGTCCGGAGCCTGTGCTCTGCAACGGGAGAGGCCACAACAGTGGGAGGCCCGCATACCGCAAAAACAAACAAACAAAAAGAGAGAATCCTGGAATATGTTTTATTCATATTATCCTGCATGTTTGACTTTTACCTTCTCCTTTTCTCCTCCTACCCCGCTTCTTTTAAGCTGAACAATTTACTAATGGGAACTGACATTTATTGAGCACTTACTGTGTGCTGGTTACAGTTCTCAGTGCATCTTAACTCATTTATCCTCACATCAACCTTATTCTTTCTATTCTATGACTAGAGAAGCTGAGGCACAGAGTGGTGAAATACCTTGCCCAGGGCCTTTCAGCTGGTAAGACCCTAGGTCTTTTCAAACCTAGGCAGGCTGGCCCCCGAGTCACTTAGAAATGCAAGGTAGAGGGAATTCCCTGGCGGTCCAGTGGTTAGGACTCCGCAGTTTCATTGCTGAGGGCCCAGGTTCCATCCCTGGCTGGGGAACTAAGATCCTGCAAGCCGTGCAGCATGGCCAAAAAAAGAAAAAAAAACAGAAAAAGAAAAGAAAGAAATACAAGGTAGAAATACAAGGCAATTTGATTTTCCTTCTCGTAGCATTTCTCTGTGTTAGCCACCTCCACACACAATGATGAGCTGGTCTCAGAAGAAGTGTGTTATGTTTTGTTGCCACCCATCTTTCTCCTTCTATCGCTTCTCTTTTCCCATGGTCACGCTGGGTTTAGGAGTAAAGCACAGATTGCAGAGATAATGAGAAGCTTTAGAGGTCACGTGAGGAAGATGCTGCGGCATGCGGAAGCGTCCGCCATCGTGGAGTACGCCTACAATGATAAAGCCGTCTTGGAGCAGAGGAACATGCTGACAGAAGAGCTCTATGGGAACACATTTCAGCTTTACAAGGTGACATTTCAAGACATTTTTCCTAGAGATTTTACTTTCTCTGTGTGCTGTTCCTTACCTTCCAATGCCCTGTTTTCAGAATGTATTTTTACTTTGGTTGTTCCTTTAAAGACTACCTCATAGCCTTTATCCTCTTGGATTATTTTGTCTCTGGTGTAATAAGCAAGTGATCATACTTACATTTCATTCTCCCAGAGCACAATCTTTAAATCCCCTATAAATTAAAACTACTTTTGTTACTCCTTCCCAAGTACTGTGTGTAATGCTTTGGTACTTCTGTTTCTACAGTCAGATAGACCAAGGAAGAAGATTCTTAATAGACAGTGAAGCTCTGTAAACACCCCTTAACCAGCTCTGGTTGAAGGGCGTCGAGCTCCCTGTTGCTGCCTTCTCCCATGTTTCCTCATGTTTGTGGATTACCCTTCCCCGGGTCATATGCAGAGAGGAAGCAGAGTAGAGAGACCCAACCTTGGATTTAGTACAAGGCTAGTAATGGGACTAGGACAGTTAAAGGATCAGTTTCAGACTTTAGGATACAAATACACATATTTATCTCAAAGGAGATGGATTGATTCCTGAGTTTCTTCTGCTAGTCAGTTTCAGCCCCTGGGTTGAACTTAGTGCTTTGTTTCCTTTGTCACAGTCACTATAGGAATATCCAGCTAATTACAAAACCTGGTGGCAAGAATTTGGTAACTGACTACTTGATCTTATGATTAGGCACATGCTAGGTGCTTGGCAAGTATGAACTGGCTGGTTGGTTATTTAGCTTGGCTCTGGAAGTACGATGGTGGGTGTATAGAATGAGAATTAGATAATCAAAAATTACCCTGTGAGTGTATCTACAGTGAGGCTTTTGTTATGTAAATATGGCAAATCTAAAAATTTAAGTTTATGTAAAATGACAGTAATTGATTTTCTTTGTTCTGAAGTTGAAGAAACTTGATTAAATTTAGAGGGGTTTGATTTTTCTTCCGTTGCAGTCAGCAGATCACCCAACTCTGGACAAAGTATTAGAGGTACAACCAGAAAAACTAGAGCTTATCATGGATGAAATGAAACAGATTCTAACTCCAATGGCCCAGAAGTAAGGAAGCTGGTTTTTTTTTTTTTCTTAACAAATGGCATTTGAAGGAGGAAGTTTTTCCATAGCCTTTGCAGAGAAAAGGTGGATAGTTTCCCAGTTATAGTCTGTTATTTAAATTGGATTGTGAGACCTAAAAGCCCATGCATTTGGCCTTCGTGAAATTTGTACCACAGTGGAGTGGTTAGGGCATTACGTCTGGGACCAGACTTTCTGGGTGTGAATCCTGGTGCCTCTCTCATTTACTAACTGTGACCTTGGGCAACTTAACTTCTCTGTGCCTCAGTTTCCATATCTGTAAAATTACGATAATAATAGTGTATATTTCATAGAGTTTTATGAAGATTAAATGGGCTAATATTTCCAAAGTGCTCAGAACAGTGCTTTGCCGTTAAAAACAACATGTTTTTGCCGTCTACATGGATACTCCATGTGAACTTGAAGTCTTTGGTGCCTGATCATTAGCCTCCACTGTACACCTGAATTCAGCAAGTGTCACACTAGGAGGCTTGGATCCATTAGGTATTGTTGCGATTGCTGATACTGTTTTGATCTATTTAGGATTTAACTGCTAAAATGATTTTGTGAAACTGACGCATTATAAAGGAGGCTTGACAGAAAGAAAATAGCCATTAAAAAATAGTCTACATGTGGATTTCTAATCACATGTCCATTGTTGTGTAAAAGAATATAGATGTCCTTATTTAAGAAAGTTGAGTGTATTTTGAATGATAATTTCATATTTGCTGATTAGATACTAGAAACTTGTACTCTGGTCTTGGTTGTAGATGGCAACCAAGACCTATATATATTTTAATAGGTCTAAAAGTTTTTTCTTTTAGTCTTAGTATTGCTAAAGATATGATTTATTTTATGACAAATGACATTTGCTAAAACCATTTCACTTGTTTTGATTATTTTAGGGCGACCGAGGTTACCTATCTCTGTATTATTGTGGTACCATTTCTGACTTTTTTTTCTTCTTTTATTCTGTTTTCAGAGAAGCTGTGATTAAGCACTCACTGGTACATAAAGTATTCTTGGACTTTTTTACCTATGCACCCCCAAAGCTGAGATCAGTAAGTTCTTGGTTTTAGGTTTTAAACTGAAACATGTAGAACTGTGTAAAAAATGTGGAATACTGCTTTGATGTATATTGGCTTTTGAAAATTTTAAAGAATTGTTTCCTTATTTAGAAAAGATAATGTGCTAAACTCCCTTTGAAGAAGTCTACTAATTCCATTTAGATTTTTGCCAGAAAGACAGTAGAATTGACCATAATTTTATCAGTTTCATTGAATTTTTATATTTTAATTATAATCCAGAGAGCATCCTCTAGCTTAACCTAATCAGAAAATTAACTAACATGGAGGAATATTCAGCATTCAGGGAGTTCAAAATTCACCTGTATTGATACAAAAACAAAAAATTATATCGGTGTTAAAAGGTTACGGGGAGGACACTAAGTGAACCGTGAAAAACTGGACCTTACATGAGAGCGAAGGTAAATTGCACTGCCCTTCAAGTCAGTGATGGGAATATATATGAGAATTCATTTAGTCCCCTGAATTTTGCTTGCCTCATCATACTGTGAACTCATCATCCATTTGTTCTCATTCTAATAATAAGCGATAACCAAGTAACGAGACTCGCGTCTTTTTGACAAATATGCCAGATTAAACATTCATAGGAATTTTGACCCTCTCAAAACTGACATGCAAAATAGTTCTCCAAGAGCAGCCGCCCACCTAAGCGTGTGGTTCAGTGGCCACAGCAGTTGCTGATTCTCTTTAGGGGATTTCTCTCTTGCTCTGGCACAGCACAGCATCTCACAGTTCTGGATTTACTGAGGCAGGACTTTATTTTCAGAACTGAGAAAATAATCATTTGAATATATTCCACAGTAGAAAGTCTTTATCTTTTTAATGTTGAATATGTTTTAGTAATAGCAAAAAATCATTGGGAACTTAGTGTGAATATAAAATAATCAGACAGGTCTTCGTGGCCCCGGGGGCATTTTCAATAGAGAGACTTTAAAAAAAAAAACTTTTGGAGGTAAAAGAAGCATAATTGGAATATATGTTTAACTCCCCAACTGGATAGCTTTGAAGAGATTCATAAGTTCAGGTATGTAAGCTGAAAGCTATGTTCTTGAGATTTATCCTGGAAAAAGATTGTGAGATAGTTAAGGGTGAAATTGCTGTTCCTTATTGATAAAAATAGGCCACTTTTCTCCTTCCTGGCAGGAGACTTTGTATTTATTTAATATAAATTTTTAAATCGGGAATGGACTAAACTGGCCCCGCAGCTGTTAGCTGGCAGAACTCACTTATGTCCTATATGCTAGACTTCCAAATATAATTATGAAATTATATACATTGAAAATAAGGAATAAAGATTAAAAATAAGCTAAAATTACCTTGTAATAAATTAGTGATTGGGTTTTTACTTAAAGGTCATTGAGTAAAGGCCTAGTGAAGACCTAGTCTAAATGTTAATGTAGGGATAAATATTTCTTAGAGAAATGTTATTTAAGTGTCTTTACGGTGAATTATTAATATGATTTCCAGAGGTAATCCAGTGATAAATTAAAAAAGAAAAACTTTTTCAGACAAAATTAGTGTTTTGGTTTTCTGCTTGTTATATACATGACTCTTTTAGGGAAGAACATTTTATTTATTTTATCTGGCTTTTTTATTAAAAACTCCCTTCTTCCCACAGCCAACTCTTAGATTTTTTTTTTCTTGAGAAGTCCTTTAGAATATACTATACGTATACAGTTGACCCTACAACAACACGGGGGGTGGGGTGCTGACACTCCCGTCCCCCTCAGTGGAAAATCCGCCTATAATCAGCCCTCCCCATCAGCAGTTTTGATTGCGGATTTACCCACCTTCAGATGGTGTAGTGCTATAGTACATATTTACTGAAAAAAATCTGCGTGTAAGTGGACCCGCCTGGTTCAAATCGCACTCGGGGTCAACCGTATGCGTACATTTTTGAACAGACGTTGGTAGAACTCAGGGATTTTAATAGAAATTGCCTGCCAGCAGTACTTACTGCTCTTGATGGAAAAGAATGTTTCCAGGAAGCGGTTGTTAAATTGTTTGCTACCTATACTTTCTGCCTTTCATTCTCTGTGCATAACTGCTCCTTAGTAGACAGACTGTGAGAAAGTAAAAAGAAAGAGTAAACCAAAGCCCTGAACTGCATTTATTCCCCAGGAAGTGATTGAAGCCATCCGAGAAGCAGTGGTATACCTGGCGCACACACACGATGGCGCCAGGGTGGCCATGCACTGCCTGTGGCACGGCACGCCCAAGGTAAGCGTCAGTCAGTCAGGGCTTGACTTGCCTTTCCTTAGACTTTTTCGGTCTCCTTGGGGTTTTGCCCTCTTGCGCACAACAATATTATCTTTGCAAAGTTGTGCCTCAAGGCCTCACAGAAACTGGCCCCCCTTTGAGCCTTCTGTTTCTTCTCCACTGGAGTCTTCTTAAAGTTTGAAAACCTTGGGTTGTCTTATATGGGGAGGCGTGTGTCAAGCAAGTAAACACACTATTTATGTTAGGCTTAAGTTTATAAAAGTTTTGGTACCCGTCAGCCTCTTTGATTCCTCATTTAATGATCTTGTTGTGGGAGAGGGAGAGGAAAGAGAAGAAAATAAGCAGCTGTGCATTTGCTCCCATGGTTCTTAAGTACTTTGAGGGAAAAACTAATGAACCATACTAATTATAGAAGCTTAACAGAAATTATCCTCATTTCCTTGATTGGTATAATTCTGCCTTTAAAAGACAGTTGTATTTTGTCCACTTTTTTCTTTCGTCCACTTTTTAATACAAATTTAATTTCTCCTCAACAAGTAATGTATTGAATGCCATCTGTATGCTAGACTTTTATGCATTTGAAGACAGTTCAGACATTGGAAGAGGGATCTCAGTTCTTACTATAAAAGGAGGTAGTTTCACTAGGTTTGCCTTGCAACTAATAATTTTATGGTTCCATATTTATGTCTCAATGGATTGTCACATAGAAGTCTAAGATTATAATAGCTCTGAGAGGACTTATAGTGTATTGCATTTTTTGGTTCTGGTTGAATATTTTCACTAATGAAAAGTATGCCACTCCAATGAAAGTTTAATATTATATAAAATTTTTAACTATGAAATACCTTAATCTATAACTAATCCGTAACTAAACCTGTAGCTATAAGTTCATTGAGACAATTTTTCTTTTTTAAGGACAGGAAAGTGATTGTGAAAACAATGAAGACTTATGTTGAAAAGGTGGCTAATGTAAGTATAAAAACTACATATTTCTTGGGGACTTCCCTGGCGGTCCAGTGGTTAAGACTTCGCCTTCCAATGCAGGGGGTGTGGGTTTGATCCCTGGTTGGGGAGCTAAGATCCCACATGCCTCGGGGCCAAAAAACCAAAACATAAAGCGGAAGCGATATTGTAACAAATTCAATAAGGACTTTAAAAAAAAATGGTCCACATCAAAAAAAAAAATTCTTAAAAAAAAAAAAACCTATGTATTTCTTTTAACTATTTTTAACAATAAAATGTATTTATATCTATTATAGGAAATCTGAAGAGTTCAGAAAATTACCAAGAAAATTATTTATTGTTTCATTTTGTTATAATCTATTTTATGCATATGCATGTCTTTTTATATATTATTAAATTTACACAAAATGAATTTCTCCTTTTTTCATTTAACATTGTACTGTGGCAATTTTCCATTTTTATTAGATAAGTTTTGAAGACCTGATATTTAGTCTCTAGGTAAATTGCACTTCAGAAACTTGTTACCAATTTTCATTACCACCAAAACATAACAGAAAGTGAAACTTGTCTCTTTTCTTAGATTAAATTTGTAGTGTGGTCAAAGAAAATTTTAGTTAAGTTTTATAATTCTTTGGAATCTTTTGGAGATGGTATAACAGCTTTTTGAATGAAATTGGAGGATATAAAAAGTTCTTTCTAAAGGATTAGTTGCCTCAAAAAATAGTATTTCTGTGTATTTAAATACTAAATAGTTTTCCATAATAATTCTAAAATATATGTAGTAGTAAGCATTAGTTTTCAATTTTTGAACTATTTTATATATTATGTTTTATAGCTTCTAATTTACAGGTGAACTAAAATTAGTGATATCAACAACTTTTCCCTCTGAAAAATCCAATAAGAACTACTGGCATCTAGTGAATACTTGATACAGTAAATGCTAATTCAAATTCAGATAAACTGGTGCTCTGTGATTGTATACATATCTGTTGTCTTCTGTAGGATTCAAGACTAGGAAGAGAGTTAGTATAAAAACACATAGAAGGCAGCTAACTTGGCTGTAACAAAATGAAATAAGAGGCTCTCTAGTGAGGAGTTTTCAGAGTATGAGAGAATTTTATGATTCATAATTCATCATTAAGTAAATCTTTTTGTATAACATTTTAGTTTGAATATTTTAAATCAGAAATGAGTAAAAATAGAATATTAATAGAAAGTTCTATTAGGTGGAAGGGAGGGATAAACTAGGATTTGGGATTAACATATACACACTACTATATAGGGTGGAAAATCAACAAGGACCTACTGTATAGCGCAGGGAAGTCTACTTAATATTCTGTAATAATGTAGATGGGAAGAGATTCTGAAAAAAAGATGGATATATGTATATGTATGACTGAATCACTTTGCTGTACACCTGAAACTAATACAACATTGTAAATCAACAATAGTCCAATATAAAATAAAAATATAAAAATAAAATGACATCAGAAAAAAAGTTCTGAAAGGTATTGATAGTAAAAGACACTCTTTTGTAATAAAATTAGATTGTTTTAATTTTACAATTTGGTTACATCAACAGTAGATTTTTTTGGACAACCTCATCCCCACAAGGTATTGCGATGTTAGCAAATTAACAATTCAGTGTCTCTTTTATCTCAAGGAGTTGCTTCTAAAGGGGTGAGATAAACTAATACAACCCATGGATTTGGTCTATGGGTTATTTGGAAGTATTTAATTTCCAAATATTAGGGATTTCTTGATATACTCTGTATTATTTCAGTCTTTTGAAATTTATAATGACTTATTTTATGGACCAATGGATGGTCTACGTTAATGTCTTGAAAAGAATATGTGGGTGTAGTCCTCTATAAACGTCAGTTAGATCAAAATGGTTTGTAGTGTTTTCATATCATGGATGTTTTTACTGATTTTACTTATCATTGTCTAGTTCTATCAGTTGCTGGGGAAGTGTGTTCAAACTTCCAAGTATAATTGTAGAATTGTCTATTTCTCATTTAAATTCTGTTCCACCTTCTGTATTCACCCAGAGAAATTTTACGCTTGGGTGTGTTTCCGTGTGTGGGACTTAAAAAACCAGAAACCTGTGGTTGTGTACTATATGCACAACATTCTCTACTTTGTTTCCTTCATTTAATTCATCTCAGGGGTCATTTTATGTCAATATATATTCATCTATCTACCTCTTTCTTGTTAATGACTTTATGATATTTTATTATATGACTTCCATAGTTCATTTAACAAGTCCCTACTATCAGACATGTTAGTTTCTAGTTTTTTATTTCAAATAATTCTCCAGGGCATATCCTTTGTTCGTATGTGGGAGCATGTCTGTAAGATACCTCCCTAGAACTACAGTTGCTGGATCAGAAAGTACATGCATTTAAAATTTTCAGTGTTGTTGTCAGTTGCCCTTAAAGAGGTTGAACCACTTTACAGTCTCATCAGCAACATAAAAGTGTGCCTGCTCTTCCCCAAACCTTTGCCAAATTAGTATATTATCAAGGGCTTTCACTTTTGTGTATAGGACAGGTGGGATATAGTATTTCATTGTTTTAATTATAGTCCTTAATTAATGAGCATTATTTCATATGCTTAAAGCCATTTGTACTTCTCTTTGTGAACTGATTCTTCATGTTCTTAGCCCATTCTTAGTTGATTGTTGGTCTTATATATAGTAAAAATGTTAGACCTTTGTTGTTTTTCTCCAGTTTGTTTCTAGTTGAGATGTTATTCCTGCCATATTCATCGGATCTGGCTCTGAATGAGTGTTGGCTGGTAGCAAAAGTCAAATCCCTCTTAAAGTAAAAAAAGATTTATATCATCATCTGGGATACTTAAAAGGAATATGCCACAAGCTTTGAAAACTTTCTTTTTTTTTTTTAACATAAAGTAGAAGTTCTTTAAATCTTGGAACAATATCAGCATCATGGAAAAAATTCTGTTATTTCAATAGTAATGATTCTGAACGTCCTAATGTATATTTGTATGATCTCGTGCAGCTCTCCTTTTTGAAAGCAATTGTTTTTATCTTATTCTCATATTCATTATATAAGTATATTATTCTAGTTTTTTTTTTTTAGTGTTTCTATTTTAATTATATAGGATTATTTTAAAGAAATTGTACAATATACCAAAGAAAATGAAAAATTATTTGTAATCCTTCAACACAGTGGTGACAGTGTTTTTCCTTCCAGGATTTTCTGTGTATGTGTATTATGTATATTTTGTATATATGATTATATCTAAGTTTATATATTTTCTTTTTTATGATTGCAGTACTCTAGTTTTTTTTTTCCCACTTGTCACTGTAACTTTCTTTGAGTTTAATTTTCAAGTAGCTATTCATTAACAGGATACCTGTTTTTGAGAGGTGTTATATTCTGATTAGTTTAAAAAAATGAGTCTCAGCTATCTAATATTGAAGGATGTGCTTACCTGTTTCTGTCTTTTTCTTACTCAGCCTAGAATATAATTAACTAGGTCCTGATACAAGAGCACATTTCTTTGAATGACTTTTATCCATCTCATTTATATTATGCTGGATACGTCGTCAGGGTGATAACCTTTTTTTTTTTTTTTGCGGTATGCGGCCCTCTCACTGTTGTGGTCTCTCCTGTTGCGGAGCACAGGCTCCGGACGCGCAGGCTCAGCGGCCATGGCTCACGGGACCAGCCGCTCCGCGGCGTGTGGGATCTTCCCGGACCGGGGCACGAACCCGCGTTCCTTGCATCGGCAGGCAGACTCTCAACCACTGGGCCACCAGGGAAGCCCCAGGGTGATAACCTTTTAACGTAACTCCTTAGGTGGAAGAAAAGGGAGAATCTGTGTATTTTTTTAACCTTTACTGGCTTTCAATTCCTACAGGGCCAATACTCCCACTTGGTTTTATTGGCGGCGTTTGACTGTATTGATGATACTAAGCTTGTGAAGCAGATAATCATATCAGTAAGTAATTCACATAGTCTTGAATTTAATTTAAATTGATACATCATTTGTGAGTGTGTAAGTTTGATTTCACACGTAGATGTGTAAAGACTTTGAAATGTGTAAATACTTTCTGCCAGTATTTCTTATTTTTTAGTTGCCTTAAGCCTATTTTGGGGGGTTGCTTTATTCCCATACAAACCATAATCCTGTTACTTGATTATTACTAATTAATGTTGCTTTAAATATGTAAAAGACTGCTTAAATTAGGGTAATGTGACTTTTTAGACCACGTAACATACTAAAAGAAAAATTAGCGATGCAGTGTTTAGATTTGATCGGAAATTTATTTTCATAGTAATTCTTCAGTTATTCAAGAACTCACGTCCACCCAGGCAGAAGCTATCCATGACCTTTTTTCTCTCCCTTTGGAGAAACTACCTCTGCATAGCTTATCAATACATCTGTCCTGACTTGAACTGGAGAAGAAAAACTGATGAAGTTCACTCAATTGTGATGGCTTCTTAGAGATTTCATGAAAGCTGGTGTAGAGTTAGATTAAACTTTTTAACTAAAATTAGAATACTAGATTCCTTTTTTCATTTCAGTTTTTTTAGCCTGGTATAATGACCATAAAGTGGTAATAATTGAATGCGGTTTACTTAACCCTAAATTTGCCTTCAGAACAACTGAGCTGTTCTCTTATAAAAACTACACCCAAGTAAAAACTGTATTATGAAATAATTTTCTTCTTTCTGCAATGACTGCCCCTTTTCTGACTTGAGATTCTGTGATCCTCTTTTATTTTTCCTTCCCTTATTTCTAGCATGCAAGTTGTGTTAGGTGTATGATAGAGGTTTCGGGGGAAGGCATAAGAAATTGCAACATTGGTAGCAGGGACCGAACCTGGAAATGTTTTAAAAAGCACATAATCTGTATAGACACAGATTATTCATTTGAAAGTTGGTACACATGGATGGGGCCCTTGCAGAAATCTTAGTGACAAAAGCGACTTCCACACCATCTGCAGGGAGAAGCATATGGATGTTCAGAAAGAGAATTTACCTGTTGGCCTGTGGTGGTGCTGTGGCCTCTTTGTAGCCTATCTGGACCAGTTAGAGCTGGCTGATTAGGAAAAATGTCCCAACTAGTGAAGGGATAGGAGATTTGTTTTCTCAGATGCCAGCTGTAGGTCCCAGTGTGTGAATTTCTCATGCCCTTGCTGTCATTTTCCAGCTTTCCCCTTGACTGTTTTAAGATTGTGATGACTTTCTTTGGGATAGGATTGTGGGAAGAAACAAGTTGGCAGGACTTTGATGTTACAAACTGAGTATTTTGACATGTTCCTTGTGACTTTATTACCCTTTTGACTCCAATCAATAATGATTGTTTTTCATTCCAGTGACAGAAATGTGAGGCCATAGATTAGCTAATGAATAAAGTTGTTTCATGAAAATGGAAACAGGCTGGGCTATTGAAAGCTTGCTTTTGTTTAATATTTTCATGACAACTAAAATTTGCATAACTGTTCCAAATGGATTTTAAGAGAAACCAAACTTCCTTCAGGATTTGCCACAATTGTCTGCTAGATTAATTTTTTCCAAAGATTTATCCCACTTAAAGTCACTGTTGAAACAGTTTTAATTCTTTGTGCTTATCAGTTTGATAAGCACAACTGTTTAACCCACATTCCTAGTGACTTTCTCATACTTAGGGCAGCTTTCCCTGAGAATGGCCTCATTTGCTGATGCCTTGCCTCCAGCTGACAAATGCTCAACGGGTTTTGTGTATCATTAAACTACATAGCCAGTGATAAAATTATGGAATGCTAATTGCTCTTGCATTTTCCCCGCCATCCACCACAAAACCTGTTGCAGTATGCAGTGCTTGTTAAAAAATACCCAAGAAAGCTTAGTGTTGCAAAACATTCTGTTCAGGGTAACCAGACTTCTGCAAATGTCAGGTTGAAATCACAGCCTGGTCAGTTGAGCCCTCACCTTTCAAAATGGATACACACTGTTTCCCACTTACTTTACTTTCTAAAATAAACATACTTATAAAATCCGACCCTGGAATTGTTGGTATGATGCAACTGCTTTGACAGCAGTGATCCTCTAAAAAGGAAGTAAGTACACTGGCCAATTGCTCTTTGAGAGTGAATATTGATACATACTTTAAAGTGTAGTATCTTTAAGATGCTATACAGAAGATATAAAGGATAATAACAGTGTACACCCAGCCTCCCACCTGATCGGGCATGAAGAAGTAAAACTTGCCAAATACAGTTGAAGTTCAAGCCCTTTTATTTTTTTGCATATCCTTGTACCCGCCCCCCTCTGCTGTGATGGATTGGTGCTTACTATTTGCATGCATTCCCTTATCCTTTTGCTATATGTAGATGTTTATGGTATTACTTTGCATGTTTACAAATTCTGTATAAGTGATGTGTGTTTTCTCCTGCAACTTGCTTTTTCCTTTTGGCATTATGTTTGTGAGTCATCATCAGGGAGGGGTCAGGAAGCTTTTTTAATAAAGGGTCAGATAGTAATTATTTTAGGGTTTGTGAGTCGTGTATGGTCTCTGTCGCATATTCTTGTTTGCTTTGTTTTTTGTTTAGCAACACTTTAAAATGTAAAAGAAATATATATATATATATATATTCTTAGTTCACAGGATGTACAAAAACAGGCTGCTGGTTAGATTTGACCTACAGGCCATGGTTTACCCACCACTGTTCTAAACCATTCATTTTTCAATGCCAAATAGTTTTTTACTCTATGAATATACCACAGTTGATTTTTCCATTTTTTCTGTTGATGGACATTTAGGTTGTTTATAGTATTTGTAACTTTAAACATTCATATTATTTTTTGCTATTCCAAATAATTCTGTAAGCATTCTTGTATGTCTCCTCGTTTCTCAAAGGCATTTACTTAGCAGAACTGTGGGTTGCCAGATATGCTGCCCGTATGTTATATAGAGTCATGTGTCTGTGTTTCCCACGCAGCCACTACAAAACCTGTTGCATTATGCAGTGCTTTTAAAAATAGCCAAGAAAACTTAGTGTTGCTAAGCATTCTATTCAGCGTAACTGGATTTCCTGAAATGTCAGGTTGAAATCATAGCCTAACAAACACTCCTTTTCTCTTTAAGACCAGGCTCCAATTCAATCTCCAGATAATGTTCTCTGATCTCTCAGCCAGACCTGCTCTCCCCATTCTCTCAACTCTTATAATTTTTGTCTTTGCCGTCTATTCATTTAGCAGTTAATTGTGATCCGACCCAGGGCTTACAAACTCAGAAACATTCATTGACCAGGCAGGTAAATGAGTGAGGCAGGCCAGGTTGGGAGGGGCGGGGGGGGAACTAGAATGCACATGCCCTGTCCAAGGCAGTAGCCACCCTTGGCTCCAGCCTCTGGGAGTGTGAGCCCCATGGTGATAGATCTTCCAATTTATTTTTCTTTTTTAATTGTGATAAAATTTACCATCTTAGCCATTTTTAAGTATATAGTTAAGTGGTATTAAGTGTAGTCACACTGTTGTACAACCAATCTCCAGAACTTTTTCATCTTGCAAAACCAAAACTCTGTACGTTTAATAACCTCATCCCAATTTTTTGAGTGCAGCCAAAAAGTTGGACTTTTGTATAAAATCACCGCATTTTTTAAAACAAAACACTCAAGAGGCTGCAGTCACTGCCAGTGATCTAACCTTCTTCTTACACTTCTGTTTTTATCCATTATTTAAATCTCTTATTTTTATTTTTAACTTTTAAAGAGTTCCTCTTGCCTCTTCTGCTAGATTTTAGCTCTTTAAGGTTAAGGTCAGCCTGTGTTTCTTTTTGTTCACACACAACCTTCCATAGAGGAACACGCACCATGGATGGGCATGGTGCTCAGTAATGTGTGTTGCATTTTGCATTTCTTTCTTCCACTGAAAATGCATATGTGCTCTAACCTTACTTCCAGTGTTCACCTTTCATTTTGACCTTTACCTTTCCCTTTTAAAAGAGGGTTGGCAAAACAAGAATGCCAAAGAATCTGACAAGCGTCCAACACATTTTCACAAGGGAGATCTTTTGTTCTTCTTGCACTTTTCTTCTGTTTACATACCTGCCTTAGAGTAAAGCATAAGGGGAAGATATTACAACAGTGGTCCTTCTTGTGATTTTCTCTAAGTAAGAGGGAAAGTGAATTGAAAACCTTTACATTTGAACCTTCATTGTTGGGGCTCTTTGCTCTTTTGAGGATGCCAAACTCATGACTCCCATCAGCTTTATTTAACCTCCATAGTTAAAGATGCTGTATATTGATGGGTGTTTTCCATATGAAGATAATTACTTTATAGCAGTTTCCAGTTTATAGTGTGAATTTTCTGATTTGCTCCTGGTAGTGGCCCACAGGTGGGGCAGGTGTATCATTTCCTTTTGCAGATAAGGGAATTGATGTATAGAGAGGTTAGAGGATTTTCCAACGGCTACACAGCTTGAACCCAAAGACCAAATTCAGCACAAATCAACTGCTCTGTAGCTGCCTCTTCCCTATCTCTACGTGTTTTGACATTCAGTGTTCTCCAGGTGATCATCTAGAAATTTCTCTCCTCTGTGTGTGACCCAGGTTAAAGAGAAATGAATTAGTACTCCATAAAATAGCATCACTCATACTGTTTTATTTTTTCCGAGATGAATGTTTTTGATGGTAGGAAACCAGGAATAAGGGGGAGTTGGGGGAGAATTAACTGATATCACATTTTTAAGTAAACATTTTTTAGTTTCATATGATTGTTAGTTTATAAACATTGCACTCTTTTAAGAATCTTAGACCAACATAAGTGTAGATTCTAAATTCCTTAATTACAGACTGAAAGGTAGTAAAAGTTCAGTGAATTTGGGCACTAGTCCTTGAGTAGTATTTTTGCATGGATTTTATATGCATTTTGTGTTAAGGTGAAACCATTTCTGCCCAAGCCAGATACGATGCACTAGTCCTTAAGTATAGAACCCACAGAGAAGATCAAGTACATTGAAGACTACATTGCTGGCTTCATGCCACCCCTTTTGCTGCTAGGCCAAGAAAAAAAAAGTTAATTAAAAATAAATAGCAGCCATTTATGTTCTTCACTGCCTACTCCCCCCCTCCCTTTTTTTTTCTTTTTTTAAAGCAAGTGTTTTTTTGGTGGTTGTTGTTGTTTTTGTTTTTTTGCGGTACGGGGGCCTCTCACCGTTGTGGCCTCTCCCGTTGCGGAGCACAGGCTCCGGACGCGCAGGCTCAGCGGCCATGGCTCACGGGCCCAGCCGCTCTGCGGCATGTGGGATCTCCCTGGACCGGGGCACGAACCCGTGTCCCCTGCATCGGCAGGCGGACTCTCAACCACTGCGCCACCAGGGAAGCCCAAAGCAGGTGTTTTAAAGGTATAATATCCCAAAGGGTTTTTTAAGGACAGCAAAGTTGTGGAGATTTTTTAATGATTGTACAAATTGGCCTAAGCTATGTATCATTCTCAGTCTCCTCTTTAAACTGATTAAAGCATTTATCTTCTTTTATGAGTTGGTTAAACCTTAAATAAAGCCACACTAAAAGTAGCCCATATTTGTGGCACTAAATGCCTCTTTTTCAAAAATGCATATGTTGAGTCTACTTTGGGACACGTTTACCTTGAAATTGCAAAAGAGCTCCCATCCCCATGAAGTGATGTACATTTTTTTTCTGTCTTCCCCTTTAGTACTGAAATTTTACGTCATTTTTTCTGAGTGGTTAAAATTTATATTCATTTTCAGGTGGTTCGATCTGTTGCACCTATTTTCTAGCTTGTTTTTTTGTTTTTTTTTCCTGCACTGAAATTACTAATCTCGTTGTAATCAGTAGGCACTCAAGAGAATAGCAAATCTGAGTATATCATCTCCCGGAGAATTCCTTTCCTTAAGAATGGGGTGTATGTTTTCTTTGAAAGAGACTAGAGTTGAAGTCAGAGGAGCAGAACTAGTGAGAGCCCTTGCACTGCCACTCTCATGTCCTCCTGCAGGTCACCTCCCCCCTTTCTGGGCCCCTCATCTGTAAAGCTGGGTGGTTGGACTGAATTCTTTCTGTGGCCCCAGCCAGTTCTGAAGAATCTCTGGTGTTCAGACACACATGGCTTCGAATATTAGGTTTGCTATAAGAAATAGGAATGTTAGAGAGGGAAAGACTAATGATTTTTCTGTTGCATACGTAGAATAAACGAATTTTTAAACAATGATTTTTCTGTCTTTGCAAATATCGCCAAATCTACACAGGAGCTCAGTTGGGGTGGGGATGACATTGCCTTTGTTCCTTAATCAAACAACTAGAAAAGGAGGTTACTGTTCTTATTAAGTTGATTGGAGATGTCATAGAATGCAATTATTTGTAACTGCTCCATGGAGTCTTTCTGCATTTATTTCCCTCCCCGCTCTTTTTGTTTTCCACGTGATACTTAAACAGCCTTCATTTGCCATGAGTAAGTAACCTAACTTTAAAAGCCTTTATCCACTTGTTCTATTTAACAGAGTTTCTTTATCTCCTTTCACATACATCTCATTAGGGAAATTCTAATAAGAATGGTCGTCATCAATGCTGCTGCTCCATTTAAGTGCAGCTGCAAATTAACTGTATCTGCTCAGTGGGCCCAGCAAGCAATGTCCCTAGTAATAGTGGCCTAAGAAATATTGGTTACAATGAATGAGATAACTCCTTTAGACATATATTTTTTAAGTTCTTGAGCTTGGTCGGTTAAATACAAATGGATTATTCAGTAATGCTAGTCCCAGTAGAGAGGCAGTTCTGTATTCCGAGTGTAAATTTCTTTGTGCTTTAATGAGACGACTTCAGAACTAGCTGTACATTTTTCATTAAGTACATTGGGGAAAAGTTATGTATCCTTCTTTACCATTCAGATTACAATCATAGTTTATTTTAAGCATATGGATTCACTTTTTGTTTCTGTAATTTTACAGGAAATTATTAATTCCTTGCCTAACATAGTAAATGACAAATATGGAAGGAAGGTCCTGTTGTATTTACTAAGCCCCAGAGATCCTGCACACACGGTAAGAGAGATCATTGAAGTTCTGCAGAAAGGAGACGGTAACGCACACAGGTGAGGGACAGTAGAATAAAGGGCTTGGGCCCTTTATTCCTCTGCTCTGATTGTTCATTCATTTTGAGTGGCATGTGCTTCCATAAATCTACTCACATGTGTACACCTCTCATGCTCCCTCCCTCTCTAAAACTCCAAAGGTGAATTCCATTTTTAAGCCTGTAGTTTTGGCAGATTCTTAAAGTTTTTATCCTGAAAAGGAAATGAAAGCATCATGCCAAAAGAACGCCTCTGAGGCCCAGCACATAGTAGGCACTCGGGTGTGTGTTTTGCTTTATGTTTAAAGCAACTGGTACCACTTAATCAAGTACTCTAGGGAGCAGAATCCATAAAGTAGTCTAAACATGTGTTGTAAGATATTTTGTTATTGTTGTTATTTGGTTTGGGGTTGGTTCGGGATTTTTTTTTTTTTTTTGTATTACGCAAGGCAAGCTTCACTTATTGAGCGCTCATTCTGTGCCAGGCACTGTTCAGATCCTGGGGACACAAAGATGAAAGACAGATATCCCGCCCTCAAACTGCTTATCTACATGCACAACAGAAATTAGACAACAGAGCGTGGCGCAAACTGTTACAAGCCCTTAGAGATTTCTGTGATAATAAAACACCATATTTCCTTTGCTATTTATCTTACCTTAATTCTTCATTCAACATGTTACCACAGTAAGAAAGATACAGAGATCCGCCAACGAGAACTGTTAGAATCCATTTCTCCAGCTTTGCTAAGCTACCTGCAAGGACACGCCCAAGAGGTGGTGCTGGATAAGTCTGCGTGTGTGCTTGTGGCTGACATCCTGGGAGCTGCCATTGGAGATGTGCAGCCCGCCATGAATGCCGTCGCCAGTTTGGCAGCGGCAGAGCTGCATCCTGGTGGCAAGGATGGAGAGGTACTGTGCTATCGTGAGACAGGCGGGAAAGCCACAGTGGCTGCAAAAACTCCAATCACTGGGAACATTGCTATAAAGAGAATTTTAGTGATAATTAACTCACCTCATACCCACAGTACATTTGGAAATTGCGAATTCAAAACAGTGCTGTTAACACGCACTGTCTTCTGATGATTCCACATACCTGTAGAGTAAAAACAAAATCCTCTTAATGCTGTCCATGATTGACCCAGGCTGTCTTTCCAGTATATTCTGTGTTCTTAATTTTGTTTTGAATTTGCTGTGGACTTTTGCACTTCCTTCATTTGTATGTACTTCTTTTCTCAACCTCACGTGCTACTTATGTTTCCATTTTCCTGCGCTCTTCCTGTAGAAAGCCTTATTAACCCTTCCAGGGCCTTGGAATCCTTCTCCGTGAAGTCTCCCCTAATTCCCTCTCAATCAGAAAGTTTTTGCTCTTTCTGAAAGCTCCTGCCTGTGTTTTTTGGGCCTTGTGTTATTCTGCCTTGTATCTTAAGTTTCTTGGTTCATGCACTGGATATGTGCTAGGCAGTGGTCAACACCCCCCCACCCCCAAAAAGGAGAATACCATTTGGGGAAACACAATACTTAAATAAATATGCACACAAATGATTATTTATTGTAGAATAGAGATATGTGCTGTGAAGGAAAACACCAGGTTCTATGGGATTATATACAAATGGGAGCCAACCTGTCCTAGAAGGGCTTCCTGAGGCAGTGAAAGCTAAGCTGAGACCCAAAGGACTGGTAGCTGAGTGAAGAAAGAAGATTCTAGGCAGAGAGAAGAGCATGTGCGGCCGCCTTGGAGGAAGGAAGAAGCTCGGCATGTTTGAGAACAGGAGGCTCACGGGGCTGGAAATCAGTGAGCAAAGGGAAGAGGAAGGCGGAAGCCAGATCCTGCCAGGCCCTCGCCCAGCGCTGGGTTGTGAGCTCCTGATGGACCCACATGGATGGGGAGCCCACTGTTTTCTGACACAGGAGATGGGGAAAGAAATGGGCCATGGATCTTAGAGACACCCTGGCTCCTGCCCTCATAGGGCAGATCCTGTTAACAAATTGGGACGATGCATGTGTAATGAAAGTTCCTCTGTAAGGACACAGGGCCTGTTGTCTCCCGTGCTGGACAAGGAGAGGTCCTAGGAGATCTCTGTGCGAGCAGTTGGTATGGCCCTTGAAAAGGAGTGAGGTTAAGCTGAAAGATGCTTTCTTGGCCTGCTCATCAGCTAGTGCTCCTCGGGCATCACCTTAAATGATGATTTAAACATCATTCAGCATTTAGGTTTTAATGTTTCTGCTGTAGTGTTCTGTCCCATCGGTTTCTTTGCTCCTCAGAATTACGTATGACAATCTGGAAAGTGGTTAGCATGATCTTAAGATGAGCCTGGTGGTGGAGCTGTTCAAACTGGAGCTCATGAAGCTGAATGTGAGCTGCCTCAGTGGCCATGTTATGTTGAATAACCATCTTCATTTCAGTCAGGGTTGGAGTAGATCTCTCGTCCCTCCAGGTGTAGTAGTCATTGTAGATAAAGACCTCTTAAGCCTTTTGGAACTTTCAACTCGCCTGAGACTTTATCTGTATGTGGTGGTATAGAGTGGATGAAAACAGCTTTTTAATTAATATGTTCTTGACCCCTCACAGCTTCACGTTGCAGAACATCCTGCAGGACATCTAGTTCTGAAGTGGTTAATAGAGCAAGATAGAAAGATGAAAGAAAGTGGACGAGAAGGTAGGCTGTGCAACTTGACCTTTTCTTGTATTGGATGTGGAATTTCAGTCATATCTGGCATCCCTGAACTTTATGCCGGCCATTTAAGTTCAAATGAGAGTCTGTTGAGTTTGTGAGTAAGAAATGATTTAGTGGTTGCAAATAATGCTTTTTCCCCCTGGAAATTTGTCTCCTAGAATCCTTTCATTTTCTTTCCCTTTCCCACCCTCCCTCCCTTTCTCTCCTCCCTCCTCTGCTACTTCAGACTTCAAAATGGGCTTGTCCAACATTCTAAAATGCCGTTTTATTCTTTGAGGATGGTGAGAGCAGAGTAGGAGGGCCAGTTTGTGAGTATCATCATCCCAGTTGAAAAGCATATTTATCTTAAGTTTTGAGGAAAGGATAAGCAGAAGAAAATTATCCTCATCAGGGAATTTTGAACTGGTGCCTATTTGGCATTGAAATATATATGACCAAAGAGCAAGCCAGGCCTTGGCACTTCCTGGTTTTTCATAAACCTTACAGCTGCTCTGTAGAAACTCAGCTCTCAAGAGGAGGACAGCATCTTTTATTTATTGATGAGTGAAAACTTGCATATCATTCCCCTCTCAGTCCTGTCTTTGACCAGACCTTCTCTTTCTAAATTCAAACTCCATCTGGTATTTTAGCCAGTAAAGAGGCTTCCTCCCACTGAGTTAAAACAGTTTGGGCTTTCTGTTACTGTGTCTGAAAAAAGTGACAGATCATGAATTTATGTCTTGAGGCAAGTTGCCGTTCTAATGGCTAATGAGGCAACCAGTATAGTAATAGAACTGTTACTTCTCACTCTAACTTTAAGAACAGAGACTTGGGCCTATTTCTCACTGTAAATTTTTTAGAAAAGAGGAAGCTTCTGGTAATAAATTTTGAAGAAAAAATAATGTATTGAATTATCTTTTTATTATTAAAAAGTTGGTGCATAGTTGAGCTTATGTCAGAAAAGTCGTCTTGCTTTTAAAATCCAAGCAATTTTCTAGAGACTTTTCTCCTCATTTAAATTGCCCTGGCAACCCTAAAACACATCTGTTTGAACTTGATGTATTTGTCATTTTCATGTAGCACCAAATGAGTGGCTAGCTGTCTTGGTGATCTGTTGCTGTGTAACAAGCCACCTCAAAACTTAGTTTTCAAAACAACAGTCATTTGGTCAGTGTTTGGTGGAGCTCAGAAGCTCTACTCTGAGTCATCTGGGGCTGCTTGGCTTGGGGTTGGATTATCCACTTTCATAATGGCTGGCAGTGGCTAAGTCCAGCAGCCTCGCTTCCTCTCCCTAGGCTGTTGGGTTTCCTCACAATATAGTGGTTGAGTTTTAGAAGGACAAAGTAGGTGGATGGTAGGTACTTTCATGATTTAGCCTCAGAAGTTATTTAAGGGCAGTTGTACGGTACTCCCTTGATTAAGTCAGTCACAAAGGCCCACCCAGTTTGAAAGGAGAAGACATCAATTCCACCTTTAGATGAGGGAGTGGCACTATTCTAGAAGCATACACAGACAGGAGATATTGTTGTGGTCACCTTTGGAAAACATTGTCTGCCTCACCAGCTGATTTCTGTCCCTCTTGAGCATGTGCCACGAAGAGTAAAATAGTCGTGGGCCTCTTGGCTTTTAAAGGCTCCTCATATTTGGGTATCTTTGAATTTTACATGCTACCTACCCAAGATGTTTGCCTTTAAGATAGGTTGTCCCCACCTCCATCTGTACCAGATCCTAGTCTTCAGAATTTCTCCTTTGTCCAAGAGTTAGTTAACAACTTAGGTGGCACAGTGAATAAGATAATACACTCTGAGACCTTGGGAATCAGATATACTATAATAACAAAAATGAATCGTATTTTTGATGGGTGAACAAATGTTTAGTATTGTAGAGAGAAATTGCCAGGTGTAAGCCAGAATAGTCATTTGACCGTTAATTGTGTTCAAGGCACCTTCTGAGTGAGCATTTTCCTTGAGGGGAAACTTGATTTTAACCAAACAGGAGGTGCTGCTGTCAAACACTTACTTCCTGAATAATTGTCAGGGTTAAATCATTAAATAGTACAAAGAAATGCAAACATGACCAAGCGAGCATTTTATAAGAAGTCATTGTTTCTCTTGAGTAATTACTGCTAAACATAGCTGAGGATTTGGGTCAGAGTGGAGAGAAATGGCTGTATTAAAAATGCATTGCATAAAGCTGAGCTAGAATTTTTAGTGTTAAGTGATACTGGGTGAGAACGCTTTATTAGCTTTCTCGTTAAAACAGGTTTCCAGCTTTAAGCGTAGTAGGGAGAGAGATTGGGAGTTTAAACCTGGGTATATGATGTTCATTAAGTTTATTTTACAGGTTGTTTTGCAAAAACACTCGTAGAGCTTGTTGGTATGAAGAACCTGAAGTCCTGGGCTAGTGTCAATCGAGGAGCCATTATTCTTTCCAGGTGTGTAGAAAATGTGCCTTTTTTCTGCTTAGGGTCCTCGTCCTCAATGCCCGTGGGTGCGCAGCATGCTTCCTTCACACTTACTTCTCAGTTCTAATGTCTGTTTCCAATAGTCCAGCATTCCTGTCAGTTACTCTTGGTCTAGACAAGTACACCAAATATTAGAGAGCAAATGTAACTCTTTGCATCAGTCCTTACAGTTTTCTTCATATGCCCTCTTTTGGATGGCGAGCACCATAAAATGAGGGCATTCACAAGGCATCATTTGATTGTTTCACCACATTTAGGGTTTAGACCAAAGTTTACTTGTATTCTCTTTTAATGGATTAGTTTTGTTCCTGTAAAAACTGACAGAGTTGTTTTTCAAATCGTGACTGACTTTACTGACTTTGTTTTCAACTATTCTAAAAGGATTCGAGAAGCATTTGCTATTAAAGTCTGCATGCTAATTAATCTTTGTTTCTAATTAAGATGATAGAAAACTGATGATTTGTGAATTGAGACATATGCTTAACTTGTATATTGTTGTTTGGACATAGGTTGAGTTTATAATTTACAGGTCATTGAAATTTCCATCTATTCTATTCCCAGATAAGATCCTTTTATTAAGGATATTCATTTTAAAATAGATTTGTGTGTTGTTTTGAAGTAATCACTGTTGATTTTTTTTGCCCTGTGTTATCGAGATTTGGAAAAACAGTCACCAGTCTCAGCTTGAATTTCCCACAGTATTTCACATGCAAGTTACTATGCAGTTTAATTTGTATATGTTTATAAATGTTGTAGGCATTTCTTCAATATATATTTTGATTTGGTACACATATACTCACAAATACGTACATTCCAAACGGGCATTCATTATTTTTAGGTATATCAGTATCTCCAAATATATGGGTGATACAGATCACTAGTTTATTTCTCATTAAAATTAGCTAATTTTCCAGTTGGTGTTGAACAGCCAGAGTCTCTTAGCTGAAACATGAACTTTTTGACATGAATTTCTTTACTGGGCATTTGGAATGTTAACACCTACTGACACATTCTTTCATTACACTCAATTAACTAAAAATTATGGCAATGCCGTAAAATTAATTTTTTTAACATCTTTATTGGAGTATAGTTGCTGATTCACTTTGTTATACAGCTATATGTATACATATAACCCCATATCCCTTCCCTCTTGCATCTCCTTCCCACCCTCCCTCTCCCACTCCTCTAGGTGGTCACAAAGCACCGAGCTGATCTCCCTGTGCTATGTGGCTGCTTCCCACTAGCTATCTATATTTGGTAGTGTATATATGTCAATACTACTCTCTCACTTCGTCCCAGCTTACCCTCCCCGCTCCCCGTGTCTTCAAGTCCATTCTCTATGTCTGCGTCTTTATTCCTGTCCTGCCCCTAGGTTTATCAGAGCATTTTTTTTTAATTTTAGATTCCATATATGTGTGTTAGCATACCGTATTTGCTTTTCTCTTTCTGACTTACTTCAGTCTGTATGACGGACTCTGGGTCCATCCACCTCATTACAAATAGCTCAATTTCGTTTCTTTTTATGGCTGAGTAATATTCCATTGTATATGTGCCACAGAACCAGGAAGAAATAGAAAATATAAACAGACCAGTCACAAACACTGAAATTGAGACTGATTAAAAATCTTCCAACAAACAAAAGTCCAGGACCAGACGGCTTCACAGGCGAATTCTGTCAAACATTTAGAGAAGAGCTAACACCTATCCTTCTCAAACTCTTCCAAAATATAGCAGAGGAAGGAACACTTCCAAAGTCATCCTACGAGGCCACCATCACCGTGATACCAAAACCAGACAAAGATGTCACAAAGAAAGAAAACTACAGGCCAATATCACTGATGAACATAGATGCAAAAATCCTCAACAAAATTAATTTTTAAAGATTGCTCATCAACCAGAGCTCCCCTTGGGTGGATTTCAAACATGAGAAGGATACTGTCGGTTTATTATGGAATATTCCTTAAAACGGCAATATGAAATATCTGAACATGAAGTATCTGAGGTTCTAAAGGGAAGTGAAACTGGAGAAAAATTAATAATTGATTAATATAATAATTATTTTTATTTGGCGTTAGAATATTGTCATGTGCTTGTTTGGAATATTGTCATTTTCCTTGTTTATATTTTTCTTTAAAACTCGTGCAGTATGTGTATGTGTGCGTGTTTGTTTTTGTTTGTTTGTTTTGCTAAATCTTTTTTAGAGTAAGTGACAAAGTGTCATTCTGGGTGAAAAAATCAGCCATGTATGCAGTCTGAAAAATAACTCAGGGAAGCATAATTCTCTAGCATTTAAATGCATGAGCTCTAGACAGACTGCCTGGGTTCCAGTCCCAGCTCACTGTGTGGCCTTAGGCAAATTACTCAGCTTTTCTGAGCCTTAACTTTCTTGGATGTAAAAGGAGATTAATAATAATCCTAGGTTGTTATGAAAACTAAATGGGATGATGCATACATAATGCTTAGCATTATGTTTAATGCGTGTGTTCAGTAAATATTAACTTGTGTCACTATTATGCACTGTATGACTGCGTTTAGCCAAGGTTTATAAATGAGAACACCTATGAGTCACAAGTCTATTAGGAGGGCACTTTACTTTTCAGCTTTGCAGGTGGCAAGCAGTACTTGTTGCTTGTCTTCCACAAGCATGTCCTCCTCTCTGTGGACATGATGGAAATTATTGGGACCAGGGTCTTTCAAACATGCCAAGTGATTTCTTTCTGGGTTGTGTTTCAGTGGTCAGCATTTAAACGTGGTCATGAGGATGTCGGGGGAGAATAGGAAATTCGGCCCTGGGGTTTGGTGGTTGAGTGCCTGTGACTTGGCCCCTATTTAGAGAAAGGGGCCTACTTGTTTCCAGTCTGAAGAGCTCTGCTCACCTGTGATAAAGTACGCCAGCAAGGTCTCAGAGAGCAGAGCTGACCTCATTTTGTTGAATGAATCACACTGATCGAGTGGTTAACTAGGAGCCCGGCTCTGGCTATAGGTGCTTCAGATACAGGATCATGTGAGCCTCAAAACACAACCCTGTGAAGAAGGCGGGTTCTCTTGTTCCCATCCTGCAGGCCAGGAAACTGAGTCTTTGAGAATTTAAATAGCATGCTCTTGGTTGTATAGTTACTGAGTGGCAGAGGCAGGTTTCAGATCTGGGCAGTTAAGCTCCAAGGTAAAGCTCTTTACGCCTTCACTCAGTGTTTTGGCAATAGAGTTCAGTAAGAAGGCCATTCATTAACTGCTTACCTTTCATGCTCCCCACCGTTCCTCCGTGTACACCTATTCATGCATGTTAATTCAGTCACTCAGTGAGCATTTCTTGACTGCTCTGTGTACATGGTGCCATGAGATAAATAAAGCACAGGGTCCTTGCTCCTGAGCTTTTCTAGGTGGAGAAGGAAAGGTAGAATAAATGTAGTAAACAATTTTAAGGCAGGGTGTTCGTCGTAAGACAAAGTGAAAGCAGGACCTATTATGAGGTTTTAGAATATAGGCTACTAGCCCCCATCATTCATCTGATCAATGGGGAAAAAAAAGTATTTATAGTTACACAACTTGTCTCACAAGTCAATGAATTTTTTGTACTGTGTGCGAAGGTAGTATTTGCAGACAATCTAAGGGTTTTTTATGAAATTTAATTTTTTGCTTGCTAATTTTTGTCTTCTCTCTTCAGCCTTCTCCAGAGCTCTGATCAAGATGTTGCAAATAAAGTCAAAGCTGGATTGAAAAGCCTTATTCCCACATTGGAAAAAAGCAAAAACACCAGCAAAGGAATAGAAATGCTACTTGAAAAACTGACTGCCTAGGTAGAAACTGTTAAGAACAAGTTGGAGTCATTTTTCCTCTTCTGTTTTCCCAGTACAGAAAAGAAGGGCTAGGGTCCATCTTACTGGTAATTTGGGTGCCCTGTATATGTGTTTCTTCTTTGTATAAGAATCTATTGATAAAATGATTTCTAAAAATGGCCTTTGTAAGAAAAAAATCTCAGCCTTCTCTTTTATCATATTGAATAGTAAGCAAATTACAATGTAAAATGTTTAACAGTCATGCACAGTGAGACCAACCAAATTTATATAAAATAGTTGTGTGCATTGATTCAGGGGAGAAGACATCTTCAGTGAACAGTAGTCTGAGAGGGCTTCATGGAGGAGGAGGAACCTGAGAGTTTCCTGCTTCAGAGGAAGGCAGGATGTGGTAAAGGAGAGCCACGGGGAGTCCTTGGTGGGAGCAGTGAGGTGGCAGTCAATGGTTTTGAACTGAACTTCAGGAAGGCTTGGGGCTTGTTGGGTACAGTCATGGGGATACTCTGCATCCAGGACAGCTGCATTCCTAGCTGCCTTATGGATTGGGTGCCATGTTAGATTTTATTTGAAACAAGCCACTCCAGGAAGTTAAGATTTTTAGGAGGAAATGTGCTGAATGAATTAGGGGATCATAGTGGGTAGCAGTGTTAAGGTCATTGTCACAGGAGAAATCTTCCTGTCTTTGAAACTGGGCCTTCCCAGTAAATAGCTCCTTGTAGTGAGACTTTCTCTCTTGGGACTTTCCCTAAAGTAGTTGAGGCCTACAGGGTTTGAGTTAGAAGGATATGCAAATTTGTTAATAGTGCAGAAGTTGGAATTTAAGTACAAGTAGGATGTTTGAGTTTTAAAACTACACTTGGCTTCCAAGCAACAAAGCTTGGAAGGATTGGTAAACCTTGGAAGAATTCATAGCCAGGCTCATGTAGCCCTGCCTATGAATACCTGACTGCTTTCGAAACCGAGCTTTGGGGCTTCCTCTAAGTAGCCTGATGTAACAGGACACCCACTCAAGTCTGTCACTGCAGTTACACCTCAGGTGAACAGCTGTGCCTTTCCTACCAGACCGCTGGGTCCCAGGACTACTCCCAACGGATGAGCTGCCAGGACGTTACCTGCTGCCCTCTCCTGTGGGTGCATTGAACCCTGCAGGAGCAAAAGAGCCGATGCCTGTAATTCTCTTTTGGCATGGATTCTCCTCCTACCCCCACCCTGTACCCCGCCCCACCACCACCACGACCCAGCCAGGTCTAAGAGTAGAGGTGGGACCGTTGGGGGAACTGGGGGTGGTGTGGGAGACAATGGGGAAGAGCTTGCTTTTGTTTGATATGTTGTGTGTTTGTTTTCCGTATAAAGGGCCCATTTGGAAAGAGAGGGGGACAGAAATTCTGCTGTTTGTTCCATCTGTAAGACTAAAAAAATAACATCCGTAGTTTGGAAAGTTAGAATATTATGAAGCATATAACGAAAGAAGAAATTCTTCTGCCCCACTCCTCCACACCCCTGCCTTGTCCTCCCCAGAAGCAACGACTTTCAGTTCTTTTTAGCTCTGCTAAGTTTTTAAATATATGATTTTTGTGGGTTAAAAAAAAAATCTATCCGTTTTAGGCATTTTCTTTTAACTTCCTGTTATGGAAAAATACAGATTGAGACTCTTCACCACCACTGTCTCCCTACTTCTTTTCTTTCCATTTTCCCAGTAGAATTGCATCATCTTTGATAAATTGATGTTCAGTTTATATGATTATGTTGACGTCAGTTGTTAAATACTGAAGGAAGTAGTGAGTTGTCATGACATTTCCTATACCATTTTTTTTCTTGGAATTAATAAATTGCCTCATTTTTATTTGCTTACTTTCCTACATTCCTATAATTAATTTTTCTCAAAATGTCCATCAGAATTGCATACACTCTTCTCCAGTAGGCATTTTCCTCTTTTTTCAGCCTGGCAAGGCTCACATGTTATTCTGGGGTCAACCCCTTTCCCGATGGCTCCAGTATGTCCCATCTAGTGTGCCTCCAGTGGGTCATAGATGTGCTGAAATTTTAACAGCTTCAACCCTTACTCCAGCAGGCCATACAAACATTTCCCTTGTATGGTTCATGCAAAAGATCACTGGTATGAACTAATCCCAGGGGCCCTTTCCTTAAGTCAGTGATGGATTTAGGAAGGAGCCTGGCCAATGGACCTCAGAAGTATATTCCTGGGAGAGGTTCCTCTGGTCTCACACCCACAAGGAACAGAGTCCCTTTCCTGCCGGCTGACTTTAGTACATGCAGAAAGCATACTGAGGATGGCTGAGCAAAAGGTTGAAAGAATCTGAAACTTTGATGTTGAACTGCTGAATAAATCAACTCCTGGAGCTGCCCTACCCCTGAACTTCCTGTTACGTGAGAGAATTAACTTTCATTTATCATTTAGGCCATTTTGAGCTGAATCTTTAGAAACTTGAAGCCAAAATTGTGCTAACCTGTCAGTGAATACTGACTTCCACACTATCCAGTACCTCAGGTCAACTGGCAGACACCTCCACTGGAGCCACCTGGCTTTCTGAGTGTCCTAAGAACCTGCAGCACAGCCATCCTCATGCCAGGCCTTCCCTTCATGTCTCCTATGGAGAGCCCATTCGAGGATCCCATGCATTTCATTTTCTTGCTTAACATCCTCTTTTGAATGGGGCACAATCTCTAGTAGCATCCTGAGAAAGAATGCATGTGAGGTAAAATTTTAAAGTCTGAATGTCTATTCTACCCTTTCACACCTGGACACCTAGTTTAGCTGGATATAGAATTCTAGTTTGAAATTAATTTTGCCTTGGAATTTTGAAGACATTGGTCAATATTTTCTTTGGCTTGCAGAGTTACTGTGGAAGTCTAATGCCATTCTTATTCTCAGTCTTTTATATGTGGCCTGCCTTTGTGGGGGGGCGGTTGTGAGGGGTTTCTCTGAAAGGTTTCAGGACTTTTTTTATCCCCAGCCTCCTTGTATTTCAGGATCATGTGCATTGCTATGTGTCACGTGTGTCTGCTGTTTATCCTTCGTGCTGGGTACTTGAGGATTTTAGTCGGAGACGTGAAGGCCTTCCATTTGGGGGCTGTATCTGTATTGTCTCCCTAACCCCCTCCTCCTCCAACCCTATTTTCTCTATTCTTTCTCGTTGAAAGAAATCTGTTTTGCAGATTTCGAATGCTGATTTGATCCTCTAATTTTCTTTTTCAATTCTTTGGCTCTTTGTTTTGCTTTCTGTGTGAGATATTTCCTCCACTTTCTCTGTCAGCCCTTCCATTGACCTGTTTTTTTTGTTTGTTTCTTGAATGAAGTAGCTCTTAAATCCCTGGGAATGTTGTCTTTTTTGTTTGTTTGTTTTACCTTGCTTTCTCTCTTGTGTCTGCACTTTTTGTTTATTTTGGTCTCTCATGTTTGAGACTTTCTGGGAGAGATCTTTGGCTCTCCTTTATATACTTAAGACATTTAAAACTGATCAGAAAGGGGGCAGGCCCTTCTGGACTGTTGACTGCTCATTGCACAGGTGACGAGGTATGGATGCTCCTGTTTCACTGGAGTCCTCCAGATGTCAGGATCCATAGGCCTTGTGTCTGGGCCATTCTGTGCCTCTAGAGGGAAATCCACCTGGCAGCCAAAATTCTGGGTGCTCAACACTGTGTGCAGATTTTCATTAACCCACCTGCTTTGAGTACAGCACCTCTCCCTCATGTTCTCGTATACCTGGGACCCCCTTGTCTGAAGAAATCGAACCACTGTGAGTCCACGAAATAAACTCTCAGCCTTCTGCCAATGTGTGGAGTGGTAGTCAACCAGTTTTAGCCAATCCCCCTGTTTTCCATCGTAGGCCTCACTCCAGCTTTTCCCAGTACTTAGCACCTCTACTTGCTGGGATTTTCTGTAGATCAAAGTGAGAATTAACTTGCTCCTCTGCTTATACGTCGTATTCCACTTTCTTGGCCTTGATAACTTTCTCCGTGGCGTCCTCTTTTTCCAGATATTTATTGTTGTTCACTCACGGATGGCTTCTCTCCTGTTTGTTTCTTTCTTTGTTTTGACTTTCTACCATTTTAATTTATTCTTAGCAGAAATCAACAAATGGTTTTAACCAAATTGAGAACAACCTACCTGGCTGAATGGAGGATGTATTTTCCATGGAAAAGTTTCCTGCTCTTGAGAATGTCTTTAATTTTTAAATTTAGCTTTTGTAGCTTTCAGATTGCACCCCATGCTTTTCTCAGGGATCAATCTGACATTGCCTAGAATGAAGGAGAACCTGTTCCCCTTTAAGCCTGGGGTAATGTGTGTTTGCCTAATGGAATAAGGCTTCCTGCTTGCCTGAACGCAAAGGATAGGCTCTTTAAAATATGTGATGGCACTTCTGTTTCTGTTGGCAATGAAATTTTGGAAAGGTTACATCTTAATTATAGCAGATTAGTCACTCTTAAGAGTACATCTTACAAAGACAAGAGTGTGTGTATATTTTTAGAATAATGGTTAAGAGAGTACAAGGTCTCAGAAAAAGCAGCAACAGTTTATACTGAGCTGCTAATCAAACTATTTCTAAAACTAATGAACTTAAATAAGCATAAAAATCTGCCACTTGAACTTTTTTCTCACCTCTGAAACCGTTTAACGTAAGGAAACAGGTTATAATCATCTCCATCTGTTAAGGACTGAATTCATCGTGTCCCCTTCAAGTGTGTGTGTGGGAATCCTAACCGCCACTCCCACTTCTGTACCGTACCTCAGAAAATGACTGTATCTGCAGATAGAGTCTTTAAAGAGGTAATTAGGGTAAAATGAGGTCTTATGGGTAGGCCCTAGTTCAGTATGACTGGTGTCCTTGTGAGAAGAGATCAGGACACACATAAAGAGAACATGTGAAGGCAAGAGAGAAGAGGGCCATCCCCAAGCCAGGGAAAGAGGATTCCAAAAGAAACAAACCCTGCTGACACCTTCATCTTGGATTTCCAGCCTCCAGAACCTGTTTGAGGAGATAAATTGCTGTTGTTTTCGCCGCCCAGTCTGTGGTATTTGTTCGCAGCCTTAGGAAACTAAGACACCTTTTCTAAATTCAAAACCTCTACCACCACAGTGCCTCCAAATTCCCTACCCTTTTTCCCAGATGAATTCTTAAGGGTTTAAATGAAGTCAACCAGTAGATACGTTCTTTGGATTGGTCTTTTATGAATGGTAACTAAACGGCCCGCTCTGCTCTGCATTCCAGAGTTTGCAAACAGACACTGATTGCTGTGGGCATGTTTGTACCCAAAACAGTGACTTGGAAAATAGTGCCGATGTTTCCACTCGCATCCCTGTGAAGGAGTGGTGTTTGGAATCTTTCATCAAAATGATTTCTAATGTTTAAACATGGCCTCATGCCCATTGCTGAACGTAAGTGGACGAAGAGAGCTCCAAAAACATGGTAATGAGAAATTTTGGTCCATGCTGTCTTGTTTCTAGGGGAATTAATTCTATCTTGGGGGAAATGATTAGTTCTTCGTTGTGCCGATATGTGATAGCACTTAAGTGGAAGGTGATAGAAATCTGGTAAGGTTATGAGGATCATCTGACTGTGCTCTTGATGACTATAATTAAGCATAATGAATAATTTAGATATTTTAAATGACTTCCAGATGCTTGAAAACAGACTTTGCTTTTAGATAGAAATCCTCTTGCATTTAAAACTCATGTTCTTATTGATAAACCTGCCAGTAAACACATTGACTTGCTGCTGTTACATTCCACAGTAGACAGTGATAGAAAGAATGAACATGATTTTTAAAGACCTGTGTAACAGCAAGGAAGTGCTTTTGAGGAAATGGACAAGTCTTGGGTATTATTTTTCTTGCCCAATCAACTATTCTGCCCCATCTGTATTGCTTAATACTTAAATCTAGCTCTAAACATAGATGTATTGAAACCCATTGCATCTGCGTGTAATACAACCTGGTGGACGTGTGTTTTGGTCTGGCTGGCACCTCTTTGGGGGCTCCCCTCTCACGTTTCAGTCGTCCCGTTTGTGTAGGGTGAGCCCGTCATGACCTGCCTTCATCAGATGCACGTGACCCAGGGCTCCCAAATCACAGCACCATTCACTTGGCCACGATGGGTAAAGTGCGCCTTTTAATAAATAGCATCAAATCAGAATCTGGCATGGGACCAAAACAAGAGCATTTAGAGCTCTGGGGCTTCACTGGATCACTGTGAGGTTTAACTCAACTTAAATTGAGTTTACATGTGAAAAGGACCTAGAACTGGGCCTGAATACACAGGTTGGGGCTCACTCCCAGGGCCAGGCTTTCTAGTGGCCAGGTAGAATCATGGGAGATTTGGAGATTGCTGGAAAGCTTTGTTGTCACAGAGCCGTGACTTGGAAGTCAGAGTTCCCATTGTTGAGTTTTTTTGACATCAAACATTTCAGCAACCCTTGCCCCAAAATGCAGTATTACACTTGCACTTTTGAGTTTGTATTGGCTAAGAAATCACATAGGAAGGTCCATGAATTCATTACCACTTTTAAATACATATTTTACAATCAATTTAAAGCAGCTGTGTACCTTTGAAAAGCCGTCACTCCATTTGTAGCTAGGGCTTGGGGCAAGGTAGGGTCTGCAGGCCCCCTGCAGTCTCTTCTGCCCCCAGGTTAGGAAGCAAGGGTGAAAGCACTTGAGCCCAAATTGGCTGTTTTTTAAATGCAAATAACGCTGATAGGAACAGCACCTTTAGCTGTAGCCCGTGGTTAACACCTTCCTTTAAAGTCTATCAACTTTTCGGGTAGAATGCTGAGAGCTAGGCAGCTTGGAGAGGGAGTTGTTTCCTTGGGAAGGAGCAAGGGGTAATTTGAGGTCATTCACCTGGGCCAAAAAGCCTAGGAACAGCAGAGAAGTCCAGGGTTTCAACTTGCTTAGTGGTCTTGTCATGCAGAGATGGGTGTGAGTCAGCACCGGGAGACACTGGGCCAACTCCAGGTGATTGCTTTGTAGAGGAAGTTGTCTTGGATTTGTTTGAGAAGCTTGGACCCAGCGTGGGTTCTGCCACTTACTAGGCAGGTGATTTTGGTCCTCAGTTTTCTCATCTACAAAACAAGCCACCTGCTTCACGTTCCCTCAATTAGTAGACTTCTTTAAACAAGAGCATTCACTACAAATGGGAGGGGTTTTTGAGAGTAGTACCGCAGTGAAAAGCACTTGGAGTTTGTTTTCAGAAGATCTGGCTTTGAAGCGCGGCCCTGAGTCTGACCAGGAATGTGAGTCACAATCTTTAGAAACTTCTGTTTTCTTATTTATAAAAATAGAGATAGTACCTGAAAATTTCAGAGGGTTGAGGTCAGAATCAAATGAGATTGTGTATGTGAAGATGCCTTGTAAAACTTTGTAGGTGTTCGTGATTCCCGAGATAGATTGGATATTCCTTGCCTTGTTTGGTTCCCAAGTCACAGGGTTGCAGTGTGCCAGGGACTCGGCCAGAGGTGCAGGGTGGAAGAAGGGGAGAAAGGACCTTCTCCAGGGGAAGAACCTTCGGTGACTTAAGTTAATACAAGGAGTACACAGCCTTCCTCCACCAGGATTGTGGGGGGACAGGCTTGTCCTGACTCACCTTAGAAGCAGGTAATACGTGGTACTTTGATTCTACAGTACAACAAATCATGCATTTGGGATAAGGTGAGAGCTCAGCAAAAGGCGTTTGAGACCTGGCCTGGCCTGGGAATCAAAGGATTAGTATGGTAGAATGAAAGGAGCTTGGGATAGATGTGAGTTCTAACCCGCAACCCACCAGTAGATCAGGTGGTTTCTAGATGGGATGCTCCAAGTCCCAGCTTGCCCTGAGATGCCTTGGGGAGCAGCACTGTGGTAGGAGGTGGGGGCAGAGCCGATGGGGCTCTTGACCAGCCACCTAGGCTCCAGTGAGAGCAGCCCCACTAATATCTGTTTAACGCGTTCAGATTTGGAGTTAGGTTTCTTTTTGTAACAGGGTTCTGCTGTTAAAAACAAACAAAAAGCTAGAAAACCACTGAGATTGCAATCTCCTGCACGGTGTCCTCAGTGCTACATGCAGTCAGCAAGCTGGGCCAGAAGGGAGGCATTAGACTGCGAGCAGATTTCCTGTGAAGCCAGCGAGGCTTAAGCATCTGGGCCGCTTGCTTGCTTGGCATTCCAAAGCCTGCTACATCATTTTGTATTCATACTTTAATTTTTTCTTAAGGGGAGATCCTAAATTGTACAGGCTTTAGGCCCCATGAATCCTGGATCCTTGCGTTAGACGCAAGCTTCTTTTTTTTTAGAAATTTATTTTTAATTTATTTATTACTTTTGGCTGTGTTGGGTCTTTGTTGCTGCGCTGCGGGCTTTCTCTAGTTGCGGCAAGCAGGGGCTACTCTTCGTTGTGGTTCCCAGGCTTCTTATTGCGGTGGCTTCTCTTGCGGAGCACGGGCTCTAGGCACGTGGGATTCAGTAGCTGTGGCGCACGGGCTTAGTTGCTTGCTCCACGGCATGTGGGATCTTCCCGGACCCGGGCTCGAACCCGTGTCCCCTGCACTGGCAGGCGGATTCTTAACCACTGTGCCACCGGGGAAGCCCAAGACGCAAGCTTCTTAATGTACAGACATCACTACACACCCGTCCTAGTGAACTGAACGTGCACCCTTAGAAAGAACAAACCAGCCATTTGGAATGGGGTGGGTGTTGCTTTGCAAGCTCAACTTTATTAAGTGATGGCAAAACCAGTGCTGTATTATTCCTGCTAAATAAGAATGGATATATAATATTGGTTATTGCTCATCTTCTTTCTTCTCCACCAGCATTATTATCAGAGTAGCATAGGTTTGAGGCTAAGAACGCCTACTGTGTAACGATTCCCCATAGAATACTGTCATGTGATGTATTGAACACAGTGCCTGGACATGAAAAGCGCTCGTAAGTTTTCGTTTTCCTTATTATCATCATTGGGTGATTAGTCGAGATAGAAACAACTAGTTTCCTATCTCAGTACCTCAGAAACAGAACGCCAGTTTTTGGTTGGGTGGACTGCCCAACTCAAAAACATTTCCGCCTTCTTCACAGAAAAGTTTTTTTGCCAATGAGATGTAAGAATAAATGTACTCATTCAGGAAGTCACATTAAAGGAGAGAGAGTGCCCTCCTCTGGTCTTTTTTTTCTCTCACTCCTTTTAACTTAGATGTGATGGCTGGAACTTCAGCATCTGTATTGGAGCATGTGGACAAGGTTTTTACCCTATAGGCGTGTGAGCAGAAGGGAGCCTGTGTCCCTGCCAGCTTCATGGAGTTGCTATATTAACCTTGGACTACCAGCTCTCAAATGCTTTTATAAAGGCAGGGTTCTCAAATCACTTGGATGGCTTGTTAAAACAGATTTCTAGGCCCTACCCCAAAAGTCTCTGATTCAGTAGATGATGGTTTGGAGCCAAAGAGTCTGCATTTTTAATAAGTTCCCAGGTGATACGTATTGTGCTGGTCCCAGAACCATGTTTTGAAAGCCAAGGTTTTACGCGTTTAGGGAAATAAACTTTTCTTGTTTAAGGGGTTAAACAAGATTTGGGGCTATTTTGTTATTAAAGTTGAGTCTTACACATTATTTAACTTTAGTAAGTAACTCTTCTTGCTCTGCTGAGTGTTGAGGAGCAGCAACACGACTAAAATGCCCCTCAGAGTGAAGCAGAGAGATGGGATGAACTGCGAAAGGAGTTTTGGGCCTCTGCATCGTTCATCTGTCAGATGGGTACTGAGCACCTAGTATGTGCTAGGCATGTACAGAAATAACTGAGACATGGTCATGATTAACAGTAGTTAACCTTCAGGATTTAACAGCTGATACTCATGTGGAAGTCCCGTTGAACCAGACTCATTATAACCAGTGTCTGCAAGAGAGTGATGAAATGAGCAAATGACTTCTCATCATTTGATTAGTCTGGAAACGGGGAGGGGCACAGGGCTGGAGGGAGGGGTCCTTAGAGGCCATCAGAGGTAGTGGTAATCCACCTTATCTGCACGTCGGAATCACCTAGGGAGCTTTAAAATACTGATGCCTGGGCCCCGTTTCCAGGGATTCTGATTTGATTGGTCTGGGGTGGAGCCAGGGTACTGAATTGTTGAAAGTTCCTGTGGTGATTTTAATAGGTTGAATAAGGCTGAGCTAAACCAACTCAGAGAGATGAGGTGCCTGCCCCAAGGTGGCATAGAGGGTCAGAGGCAGGCCTCCTGCTATCCGGCCGAGTGCTCGTCAGATGTCTGGCTGGCCCTAGAAACCTGCTCGAGGCCAGATACACGGCCAGGTTAATTCTCCTTCGCCTTTAATTGTCCGTGACATAGGATGTGTGGTGCTGTAAGCGTGCATCTGCTCCCAGCTCGGTGACAGAGAGCTCGCTGCAACTCATCAGTTTTGCTAACAAGGTTTTCCTTGGTGACAGCAAAACAGATCATTTTAATTAGCATTAGATAATGAATTTAAGAGCATTGAAGTAGTTCCAAAATCTCCCTTAAGTTCCCTAAATAACATCATGCAGGACGTACTCTAGTGGGATTTATTGTTGAGAAGTATGTGTGGTAAGGACACAGCAGATAGGTCTCATTGCATGGGATTATTTTCCCTGGTTTTACTTTGAGCGTACAGACAGAACCACAGGCTGTCAGAGCTGCAGGGACTGAAATGTCTTCTGATGTCCTCATCCCTTATCGGGTTTGCACATCTCCTTGTCCAGTTGTCCCCGTGAGTTGGCTGTGACCCTGAGCTTAGACCTGCTAGCAACAGGGAGTTCATCCCCAATCTCCTGAGAAGCACCTTCCACTCAGAAAGTCCTTCCTTACACTCAGCTGAGAAGGACCCCTATAACTTCCCCCCTTGATCAATTCTGCTTTCTGGGAATTCACTCCCTGCCCTTTACCACCGGGGGAGCAGGACAACATCTCTGGGGGCATCTTAAGAGATTTGAATAGATGTTGTGTTGGGGATGAATACTGCTGCTGTTGGCCTCTGACTGAAGGGGCTAGGGGAAAAATGCATTGTCCTTTCTGCCCTGAAAGAGCTTGCAAGTGGATTTGCCCTCTCTCTAAATTTCTGTGAAATTGGCAGTGGATATTTTTGATTCACATCTCTCTCAAAGAAAAAAGGAAAAGAAAAATCTTGCCAAACTTTTAAGCCGTTAGGCATGGGAGTGCCCATCTTGTTATTACGGTGCTAGTGTCTCCTGGGTCATATTCTGATTGATTTAGGAAGAGGGTGTCTGTTTTCCTTTCCTAATTGGCCTGACCTCACTGTGGAGAAGCTGTTGCATCCCTAGACCTTAGCTGCTCTCTGGTAACCTGAATCAGTAATGTGCAATTGCATGAGCCAAAGACTCTCAGATTCCAGTTTTCTTGACTTTTTTTTTTGTTTTTTAATTTATTTTTGGCTGCATTGGGTCTTCACACGGGCTTTCTCTAGTTTTGGCCAGCAGGGGCTACTCTTCGTTGCGGTGCAGGGGCTTCTCGTTGCGGAGGCTTCTCTTGTTGCGGAGCACGGGCTCTCGGCGCACGGGCTCAGCAGTTGTGGCGCCCTGGCTCTAGAGCACAGGCTCAGTAGTTGTGATGCACGGGCTTAGTTGCTCCGCAGCATGTGGGATCTTCCCGGACCAGGGCTTGAACCAGTGTCCCCTGCATTGGCAGACAGATTTTTAACCACTGCCCCACCAGGGAAGCCCTCTTGCCTCTTTTAAACATAAATTTCGTAAAGTAAGATAATACAAGACTGTTGCCTATTGGCTTTTCTATGGGCCAAGATAAAAGAATTAATTTTGTTAAGTCTGTAGTTTAAAAAAGTAGACTTTTGGAGTTATTAGAGAATTATTGTTAGATGTACTGTACAATCACATCCCATATTTAAGTTATGCTTGCTCTGACACCAGCTGGAATACTACTGTGTGCTTTTGATGCTAATCACCCAGAGTTAGTGTCATATCCATAGACTTAAGGGCATGGTCCCCAACAAGACTGCCCTATCTTCAGATGCCAGCCACACTTTAGGAGTCCCCATGCCACCCACACTCCTGACCACTGGCTACAAATTCAGAAGTTCACACAACCCCTCAGGTTCAATAATTCACTAGAAGACTTACAAAACTCAGGAAAGCACCATGCTGTGACTATAGTTTTATTGTAAAGGATACAAATCAGGACTAGCCAAATGAAGAGATGCATAGGGCAAGGTGTGGGAGGGTCTCAAATGCAGAGCGTCCATACTCTCTCCTGGTGGAACACATCACTCTCTCAGTACGTCAATGTGTTCCCTAATCAGGAAATTACACTTAGCTGATCTAGAGTTTTTAGTGGGCATGATAGATGGAATCATTGGTTATGGGATTGGACTTAATCTCCAGCCCCCCTCCCCTCCCTGGAGGTTGGGCTGGCTCCAAGTCCCCAAACTCCAATCATGTAGTCTTTCTGGTGACCAGCCCCCATCCTGACTTATCTCATCTCGTAGCATAAACTCAGGTGTGATCCAAGAGGCTCATGAATAAATACATGCTCCTATTACTTGGGAAATTCTAAGGATTAAGAGTCTTTCTCCCAGGAAGCAGGGACAAAGGATGTGCTTGCAGAGGAGTGGGAGGCAAGAGTGATTGTCACACCCAATCGGTATGTGCCCCAAAGTGAATGTGAATGGGAGACTTGAATCAGTGGTGGTTTTATTTGGTCGCCACACACTTCTCAAAGGTTTTGTCATGCCAGTGTTTAAAAGATTGTGCTTCTATTATGTTGTACATTACTAAATACATTGTCTGTTTATACATAGATATACAGGCACAAACCCATGATCTATATTAACCGTTCTTTACAGGTAATTTTCAAGGTGGTTTTGGCTGCATGTGATTTTTGCCTTACCGACTATAGAGTCTAACCTCCATGAGCCTGATTTGAGGCAACCCGTTCAGGTTGTTGGGCAGCCTTCAGGGTCAGGGAGTAGTTTCTTACGTTGAACCAAGTCTGTCCCCTGGTCCTGTGACTCTACCCTCTAGAGTCACACAGAGGACAGCCTCTGTTAGAAGAAGACTTTCAATACTTGAAAACAGAGATCCCATATGCTCCTAAATCTTCTTTTCTCCAAAGCAAACATTCTTTGATTTCTTCAGCCATTTTTAGTACATTCTTCTACATACGTGGTTTTAGGACTTTCTCATGAATATTTAATGGCCCTTGTAAACTGCAGTGCCAAGAACTGAATGCGACACTCCGAGTAGTTAAGTAATTATAGAACAGCTCTTACATTTCCTGGTTTGGCACTCTATGCCCATTGATTCAATCATCCCGAGATTACACTTTTTTAGCTGAATTGTAATTTCTCAGTCTTTTTCACAGATCAAGTAAATGCACTTTGGACACACGTTCCTTAGATGCCCAGCATCCATCTCCCTCTCTCCTGGTAACGTCATCATGATTTGGCTGGTTACTTCCGCATTCTCAGTCTCTATACCCAGAGATAGGAACACAGCCCAGGACTGAACAATCAAAACACTATTCCCTTCATCGTAGTGTGTAGATCGTTCGTTTAAATTATTGAGGAAGAGGGCCTCTCTTTCCACTGGCATTTCAATACCAATATGATAAAAGCCTTGAGTTACTACTGAATGAAGCCAACATGGAGGAAAGCAGAATAGAGGGAGAGCAGTAGAGGGAGAGAGACTGAGTCTTTGTGACACCATTTGTGCCAGTGTCCAACTCTGCCTAAGGCTCTGACCTGGACTTTCCAGTTACTTGAAATTGCTGTTCTTTTGTTTGTTTGCTTAAACCGATTTTAGCTTCAGTCAAATGAGTCCTAACCAATATACTGTTTTCTGTTTAGTGGTGTGGTAGTAAATGTTGAACAACCAGTTCTCGTTGGGAAGGGAAAGGAACGGCCCTGATTTACAGTGCTTGCTAATTTCTATAGTCTAAATACCCTGCTGTGACCAATTACAAGCTAACATGTTAACCTGTTCACAGATTTTCTAAGAATTTAATGATCTATGCTCATAAGCCGGCTTCAGCACACTACGGCTTCTATATCTTTACTCAAGATATTAATAAAAATTTTGATCAAAATCAAGCCAAGGATCAAGCTCAGAAGCCAACTAGAGAAATCTCTTCTGTTGTCCAAGTTGTTGTGGATACATCAATCAACATTCTTTGGGCAAGCCCAACAGGCTACAGATTTAACTATTTTTACTAACATCCAGCCCATGTTTCTAAATACTTTGTCCACCATTACGAGAAAATGTCAGGAATTCTGCTAATGGCAAGTTCTCTACATTCTTGCATCCCTCTGTGCTGTCAGTCCAGTCCTTGTAGGAAGTGGAGTCACCTTGTCATGGCTTGCTTCAGTGACCCATGCTGCCTCCTGAAGACCACTGTTTTCCATTCTAAATGGCAAACCACCTGCTAAGCACTCTGGGGGAGGACTTTTATTGCTTGCCAGTTGTTTCTGGAATCTCTCCTTCTCCCCACTTGGAAAACTTGAACATGGTCTGTGTCCAGTCTTTCTTCACTTTCACAGATTATTTTAGATATGTGCCATGGGAGAAATCAGAAATGACTAGAGTTGGAATTTTGTCTAACCTTTATCATTTTTATTTTTGGAATTTTGCCAAAATCTATTTTCCCTCCAACAGATCTGCAATTTCTTATGGGTCTAGAGGCCTGCCTTATGGCAAGAAACTAGAGTTCTAATCGGTTCTTCAGTCCTGACATTTGTGTCTCTCTTAATAATGTTTGCTGTAGCCTTTTTGATAAGAAGCACACTTCCACTGGTAGAATTTTAGTTCCCTCTCCTTTTGCTTCACCCACATGTTCTTCATTGTGTCTGTTTCGGGTCTCTGGATTTCCAACTAAGTCTACACCCTCTTAACATTTCATATGATTCTTCTTACTCCTCTGTAGATATTTCTTTTCAATGATTCAGCTTTCCACGGGGTCATACTTTGTGAGATCCTCAACCCACCAAGTTTCCTTGACACTTGTAAGACTGTAGTTCCCTCAGATTAAAATTCCGTGTTTGCCGTGGTCATTCCTTTTGTACATCATTATAAAGACATCTGAGATCATCAGTGCTATAGCTGAACCCACTCTGTGGTTTCCTAGTGGGAATTATCGCTATTTTATCTAGTAGTTTTTTCTGTTGCTTTCATCTTTCAGTGTAAGGAACTCTTTTTCAGGTTAGGGATCATGAGTTAGCAAATGCATTCTTCCTGATCCCATGATACAGTGATACACCACATCCCTGGCCTGGGACTCAGTATTCTCCTGGCTTTACCATAGGCTTCCTAACCAAAATCCTGTTCCCGGACATCATCTTCACAGCCAGCTCTTCACTTCCCAAATCTTCGATACTCCAACTGTCCTTGGGGAAAAGGACATGAAAGTAAGACCTATGCAACCAAGCCTCTCAGTTGCCAAACTAGGACCAGCAGGGCATAATGGCTATGGCATTCAAAAGGGAGTCATGTTCTTGGGGTCTAGTCCCACCTTGGCTACTCACTGACTCAGTGACCTTGGACAAGCCACTTTAAGCCTCTGGGATTTGGTTTTTTTTGTTGTTTTTTTCCTCTCATTTGATAGGTGGAAATAGTTGTCTCCCTGCCTATAGCTCAGGGTTATGTTCAGCATGAAGTAAGATGGTATGTGTGAAAGTGTTTGTGAACTGAGCATTACACACAAGTGGGCTTCTGTTAGTAACGTTACCAAGGCTTCTTGTGAGATATAGGATGTGAAATTGTTGAAGGTGAGGATTATAATCAGGTTTTCTGTCTCCAGGCCAGTTCTCATTCTCCCACAGGAATTTTTGAGCAGGAAGTAAGGAAAGTGAAAAAAGGAGTGGCTTTATTTGGGTGGTGGAGAAAATGTAATTTGAAACTTATGAAAAGTTGCAAGAATCAACATATACCCTTCACCCTGATTCACCAATTGTTTATATTTGCCCCATGTTCTCTTTTTTTCTCTAAACATATTTTTGTACCTGTGTATTTTGGAATGATTTGAGAGTAAATTGGAGATACGACCCTTTATCCCTAAATACTTCTTTGTGTCTTTCCTTAGACAAGGACATTTTCTCACAAACTCATAGTACAGTTCCCAAAATCAAGAAATATAACAGTCATGTAATACTACTTTCTAATCCACAGTCTATATTACAGTCTTGTCAATCATCCCAGTAAGTTCCTTTATGGCTTCTTTTTTTTAGTCCATGGTCTATTCCAGAATCACATATGGCGTTTAGTTGTTATGCGTCTTTAATCTCCTTTAATCTGCAGTAGTTCTTCAGCATTCCTTTGCCATGATTGACTGTAACGTTTTTGAAGAGCACAGAAGAGTCACGTCCCTCAGCTTGGGTTTGCCTGATTTAACCCAGAGTTTGCTGTATCTAGGCAGGAGTAGCACAGAAATGATGTTGTGCCCCAGGTACATCAGGAGGCATCTTCAGTTTGTCCTGTTTTTGCTGATGTTAACTTTGACCTTTTGGTTAAAGAGGGTCTGCCTTCTTAACTTGAAAGCTACTTCTTTTTAAATTAATAAGGAATTTGGAGGAATGTATGCTGAGACTATGTAAATACTACGTTTCTCCTCAAACCTTTGCCCATGAGTTCTGGCATCCTTTGATGATTTTCTACCTCTACCACTTAAGTATAGCCGGATAATATTTGAAATATCCCCTGATGTATTTTTCCTTCTCAATAATTCTTCTTTGTTCTGTGTTCTTTCCATTGTTGGGACTAAGGCTCACTGCCCCAGGGAAGGGTGGATGCTGGGGACCTTTAAGAACAGAGTAAAATTCTTGACTTGTTGTTCCAAAATGAGCTCTTGAAAGCCACAGCTGTCAATTTTAAGAGATGCATTTTTACAGGAAGAGAGGTGTTCCCTCTTCCTCCTTCCCTGCTTTCATTCTCACTTCTTTTAATTTTAAAAGGTTGGCTTTGATGATGAGTATAGCAAAGCCTAACCCCACTGGATAATTAATTCAGGAAAGAAACTTCAATGGATGCTAAAACCTGTTGGAGAATAGGCTATTTGCTTGATGTCAAAAGGATTACATCTCAGATTGCTTACAAATTTCACGGAGAAGATGGTACCTTTGAAGGAGAGATCTTGCAGTTGTCACTTTATCCAAGTAATAAAACTAGTAGCAGTACCACGTGACATTAAGTGCCTCCTGCTATGCTGCTTTCTCACTGTATTTAACATGAACATCACCTATGAAGTGATTTTGCCAGAATGGCTCAATCTGAATCATCTAGTCTCTAGACTAAATTTCCAGTTTATCATAAATACATGGGAGAGAGGAGCATGTTAAATGATACCACACACACACACACACACACAAATGGTCATGAAGAACCTAGGGGCAAGACGGGAATAAAGACGCAGACCTACTAGAGAATGGACTTGAGGACACGGGGAGGGGGAAGGGGAAGCTGGGACAAAGTGAGAGAGTGGCATGGATTTATATACACTATCAAATGTAAAACAGATAGCTAGTGGGAAGCAGCCACATAGCACAGGGAGATCAGCTCGGTGCTTTGTGACCACCTAGAGGGGTGGGATAGGGAGGGTGGGAGGGAGCGGCAAGAGGGAGGAGATATGGGGATGTATGTATATGTATGACTGATTCACTTTGTTATAAAGCAGAAACTAACACACCATTGTAAAGCAATTATACTCCAATAAAAATGTTTAAAAAAATAAAATCAAATCAATTGTTAATAAATAAATAAATGATATCACAAGTAAGCTATCAGATGAATTCAGAATGTGAGATTTTTTTCCCCAATAGGAAAAAATAGAGGGGGTTGTGCTAGACAAGATGATACTAAAGAGACAAAACAACCAAATATAATGGTTAACCTTTATAAGATTCTGTTTTGGGTTTGTTTTTTAAGCCATAAAACAGGTTATTGGCATACTTGGAGAAATTTTAGTATGGACTGGATATGAATTGCTGGAGTTGTGATTTATGAAATCATTGTCAAATTTCTTATTTGTGATAATGTTATAGTAATTCTACAGGAGAATTTATTTAGAGTACACATGCCAAGATATTTAGAGGTGTTGTGTCATTACTGTGGGGAGACAGTTCTTTATCAATTTCTGCACCATCTTGTGAGCAAAGACACTAACAGCTTTTGTGCCAGACAGTCTTTTTTTTTAAATAAATTTTTTTTATTTTAGACTGCATTGGGTCTTCATTGCTGCACGTGGGCTTTCTCTAGTTGGGGCGACCAAGGTCTACTCTTCATTGTGGTATGTGGACTTCTCATTCCGGTGGCTTCTCTTGTTGCGGAGCACGGGCTCTAGGTGCGTGGGCTTTAGTAGTTGTGGTGCATGGGTTCTAGAGCGCAGGCTCAGTAGTTGTGGCCCACGGACTTAGTTGCTCTGCGGCATGTGGGATCTTCCTGGACCAGGGCTCGAACCCGTGTGCCCTGCATTGACAGGTGGATTCTTAACCACTGCGCCGTCATGGAAGTCTCACCAAACAGTCTTTTCAATGACATTTGACTAGCAGAAAGCTTTGGAAGATAGAGTGTCTCTCTCTAAGTCAAAGGGAAAGGTTTTTTTTTTTAGAGTGTAGCATAAAAAAAACAGAGTCCCCCTCTCGGGTAAAAGTCAAGCAGGTTTTCTTGCAGCTCATTATAAAAGATTTGAGCTTCCTGAGCTTGGAGTTCCTTAATTGTGACACAAACCCACTGTGTGTACAGCACCCCTCCTCCCAGGCTTCTCTGTGTTACCCCCCTGGGAACTGAGGGCAAGAGAAGCCAACGTGAACAAGAAGTTCATGCCACTTGCTGTGCTGAGAGTAGTCAAGTCCTTTGTCTCTGACACAGAAGTCCTGTGGCTTCTACCAGCGTCTATAAAACTATGGTTGTTAGCTTGCAGCCTGGGAGAAAGTCCTTCATATCTGATGAAGGACTTGTATCTAAAATATACAAAGAACTAATTCTTAAAGCTCAATAATGATAATAAAAAAAACCCCAACCCAATTCAAAAGTGAACAAAAGATCTGAACAGACCCTTCACCGAAGAAGATATACAGATGGCAAATATGCATATGAAAAGATGTTCCACATCGTATGTCATTAGGGAAATGCAAATTAAAACAACAATAAGATAGTACTACACACCTATTGGAATGGCCAAAATCCAAAACATTGACAACACCCAATACTGGTGAGGCTATAAAGAAATAGAAACTCTCATTGCTGGTGAGAATGCAGAATGGTACAGCACTTTGGAAGACGGTTTGTCAGTTTCTTAGAAAGTTAAACAGCATTACCATGCCATCCAACAGTCACACTCCTATTTACTCAAACTAGTTGAAAACTTATGTGTGCACAAAACCTACACACAGATGTTTATAGAAGCTTTACTAAGAATTGTCAAAAACTGGAAGCAACCAGAAAGTCCTTAAATAGGTGAATGAATGTGTTACATCTGTACAATGGGATATTATTCATCAACGACAAAAAAAATGAGCTACCAAACCATGAAGAGACATAGAGGACCTTTAAATTCATAGTTAAGTGAAAGAAGCCAGTCTGAAAAGGCTGTGCACTGTGTGATTCCAACTATATAACATTTTGAAAAGACAAAACTATAGAACACAGTAGAAAGATCCATGTTTGCTAGGAGTTTGGTGGGGATGGAGCGTGGGAGAGAGAGAGAAATAAATGGAGCTCAGGGAATTTTAAGGGCAGTTAATCTATTCTGTGGATAAATGATATTATACATTTGTCAAATCCCATAGAACAACACATAAAGTGAACCCTAATGTGAACTATGGACTTTAATTAATAATACTATATCAATATTGGTTCATCAGTTGTAAGAAATGTACCACGCTAATGTAAAATGTTAATAATAGGAGAAACTATGGATGAGGGTGGTGGGAGGGTGTCAGGAAGAGTAAATGAGAACCTTGTGTACTTTCGGCTCTATCTTTCTGAAAACCTAAATCTAACTTTTTAATAATTTTACTATTTGAAAACTATTTTTACGTAATTAATGTACACTTTTGTTTATAAATGCCTGATTTAAAAAGAAAAAAGTATAAAGTGTGGCGAGAGAGTGCATGCTAGAGTCATATATAGTAAAACATTAACTGGCATTGAATCTAGGTGGAGGGTGTGCAGATTTTCATTTTACTATTCTTTCTACTTTTCTCTCTGCATTTCCTAATGGAAATGAGTGGACTGAGGCCAGATCTAGAGGACTGGAAACACTAAGTATGTGTTAGTGGGGAAATAGGTGGTGATACAAGGCCAGGTTTTCTGCCATGCAGAGGATGACAGAAACTCATTCTCATTTGGGCTTGGGTGGGGGTGGTCCCTGAGAGGATTTAATGAGGAGAGTGAGGGTGAACCACTGCTGTAGGTTCTTGAGAAGGACATCAATAGTCTTCTTACCCGATTGAGTCGGTACCTGATTGGGTTGAAGGGAACACAAAACCTCAGATAACTGATGACCTCTGTAGACAGAGAAAATTTGTATCTTGATTTCTAAGAGTGTATTTGAAGGAGACTGTAGATGTCTTAGAGGAGCCCCAGATACAGGGGTACTGATCACAGCAAAATGGAAACAATGGCATGTTTAGGGAAGGAGCACATAAGATGGTACTCCAGATCTGATCTCCTGTGATGCTGCAAGGGACAGATAGCAGCCAGAATGACTGTGGGCTGCCTGAGAGGCTTTGTGGTGGGCATGAGAAAGGCGTGGAACAACCTACATCCACCAGAGGCAGGATCTCCGAGGACAAGGGCACCTGAACAGTGGATTCCTTAGGTTAAGAGACGGGGAGCAAAGAACAGATGGATGAGTTACTTCAGTGGAGGATGCCTGCAGAGAAACAGCCATGGGTCAGGTGCCCGCCCTGCCCCCATCCACCACGTCACGGTGTTATGTAACCTCCTGTGTGCCCAGGTGCCACTTTTAGGATGAGAGAAAGGAGGAGAATAATCCAAATTAATCAGTATTTTCCCACTTAGACTGGATTTAAATCAGAAATGTATGAGTTACCTCAAATCAGTTAGCCAATACAGTGATTAAAGGAAAGCTACATTTAGCTACACATTAGCGAGCCTGAATCTGTGGGGAAAGATACTACATTTGTTTAAAATCCTGGACCAGCTTTTGGATTCTCACTGGGTCCACCTTTCTGTGGCTCTCTAGTCAGCAAAATTCTTAAAATGTATAAAATTTTAAATAAGTAAAATAAAAATTTTTGACTGTTCCTGTTGGTCTGTATGACTGTCATGGAGTAATGTTTGTGTCCCCTCAGAATTCATATGTTGAAGCCCAAAGCCCCACTGTGGCCATATTTGAAGAAAAGAAGCGATTAAGGTTAAATGGGGTGGTAAGGGTGGGGCTCTGAGCTGATAGGATTAGTGTCCTTGTAAGAAGAGACTTTATTTATTTTTATTTTTTATTTTTATTTGAGTAGTATAGTTGTTTTACAATGTTGCATTAGTTTCTGCTGTACAGCAAAGTGAATCAGTTATACGTATACATATATCCACTCCGTTTTAGATCTCCTTCCCATTTAGGTCACCACAGAGTGCTGAGTAGAGTTCCCTGTGCTATACAGTAGGTTCTCATTAATTACCTATTTTATACATAGTAGTGTATATATGTGAATCCCAATCTCCCAGTTCATCCCACCCCCTCTACTCTCCCTTCCCCCCTTGGTAACCATAAGTTTGTTCTCTACATCTGTGACTCTATTTCTGCTTTGCAAATAAGTACATCTGTACTATTTTTCTAGATTCCACATATAAGTGATATTATACAATATATTTGTTTTTCTCTTTCTGACTTACTCTGTATGACAATCTCTAGGTCCACCATGTCTCTGCAAATGGCACTATTTCATTCCTTTTTATGGCTGAGTAATATTCCATTGTATGTGTGTACCACACCTTCTTTATCCATTCATCTATTGATACGCATCTAGGTTGCGTCCATGTCCTGGCTATTGTAAATAGTGCTGCAATGAACATTGTGGTACATGTATGTTTTTGAATTATGGCTTTCTCAGGGTGTATGCCCAGTAGTGGGTCATATGGTAGTTCTATTTTTAGTTTTTTAAGGAACCTCCATACCGTTCTCCATACTGGCTGTATCAATTTACATTCCCACCAACAGTGCAGGGGGGTCCCCTTTTCCCCACACCCTCTCCAGCATTTGTTGTTTGTAGATTTCCTGATGATGCCATTCTGACCAGTGAGGTGGTACCTCATTGTAGTTTTGATTTGCATTTCTCTAGTGATGTTGAGCATCTTTTTATATGTATGCTGGCCATCTGTATGTAACAAGAGAATTTAGAGAGATGTATTTTGTTATAGCAGTTCAAGCAGACAAATGCAATAACTAAAAGCAGTCACTGATGTGATTCAAAAGGCCTTAAAACATATATATGTATACACACACACACATATGTATATATACTTCTCTGTAGATTTTCTTGAGGGAACAGCAAAAGGAGGATAATACGGCACTGTAACAAAACTAAAATCTTCTCCTGTGATTGCTCCCTCTTTTCAAAATCCCACATCTCCTGGTAGGTCTCCAGATGTCTCTTCTCCCCTTTCTCAACTGCACTATTCAATATAGTATGGACTAGCCAGATGTGACTTTGAACACTTGAAATGTAGCATGGCTGATTGAGAAACTGATTTTTTTTAAATTTTATTTAATTTTAACTAATTTAAATTTAAAGACCAAAGCAGTGTAAAACATTTTGCCATTAAACACGAATGTATTGTTTTAGTAGGACTAAATTTCACTTTAATTTTTGCATCACTTAATATATTATGGTTGCAGTGTGTAGACTGAGCACTTTGGGTTTTCTCGTGTTATACACGAGCGTATAGCGATCTAGTCAGCGACAGTGGATTGTGTCAGTTCAACTGATTTTTTTTCTGTGTACTGATATAGTATAATTTTTTGAACACTTTATACAGACCACATGAGTTATAGTAATTCCCATGTAAATTGGGATTGGTAATTGAGCTGAAATGCTTATTATTTTTGTTATAATTAAATCAGTTTTCTAATTCAAGTAATACATATAAAGAAATTTTTTTACTTTAAAAGAAAGTTGTACTATTGATGCAGGATTGAATGGAGAAAGAGAAGCTAGGACTATGGTGTCTTAGTCTGTTTGGGCTGTTATATCAAAAATACCACAGACTGCGTGGCTTAAACAGAAAACTTTCTCACAGTTCTGGAGGCTGGGAAGTCCAAAATCAAGGTGCCGGCAGATTTGGTGTCTGGAGAGGACCAACTTCCTGGTTCATAACAGCTTGTCTTCTGCCAGTGTTCTCAAGTGGCAGAAGGGGCAAAGGAGCTCTCTGGGGCCGCTTTTATGAGTACTAATCTCATTTATGAGGACCCCACCCTCATGATCTAATCTCCTCCCAAAGGCCCCCCTCTCCAAATACCATCACATTGGGGATTAGGTTTCAACATGTGAATTTTGAGAGGACACAAACATTCTGTACCGTATATTAGAAGAGTTTTTTTTTTTAAAGGCTGGAAGGAGGTATGTTGTAGATTTCACATAGAATGGCAGTTGCAATTTCCTACAGCAGAACAAAATGAAAAAGGTGTTTGTTGTGTAAAAAAAAATTTTAAGTCAGTAATAGTGAAATTTCCTCTCAAGAGTCAAAAAACAATCTACAGGATTAGTCACCTGAAATCAAAATTAAATGTTCAAAAAATTTAAAAATAATTTTAAACAGGATTTGAGCTTGTAACTTTGAATTCTTGCATGTGCATGTACACACACATACAACTATTTTTAGATGGAGAGATGGTAAAAAAAAAAAATTATTTCAGTTATAGAAACTTTGTTAAAAATGTATGAGAAGCCTGAAAGTATTTTACAAAAGTTAAAAGATCTTGAATTAAGCAAACAAAGAATTGCCCATAGAATTCAAGACCTTTCTGATAATATCAAAGATCAACTAATTCAAAATTTGAAAAATTGCAAGTACTTTACTTTTAGATGAATCATGTGATATGAAAGATACTGCCCAATGGTACTTTGGGTACATTTTATATCAAAGGACTTCCAAATTTATGGAGAAACATCAATTTGTGACTTAAAAGTTTATGGTATACTAGAGACTGTCACACAGAGTAAAGTAAGTCAGAAAGAGAAAAACAAATACCGTATGCTAACACATATATATGGAATCTAAAAAAGAAAAAGAAAAAAAAGAAAAATGGTTCTGAAGAACCTAGGGGGGACAGGACAGGAATAAAGACGCAAACATAGAGAATGGACTTGAAGACACAGGGAGGGGGAAGGGTAAGCTGGGATGAAGTGAGAGAGTGACGTGGACATATATACACTATCAAATGTAAAATAGATAGCTAGGGAAGCAGCTGCATAGCACAGGGGGATCAGCTCGGTGCTTTGTGACCACCTAGAGGGGTGGGATAGGGAGGGTGAGAGGGAGACGCCAGAGGGAGGGGATATGGGGATATATGTATACGTATAGCTGATTCACTTTGTTATAAAGCAGAAACTAACACACCATTGTAAAGCAATTATACTCCAATAAAGATGTTAAAAAAAAAAGTTTATGGTGTAGATATTTAAAAATCTTTCCCATCTGTCAAAGAAGACCTTCCGCCAAATAAAGATTATTTTCTATCATGATGGATAGTGTTCCAGCTATGGTAGGTCAAAAGTTTGGATTCACTGTAGTGTTTTTTTTTTTGTTTGTTTGTTTGTTTGTTTGTTTTTGCGGTACGCGGGCCTCTCACTGTTGCGGCCTCTCCCGTTGCAGAGCACAGGCTCCGGACGTGCAGGCTCAGCGGCCATGGCTCACGGGCCCAGCCGCTCCGCGGCACGTGGGATATTCCCGGACCGGGGCACGAACCTGCGCCCTCTGCATCGGCAGGCGGACTCTCAAGCACTGCGCCACCAGGGAAGCCCCACTGTAGTTTTAATATAAGAGATGGATGGTTCTCTTATTGCTGAATTCTACTGTATCGTGTTGACAGTGTTGAACTTTATCTAAGCCCTGTGTTCCTGGAAGAGGCTACTGTAAAGGACCCCTGTTGTCACACATTCTAAGACTTACCTCCACCCTCCTCAATGACTAGGACTCCCTTATTACCTGGCTGTATAACCTCCTTTGCTTTCTCTGAGGGAAAATAAGTAAATGTGTTTTTTTTCCTCCAAAGAAAAAGAAAGGGGCCTTAATTTTTTCCCTTTATAATGAAATGTCACAAAAATTTACTGAAAGATATAAAACTCTTCAATATCCAAAGGGTAGTACTCCACTGCATCTTCATCCAATAAGATTTGGCATTTCTATTAACGAGAATCATTTGCGTTTTATTAGACCTCCAGAAGTTAACTTCTATCTCTACAGAATGTAAAATAGTCACAGTGGAAGGCACAGACCTCTTCAGAATCAGATAACCCTAGAAAGTTCCTCTAAATACTTAACATTCTTTTGAAAAGACACTCAATAGTGTTTTTGCCCATTACAAAAATTTTCACAATTTTTTCTAGCATGTTTAAATTGTGTGGATTTAAAATCTGCAAGGCAAAATTCTGTATACCAAGAACTTGGTAGAGAATGTAAACATCAACTGTCCACTATCCAGTAGTTAGCAAATAAGAGAAATTTTATATAATCTCTCTCTCTCTCAATATATGTATATATATATTTACACACATACATACCTACATCGGGATTCTTAGACAAAAAAAAAAAAAAAAAGCATTCCATTCATTTTTCTCAAAGACAGATAACCTAGACTTGAGCTTTGGAGCTAGACGGGCTTCCCCCAGAGTGTTCTGTGTCTGGAGCACAGTGTTTCAGTCCCTGTAGAAATATGTTTACTAACCTATATCCTCAGCTCACACCTAGGGACATCACTAGAAGCAAACATACAAAATTGACATTATGTGACTTGTAGGGATGTCTTGCGCTAAGATGCACACTTGGGTCCAGCTGCCAATGCCTTCAGCCCTATCTATTCCATCCCTGAAAGACTTTAAATGCAAACAGAAGACTCCCATCCCTCTCCATTTAAGCTCCCACCACAGGGAAGGGCATGTTCCCCTTGTCTATCTTTTCCAAGAGCTCCTGTGAATCATAATTTCTGAGGATGGGGGCCCAGCATTAGTATTTTTAAAGATCCCAGTTGATTGTAATTGGTATTAAAGGATGAACACTGTTGCACTTAGATTGTAAAACTTCTCTGAGAACAAAGGTTTCTTTGTTACCCTTAATCAGGTCACATTCTATAAAGTTAAGGAAGTGTGATTTGATCAAGGGGAGGGTTATGAGATATTAGAGTCAAAGGGAATTTGTGGTCCAGAAGGGACAAGGGACTTGTCCAAAGTTAATCATCCACTCAGTGGTAGAGCCAAGGATAGTTGGTGTGGTAGGCAGAATTTTAAGCTGGTGCCTATGACCTTTGCTCCTTGGTGTCACTTCTGTGACATGACACAAGAGACATTACCCAAGTGGGCTTAATGTCATCCCAGGAGCCCTTTAAAAGCAGAGCAGTTTCTCCAGCTAGTGGCAGGAGAAGACATCAGGAAAATTCAAGTATGAGGCAGTTTTTACATGATGGCAGTTCTCTGTTGCTGAGATGGAGGGGGGCCTTGTAGAAGGATCTTTTAATATTGTGTGATATAGTAAGTACATATTTTGTTTTCATCCCTGATTCCTAGCAAAGAGCTCTTAAAACCATTAAGGGGTGAGAAGGATGTCTTTTGTTAATCATAATAAGCTCCTTTCAGCCACACCAGAGGTTATGCTAAGGAGGTGACTCTTGATGGGCCCTTAGATAGCATCAGGATGCTGGTTGGTTCCTCTGTGATTAGAGGGTTGGTCACTAATGGTCAATGATTTAATCAACTACACCTCTGTAATGAAACCTCCATAAAAACCCAGAAGGATGGGGTTTGGAGAGCTTCTAGGTTGGCGAGCACATCCACGTGCTGGGTGGCTGGCTCACCGTCCAGAAGCTCGTGTGCTCAGGGCTCTTCTGGAGTTTACCCTATATACCTCTTCTGGCTGTATGTTTTTATCATTTTTATATCCTTCATAATAAACCAGTAAACATAAGTAGTGTTTCCCTGAGTTCTGTGAGCTGTTCTGGCAGATTATCAAACCTGAGGTGGGAGTTACGGGAACCCCCCAACTTTATAGACAGTTCAGAAGTACAGACTGCCTGGGCTTGTGACTGGAGTCTGAAGTGGAGGTATCTTGTGGGGCTGAGCCCTTAGCCTGCAGAGTCTGTGCTAACTCTGGGTAGGACAGGAATGAGACTGTAGGTCATCCAGTTGGGGTACCCAGAGAACTGGAGAATTGCTTGGTGTAGAAAGCCAGTTTCTACATTTCATATCAGAGGTGCTGTCAATAAAAACAGATAACAGGGCTTCCGTGGTGGTGCAGCGGTTGAGAGTCCGCCTGCCGATGCAGGGGACACGGGTTCGTGCCCTGGTCCGGGAGGATCCCACATGCCACCGAGCGGCTAGGCCCGTGAGCCATGGCTGCTGGGCCTGCGTGTCCGGAGCCTGTGCTCCGCAACGGGAGAGGCCGCAACAGTGAGAGGCCCTGTGAGTACCACAAAAAACAAAAACAGACAGACAACAGGCCTTGAGGAGCTGAGAGTGATCCCTAACTAACAGCCAGGACAAAGCCAGGCACCTTAGTCCTACAAAGGCAAGGAACTGAATTTGGCCAACAATCAGAATGAGCTCAGAAGCAATTGATCCACAGAACCTCTAAGTGAGAGCCCATTCTGGCCAGCATCTTAATTTTGGCTTTGTGAGACCCTAAGCACAGAACCCAGCCAAGTCCTTCTGGGCTTCTGATCTACAAAACTGTGAGATAATATTGCTTCAAGCTCCTGAGTTTGTGACAATTTGTTATGTAGCCAAAGAAATCTACTACACTTGGGTCTGGGGTCCTCTGCCTTCACAGTGTTCAGCATCTTCACAGACTGGCAGGACGCTGGTCCTTTTGTTTCCCTTGTGAGAGCACAGTGGTTTAGAAAGGTGAAGGAATTTGAGTTGAGTTGTCATCTCTGCTAATGAAAACCCCACTGCCATTGTGGAGTGGCTACCAGGAACCAGGCATTGTAATGCTTTTCATTTGTTACTTGCTTAATTCTCAGCCACTGTCCATAAAGTGTATGGAATTTCCCATTTTACAGTTAAAGAACCAAGGCCCAGTAAGGCAAGTAAGTAAGCCCAAGGTCATGCTGCTGGTAAGTGCAGAGGTTCATATGAGGTCTGTCTGACCCCGTGGTTTTGTGCTGATGGCACCAAATGACTTTGTATTAGTTTCCAAGGGCTACTGTAGCAGAATACCACAAACTGCATGGCTTAATAGAAATTTATTGTCTCCCAGTTCTGGAGGCTGCAAGTCCGAGATCAAGGTCTCAGCAGGGTTGGTTTCTTCTGATGGATATGAGGGAAGGTTCTGTTCCATGCCTCTCCTTTAGCTTGCTTCTGGTGGTTTGTTGACAATTGTTGGCCTTGGCTTGTAGAAGCATCACCCCGATCTTGCCATCATGGCATTTTCCTTGCGTGCATCTGCTCTGTGTTCAAATTTCCCCTTTTTATATGGACACAGTCATATTGGATTAGTGCCCGCCCTAATGACCTCAACTTGATCACCTCCGAAGACCCTGTTTTACATTCAATGACCCTAGGGGTAAGGACTTCAGCATCTTTTGGGGGGACGCAATTCAACCTGTTACAGACCTCAACTGCAGTTCTTCAAGAGAAGCATGCCTGTCTGCAGAGGTTTGTTGCCTTGCCCCATTAATCCTAGAGTTGGAGATTGAAATCAGTACCCGAGCCCTAGGCAGAGGGATTAAAGGAAGCTCTGGGTTTCTTTTCCTGCCCCTTTTCAGTAAGTCTTCCTGTTCCTTATCACTCCATCCCATGCCTTCCGGCAGTCTCAGCCTCCTCAGATCCTCGTGAGAGGAAGTTGTCAAACCCTCCCGACCTGTTGCCCCTGCTTTGTGGTCGAATCCTGCGTATTCTCAGCGGTGTTGCCTAGAGGCTGCCGGTTCCCACCCGGTGAGTCCTGCTGGTGGGGGAGGGATTGGGTGGGTGGGGATGTTTCAGGGCATTGATGGGGGTTCCTGGGAGGACAGTGACAACTGGGCACAGACCAGAAGTCAGAAAACACCTGATGCCATCACTTTTCTTGCTTGTTTCTTCTTTTACCGGAGGTGAGCTTATCAATAGGAAAAAATACCGTTTGTGAACCTTATACTGTAAGCCAGGCTCTGTTCTAGGCACTTTAGATACAAGATCTCACTTTATGTACCTTGTGTTACTCAGTGTTTTAGAGTTTGCAAAGTATTTTCTCATCTGACCTTTACTGCATCCTTTTGAGAGAGTAAAATAGATTTTATTTCCATCCTGTGGATGGGAATTACTAGACTGATGTCACACCATACATGATACAGGTAGGACTGAAACCTAGTTCACAGAGGCAGCCTGACTTTCTCATGGGAGCAGCTAAGGGTCTTACTCCTGAGGAGGTATGGTATTCCCTCCTATTGTCAAAGAACCTTTGAGAACTTGCCTCCTTCTAAGGCCCCTGTGGAAGATGGCCATCTCTACGAGCCCTGCCCCATCCTGACATTCATATGTACACCCCTCTCTCACATACATCCATGCAGGCACACACGTGAGCCTTGTGATCTTACTTTTGGGAAGAAACCATGACCTGGACTCGATAAGCTCTCTTGAGGGTTCTATTGGGTTGGCCAAAAAGTTCGTTCGGGTTTTGGTACCATGAAAACCCCGAATGAACTTTTTGGCCAGCCCAATACCTCCTCCCCATCAGTGTGTACCACCCTCTGCTCCCAAGGGACACATCCAAGGGATGCCTTAGCCCAGTGCAGGCATAATTCCTAGCTGGAGTTCCTGTCTTGCGTCTTTGCTACCTATTCTTCTTTTGGGGAGCACAGGGCTGGCATACAGTAAGTACTCTGTGAAGAATGATGATGGTCCGTGTTTATGTATTGGCAAGCTGTTGCTACGTAACAAATTACCCCAAATTTAGAAGCTTGAAAAAACATATATGTATTATCTCCTAGTTTCTATGGGGCAGGAATGCAGGCGAGATTTAACCGGGTGCTTCTGGTGTAGGCTGTCTCATGAGGTGGCCATCAAGCTGCCCCCCAGGCCTGCAATCGTCTGGGGCTGGTGGGTCTGCTTCCAAGCTCACTCCCGGGGAGGGCTTGTTAGTAGGACTCACTTCCTATCTGGCTAGTGGCTGGATACCTCACTGCACAGGCCTCTCCACCGGCTTCCTGCTTGTCCTCAGAGCACGGCAGGGGCTTCTTCTAGAGCGAGTGATTTGAGAGACAGCCCAAGACAGAAGGAGCAGTCTTCTGTTACTTAATCTCTGGGGTGACATACCATCACTTCTGCCTGTTCTACAGATCAGCTCTGGGACAGTGTGGGAGGGGCCTAGGCAAGGCTGTGGATACCGAGATGTGAGGTCAGAGGGAGCCGTCTTACAGGTCTGTTTGCACAATTTGTCGACACAAATATTTTTCATTTTCCAGAGAATTTCTCATATGTTATCTCTTTTTTTTTTTTTTTTTTTTTGTGGTACGCGGTACGCGGGCCTCTCACTGTTGTGGCCTCTCCCGTTGCGGAGCACAGGCTCCGGACGCGCAGGCTCAGTGGCCATGGCTCACGGGCCCAGCCGCTCTGCGGCATGTGGGATCTTCCCGGACCGGGGCACGAACCCGTGTCCCCTGCATCGGCAGGCGGACTCTCAACCACTGCGCCACCAGGGAAGCCCTGTTATCGCATTTTTTAAAAACTTTTTTTTCTCATAGTTTTTTGTCATTTTCCCAATAAATTAGAAGCCTCTCAAGGGAAGGGAATGTCGCCTTTCTAGATTGCTTGCTCCTTGCTGCATCCAATTGTCCTAATCCATACTAGTAAATAAAACAAAATAAAAATAAACCAAGCTTCTGTGGATTTGGAAAGAGTATTCATTTCATGAATTAGGTAGGCTGCTTTTCATGCTCGACCTCAATTTTTGCCTCTGTCAAATGGGGTACAGAGAAGAAAGGGTTGGACCGGATGTTTGCTAAGGACCCTTCTAGCCCCAAGGGTTTTTTTTCTAAAGTGGATGGGACTATCCCCATTTGACAGATGAGGAGACAAAGGCAGAGAGTTGGGGAGGTGACCCAACTTGCCCAGCGCGGTCCTGACAAAGCTGGGAGCTGAACAGCATTCTCAGGACTGCTGGGACTGGTTAAATCTGGGCCGGCCAGCCCTTTACCTTTTGTCTTACTACCAGTATTTCTAGTACTACTAGTACCATTAGCTCTACGACCACCACCACCTCTGCCGTTTATTCAGCATCTGCTAATTGCCGTGTCCATTTCAAGGGTTTATACTATTCATGAGTCACAATAATCCCAAGCCATAGGAATTGTTCCCACCTCACAGGGAAAAAACCTAACCCTCAGTGAGTTTTACCCGGATGCTTGGCCTTAAGTCACCAAGGGATGAGTGGAAAGCAAGAGGTTGACATTTGGAGGCTAGGTGGAGGATAAAGGGAAGCAGGACGCACCAGACGCAAAGTGACGTCATCAAGCCACCCGCAATGTCTGGCAGGGCAGCTGGACCGCAAGCAGCTGCCACCACCCCATGCTGAGAGGGTCATGTGACCCCCAGGGACACCTGTGTAGAGGATGACCGGGACTCCAGAGCTATCCGATTGTGTCAAGTGGGTGGACTGCTACACTCTGAGCCAGGTACAAGGTGGAGAAGAAAATGAAGCATACATTCTTTACACAAAATGTGGTGACTCCCGAGCTGCGGAAGCAGCCGTCAGAGTGGCAGGGCTGGAGAGAGAAGTGCGGACTCTGAGTGCGCTCTCTCGGCAGCCGTTCCACAGCTCCCCAGTCTGCCTCAGGACACCAGCTAAGCCTCAGCGGTTTCCTTGCAGAACCTAGGCTTCCTCTCTCCCCATCTCAGGAAATTCACCTGCTCTTTCCCTGGGTTTAGGCTGCTTATAGGCCAACGTCAACTCCAGACCCTAGTCTCCGTTGCCCTCTAGTTCGCCACAATCTCGCCTTACCCCTTAATATGCTCAGGCCTGCCAAACAAGGGCCTGAGTAGCAGCCCTGAAAACTTCTCCAAGCAGTTCCTGATTCTCCCTGGGACCAGGAGCTCAGAACACAGAGGGCTGCTGATTCACTTGAGAAATTGTTAGGGTTAGGGAGGTCAAAATACCTTGTTAGGCTTTTGAGTCTCTTCCAGCAAAGAGAAGGCAAAACATAATACCTCATTACATCATCCTTCATTGATTCCTTACAGGAGCCCTGTGTACCTGGTAGTATTCTCCCAATTTACTCACAAGAAACTGAGGCTCAGAGAGGTTAAATAACTAGCCCCAGGTTAGACAGTTAATGAGCAGCAGAGTCAGGATCTGAACTCAGGTATGTGCAGCCTGAGCCGCAGGCTGTGGGCCTGATATCAGTGAGCACCTATCACAGGCCGGACTAGATGCTTCCTGCCATTGCCTAATTTTAAGCCTTGCAATAAGCCTGTGAGATGGGTATTTGGGGGCCATATATGGATGATAAAACTGGCTCAGGGCTTCCCTGGTGGTGCAGTGGTTGAGAGTCTACCTGCTGATGCAGGGGACGTGGGTTCGTGCCCCGGTCCGCGAGGATCCCACATGCTGTGGAGCGGCTGGGCCCGTGAGCCATGGCCGCTGAGCCTGCGCGTCCGGAGCCTGTGATCCGCAACGGGAGAGGCCACAACAGTGAGAGGCCCGCGTACTGCAAAAAAACAAACAAACAAACAAACTGGCTCAGCAAGGTTAAGTAACTTGCATGAGTACACAGAGCTTATCCTGTCAGGAATCAAGAAGCATTCGGAATGCCCTTGTTGGGCCTTCCTTCCTCCAGTCTTCAGGGCCAAGAGGGAATCCCAAGCTCTAGGTGCTCCAGATTAGATCACCCCTTATGGAGACTCCACGCTTGCATCAGTAGGAGTGCTGGTGGATCCAGGACGGCACGTCCCTCCCACCTTCCACACTGACAGATTCATCACCACTGCTGCCCTGAGACCAGCAGGACCACCTTCCTGTTCATCCGTGTCACCATAAGATGCCTAGGACTCCTGCGGCATTACTCAGCCCCCAGACTTTCATTCTGACACTCCCCTTTTTTTTTTAACATCTTTATTGGAGTATAATTGCTTCACAATGGTGTGTTAGTTTCTGCTTTATAACAAAGTGAATCAGCTATACGTATACATATATCCCCATATCCCCTCCCTCTGGCGTCTCCCTCTCACCCTCCCTACCCCACCCCTCTAGGTGGTCACAAAGCACCGAGCTGATCTCCCTGTGCTATGCGGCTGCTTCCCACTGCCTATCTATTTTACATTTGGTAGTGTATATATGTCCATGCGACTCTCTCACTTCGTCCCAGCTTACCATTCCCCCCTGCCCGTGTCCTCAAGTCCATTCTCTACGTCTGCGTATTTATACCTGTCCTGCCCCTAAGTTCTTCAGAACCATATTTTTTTTAGATTCCATATTTATGTGTTAGCATGAGGTATTTGTTTTTCTCTCTCTGACTTACTTCACTCTGTATGAAAGTCTCTAGGTCCATGCACCTCACTACAAATAACTCAATTTCGTTTCTTTTTATGACTGAGTAATATTCCATTGTATATATGTGCCACATCTTCTTTATCCATTCATCTGTTGATGGACATTTAGGTTGCTTCCATGTCCTGGCTATTGTAAATAGAGCTGCAGTGAACATTGTGGTACGTGACTCTTTTTGAATTATGGTTTTCTCAGGGTATATGCCCAGTAGTGGGATTGCTGGGTCATATGGTAGTTCTATTTTTATTTTTTAAGGAACCTCCATACTGTTCTCCACAGTGGCTGTATCAATTTACATTCCCACCAACAGTGCAAGAGGGTTCCCTTTTCTCCACACCCTCTCCAGCACTTATTGTTTGTAGATTTTTTGATGATGGCCATTCTGACTGGTGTGAGATGACACCTCATTGTAGTTTTGATTTGCATTTCTCTAATGATTAGTGATGTTGAGCATTCTTTCATGTGTTTGTTGGCAATCTGTGTATCTTCTTTGGAGAAATGTCTATTTAGGTCTTCTGCCCATTTTTGGATTGGGTTGTTTGGTTTTTTGATATTGAGCTGCATGAGCTGCTTGTATATTTTGGAGATTAATCCTTTGTCAGTTGCTTCATTTTCAAATATTTTCTCCCATTCTGAGGGCTGTCTTTTCGTCTTGTTTATGGTCTCCTTTGCTGTGCAAAAGCCTTGAAGTTTCATTAGGTCCCATTTGTTTATTTTTGTTTTTATTTCCATTACTCCGGGAGGTGGGTCAAAAAGGATATTCTGTGATTTATGTCATAGAGTATTCCGCCTATGTTTTCCTCTAAGAGTTTTATACTGTCTGGGCTTACATTTAGGTCTTTAATTCATTTTGAGTTTACTTTTGTGTATGGTATTAGGGAGTGTTCTAATTTCATTCTTTTACATGTAGCTGTCCAGTTTTCCCAGCACCACTTATTGAAGAGGCTGTGTTTTCTCCATCATATATTCTTGCCTCACTTATCAAAGATAAGGTGACCATATGTGTGTGGGTTTATCTCTGGGCTTTCTATCCTGTTCCATTGATTTATATTTCTGTTTTTGTGCCAGTACCGTACTGTCTTTATTACTGTAGCTTTGTAGTAGAGTCTGAAGTCAGGGAGCATGATGCCTCCAGCTCTGTATTTTTTTTTCTCAAGATCGCTTTGGCTATTTGGGGTCTATTGTGTTTCCATGCAAACTGTGAAATTTTTTGTTCTAGTTTTGTGAAAAGTGCCATTGGTAGTTTGATAGGGATTGCATTGTATCTGTAGATTCCTTTGGGTAGTATAGTCATTTTCACAATGTTGATTCTTCCAATCCAAGAACGTGGTATATCTCTCCATCTGTTTCTATCATCTTTAATTTCTTTCATCAGTGTCTTATAGTTTTCTGCATACAGGTCTTCTGTCTCCTTAGGTAGGTTTATTCCTAGATATTTTATTCTTTTTGTTGCAATGGTAAATGGGTGTGTTTCCTTAATTTCTCTTTCATATATTTCATCATTAGTGTATAGGAATGCAAGAGATTTCTGTGCATTAATTTTGTATCCTGCTACTTTACCAAATTCATTGATTAGCTCTAGTAGTTTTCTGGTAGCATCTTTAGAATTCTCTATGTATAGTATCATGTCATCTGCAAACAGTGACAGCTTTACTTCTTCTTTTCTGATTTGGATTCCTTTTATTTCTTCTTCTCTGATTGCTGTGACTAAAACTTCCAAAACTGTGTTGAATAATAGGGGTGAGAGTGAGCAACCTTGTCTTATCCTTGGTCTTAGATCAAATGGTTTCAGTTTTTCACCAATGGGAATGATGTTGGCTGTGGGATTGTCATGTATGGCCTTTATTATGCTGAGGTAAGTTCCCTCTCTGCCTACTTTCTGGAGGGATTTTATCATAAATGGTGTTGAATTTTGTGAAAAGCTTTTTCTGCATCTATTGAGATGATCATATCATTTTTCTCCTTCCATTTGTTAATATGTTTTATCACATTGATTGATTTGCGTATATTGAAGAATCCTTGCATTCCTGGAATAAACCCCACTTGATCATGGTGTATGATCCTTTTAATGTGCTGTTGGATTCTGTTTGCTAGGATTTTGTTGAGGATTTTTACATCTATGTTCATCAGTGATATTGGCCTGTAGTTTTCTTTCTTTGTGACAACTTTGTTTGGTTTTGGTATCAAGGTGATGGTAGCCTCGTAGAATGAGTTTGGGAGTGTTCCTCCCTCTGCTATATCTTGGAAGAGTTTGAGAAGGATAGGTGTTAGCTCTTCCCTAAATGTTTGATAGAATTCGCCTGTGAAGCCATCTGGTCCTGGGCTTTTGTGTGTTGGAAGAGTTTTAATCACAGTCTCAATTTCAGTGCTTGTGATTGTCTGTTTATATTTTCTATTTCTTACTGGTTCAGTCTCAGAAGGTTGTGCTTTTCTAAGAATTTGTCCATTTCTTCCAGGTTGTCCATTTTATTGGCATAGAGTTGCTTATAGTAATCTCTCATGATCCTTTCTATTTCTGCAGTGTCAGTTGTTACTTCTCCTTTTTCATTTCTAATTCTATTGATTTGAGTATTCTCCCTTTTTTTCTTGATGAATCTGGCTACTGGTTTATCAATTTTGTTTATCTTCTCAAAGAACCAGCTTTTAGTTTTATTGACCTTTGCTATCATTTCCTTCATTTCTTTTTCATTTATTTTGGATCTGATCTTTATGATTTCTTTCCATCTGCTAACTTCGAGGTTTTTTTATTCTTCTTTCTCTAATTGCCTTAGGTGTAAGTATGGTTGTTTATTTGACGTGTTTTTTGTTTCTTAAGGTAGGATTCTATTGCTATAAACTTACTTCTTAGAACTGCTTTTGCCACATCCCATAGGTTTTGGGTTGTCATGTTTTCATTGTCATTTGTTTCTAGGTAATTTTTGATTTCCTCTTTGATTTCTTCAGTGATCCCTTGGTTATTTAGTAGTGTATGGTTTAGCCTCCATGTATTTGTATTTTTTACAGATTTTTTCCTGTAATTGATATCTAGTCTCATAGCGTTGTGGTCAGAAAAGATACTTGATATGATTTCAATTTTCTTAAATTTACCAAGGCTTGATTTGTGACCCAAGATATCTATTCTGGAGAATGTTCCATGAGCATTTGAGAAGAAAGTGTATTCTGTTGTTTTTGGACGGAATGTCCTATAACTTTCAATTAAGTCCATCTTGTTTAATGTATCATTTAAAGCTTGTGTTTCCTTATTTATTTTCATTTTGGATGATGTCCATTGGTGAAAGTGCAGTGTTAAAGTCGTGTTACTGTCGTTTTCCCCTTTTATGGCTGTTAGCATTTGCCTTATGTATTGAGGTGCTCCTATGTTTGGTGCATAAATATTTACAATTGTTATATCTTCTTCTTGGATTGATCTCTTGATCATTCTGTAGTGTCCTTCTTTGTCTCTTGTAATAGTCTTTATTTTAAAGTCTATTTTGTCTAATATGAGAATTGCTACTCCAGCTCTCTTTTGATTTCCATTTGCATAGAATATCTTTTTCCATCCCCTCACTTTCAGTCTGTATTTGTCCCTAGGTCTGAAGTGGGTCTCTTGTAGACAGCATATATATGGGTCTTGTTTTTGTATCCATTCAGCCAGTCTATGTCTTTTGGTTGGAACATTTAATCCATTTATATTTAAGGTAGTTATCATTATGTATGTTCTTATTACCATTTTCTTAATTGTTTTGGGCTTGTTATTTCAGGTCTTTTTCTTCTCTTGTGTTTCCTGCCTAGAAAAGTTCCTTTAGCATTTGTTGTAAAGCTGGTTTGGTGGTGCTGAATTCTCTTAGCTTTTGCTTGTCTGTAAAGGTTTTAATTTCTCTGTCGAATCTGAATGAGGTCCTTGCTGGGTAGGGTAATCTTGGTTGTAGATTTTTTCCTTTCATCACTTTAAATATGTCCTGCCGCTCCCTTATAGCTTGCAGAGTTTCTGCTGAAAGATCAGCTATTAACATACAAGGGAATCCCTGTAAGGTTATTTGTTGCTTTTCCCTTGCTGCTTTTAATATTTTTTCTTTTTATTTAATTTTTGATAGTTTGATTAATATGGGTCTTGGTGTGTTTCTCCTTGGATTTATCCTGTATGGGACTCTGCACTTCCTGGACTTGATTGACTATTTCCTTTCCCATATTAGGGAAGTTTTCAAACATAATCTCTTCAAACATTTTCTCAGTCCCTCTCTTTTTCTCTTCTTCTTCCGGGACCCCTGTAGTTCGAATGTTGGTGCATTCAGTATTGTCCCAGAGGTCTCTGAGACTGTCCTGAATTCTTTTCATTCTTTTTTCTTTATTCTGCTCTGTGGTAGTTATTTCCACTATTTTATCTTCCAGGTCATTTATCCATTCTTCTACCTCAGTTATTCTACTATTGATTCCTTCTAGAGAATTTTTAATTTCATTTATTGTGTTGTTCATCATTGTTTGTTTGCTCTTTAGTTCCTTTAGGTCCTTGTTAAACGTTTCTTGTATTTTCTCCATTCTATTTCCAAGATTTTGGATCATCTTTACTATCATTACTCTGAATTCTTTTTCAGGTAGACTGCCCATTTCCTCTTCATTTGTTTGGTCTGGTGGGTTTTTACCTTGCTCCTTCATCTGCTGTGTATTTCTCTGTCTTCTCATTTTGCTTAACTTACTGTGTGTGGGGTCTCCTTTTCGCAGGCTGCAGGTTCATAGTTCCCATTGTTTTTGGTATCTGCCCCCACTGGCTACGGTTGGTTCAGTGGGTTGTGTAGGCTTCCTGGTGGAGGGGACTGGTACCTGTGTTCTGGTGGATGAGGCTGGATCTTGTCTTTCTGGTGGGCAGCACTGCATTTGGTCGTGTGTTTTGGGGTGTCTGTGACCTTATTTGATTTTAGGCAGCCTCTCTGCTAATGGTTAGGGTTGTGTTCCTGTCTTGCTAGTTGTTTGGCATAGGGTGTCCAGCACTGTAGCTTGCTGGTCGTTGAGTGGAGCTGGGTCTTCGCATTGAGATGGAGATCTCTGGGAGAGTTTTCACTGTTTGGTATTACATGGAGCCAGGAGGTCTCTGGTGGACCAATGTCCTGAACTCGGCTCTCCCACCTCAGAGGCACAGCCCAGACACCTGGCTGGAGCACGAAGACCCTGTCAGCCACCCAGTCGATTTTGGAGGCTGAGAAGTACCTACAAGCTGGAGGCCCAGGAAAGCCGGTGGTGTAGTCCTAATCCAAGACCCAAGTCTGAAGGTCTGGAGAAACAGGCCGCAACCAAGCTTCCAGGACAAAGAGGCGGTACTCTGACACCCCCTTTTCTGACCCCATCCCTTCTCCTTTCCGAATTCTACAGCACTTCCACTCTGGTCGCTGGAACTAGTGTCAATCATCAACAATTCCCCCTGTACGCTTAGCCTTTCCTTTGAATATTGAATGCTCTCTCTCCCTAACTGTATTATGTGTTTTGCAATGGGGGCACCATTGGATGAGACAAATCTTCATCTTGTGGGACTATTCTATGCCTTGCAGGGCATTTACCATCCTTGGTCCATCTGCACACTAAATACTAGGGAGATGACAATGAACCTCACTGCTACCTGACTCTCCCCTGAGGATCCTGTTCTCCTGCACTCCTCTCAAGTGGTGGTGATTTTCTATCCAACAGCCCTTACCGACTGGGCCTGTCCTCCTTGCTCCTTCTTGCTGCTTCCAGATCATTCTGCCTTCCTCCTCCCGAACTTCTCCAAAGCAAATTTGAATTGCAAGTCATCAGACCCCTTTTTCCTTCTTAGCACAATCATCTACTGATCTCCAGGCCCTCTTCTAGTCCCTTGAAGAGGGGGAGCTGGCTCCCTCTCCAAAACCTCTCTTCTCCAATTTTTGGTGACTCTAGTATCTCCATAGATGGAACTTCCAATACTCTGTCTCTCGGGTCCTTCATATCATCTTCTTTAATGGTTGTATCTTCTATCCTATTTGAGACACTCACTCCCCTGGTCTTATTCCAGAACGTGTCATTAAGGGAACTGCAGCCTTTCCCTAAAGTCAGTTTCAACTGTCCCACTTTTTGTTCATCACTTTCTATTTTCCAGTTCACTCTAGTGTCTGAACTTCAAAAATCCTTCTTTCCCACCAGGACCTACACTGCATGGAACCTTCCACCTTTTCCTTGCTTCTCATGCCCTCACTAAGTATACTGTTGCCCAAGGGCATTTGCACTTGGGGGCTGCTCTTCACTAGACACCTACAGGGTTAAATCCTCACCTCCTTTTAAAGCTTTGCTTCAGTAGCATCCCTCACACTGAGGCTTCCCCTGATCATTTTATTTAAAAGTGCCCCTCCCCCCAATACTGCTACTCCTTATCCTCTTATGGTTTATTTTTCTCCATTGTACTTATCACTAAGATACCATATATTTTCATTTTTATTTATTTCTCTGAGGTGGAAGTTTTATAAGGGTGAAAGTTTTATGAGGTAGAAGTTTTATGAGGGTGGAACTTTGTTCACTGTAAACCAGTGCCTAGAACAGTGCTCGGCACATATACAGTTATCCATAAATATTTGTTGAATGAAAAAAATGTGCTAGGGCTGCATTCTGAACCTAGTCCAGATGGACTACAAAGTTCCTCCTCCCACTACTCTGTGTCCTTTCAAAATGAACTCTGGTTATGAATTGGACTGTGGGACTAGTGACTTAGTAGGTTTTCTCAGGATGTGGGTAGGAGTATAGGAAAAGGAACCCCGTAAAACACCCAGATGTGGGCGATTGGCAATATGGTACCAACTAAAATTTTAAGAAAAGATGAAAGTTCAAATGGATTGCTGATCTCATGAAAGCACAGAACCAGTCCCACTGCTACTTTACTCTGTTCTCACTCTTCTTTTTTTTTTAATTAAAAAAATTTTAATACACTTTGTTATTCTTATTTGATTCTTATTGTTTTTATTGGAGCACAGTTGCTTTACAATGTTGTGTTAGTTTTTGCTGTACAGCAAAATAAATCAGTTATACGTATACATACATCCCCTCCATTTTGGATTTCCTTCCCTTTTAGGTCCCCACAGAGCACCGAGTAGAGTTCCCCGTGCTATGCAGTAGGTTCTCATTAGCTATCTATTTTATACACAGTAGTGTCTTCACTCTTCTTTCTCCTCCCTTCCTGACTATCTTAATCTCCCTCTCTTCCCCTATTCTATTTAACTTTTTATTTTTCTTCCCTCCCTTCCTCTCTGCCTCTCATTTTCTTACCTCTTACTCCTTGACCCCTTTTCTCCTCTTTTTAGCTTTCTCAAAGAACAAAGTGAATTATTTTTTTGGAAAGAATTTTAATTTCCAAGGTGTGGGAAAAATGAAATTGTCCCCCTTCTGGAGATTCCCTTGAGCATCCTGCACTTTAATGAAATAAATGGCCTGGAGGAAGACATGGTGGGTGGAGGGTAGTTGGTGGGTCTGTCCGTGCTTGGGTTCTCTCCCTCCCTCACTGTTTGGCCTCTGCAGCTCTAGGGAGATGGACAGGGCAGGCCAAACTTACCACTGGCCCCTGGCCCTGTGCTACTTATGAAATAGAAATAAATGACAACCTAGGGATGTTGAAGAAAGTTGAAAGAGGGGAGAGGGAGCAACCCCTCTTAACAGTGAATCTTGAAGCTGGTAGAAAAGCATAATCCTGTTCCTGAATGCCAAGTTTTCATTTCCATGGATGAGTTGATCTAAGGGAGGCTGGTTTCTCTCCTTCGTCCATGAATTAGCCTCCAACAGTTTCAAGTGGTGGCACCAGGTGTGTATATCTGATGGTGGGACACCCGCCCCCCCCCCAGTGGGAAGTGGAGTGACCAGGAAAGTGCATGGCACAGAACTTGTGGTCTTCATCAGGAAGTGTATGTAGCAGCATGGAAAGAACAAGGACTTGTTTCCGGCATACCTGAGTTCAAATCTTTGCTGTGTCATTTTCCACCTCTGAAACCTTCGTCATGTTACTGCTCTATGCTTTAGTTTCCTCTTTTGTCAAGTGGAGATCATAGCCGTCCCTACCTCACTGGGTCGTTGGAAGGACTGGAGACGTGATAATGGTGATGAGGACAGTGATGAAGATGAACGTGAATTTGGACATTTACTCTATGCCAGAATTGTGCTATGTGAGCACATTTGTTCACATGAAGTGCCCAGAACAATGTTTGGCACATAATGGGCATTTAATACATTTCATTTTTTAAAATTAATTAATTTATGGCTGCGTTGGGTCTTCGTTGCTGCGTCGGCTTTCTCTAGTTGTGGAGGGGGGGGCTACTCTTCGTTGCGGTGCGTGGGCTTCTCATTGCGGTGGCTTCTCTTGTTGGGGAGCACGGGCTCTAGGTGCACGGGCTTCAGTAGTTGTGGGTCGTGGGCTCTAGCGCACATGCTCAGTAGTTGTGGCGCATGGGCTCAGTTGTTCCGCAGTATGTGGGATCTTCCTGGACCAGGGTTCAAACCCGTGACCCCTGCATTAGCAGGTGGATTCTTAACCACTGCACCAGAGAAGTCCAATACATTTTACATAGCATTACTATCCAGCACTGTGTAAGAGAGTAACAAAATGACTTTGGGGTATGTGAACCTTTAAGACGTGAATATTTCAAGTCACTTCTCTCTTGTGAGGTGGAGAAGTTTCAGCTTCCCTGGAACCTTGATATAGAAAGCGGTATTTATCTAGGCAGATTAGGTTATGGCTGCAGAAAGAAACAACTGCAAAATCTCAGTGGCTTTACCCAGCAAAGGTGTATTTCTCACTTATACTACATGTCAAGTGGGGTCAGCCTAGGGTTCTGCTTATCATTGTCACTCAGAGCTGTGGGCTTATGCATACTCCATCTTGAAATCTATTCCCGTAATCACCAAGACAGAAAAAGGGAAGACTGGAATACAGAGGCAGCAGTCAAATGCTTCTGTCCAGAAGTAATACATGCCTCTTTTGCTCACATTTGCTTGGCCAAAGGCAGACACTTGGCCACACATAACTTGAATGTGGTGGAGAAGTGCAAGCTACGATGCATATATTCCAGAAGAATGAAAATATTTAACAGCTCAATGACGTGGACCCTAATGACCACCATAGAAGGGCATGCTCTGGATGGTGGATGTAAATGAAATTGTTCATGAGGAGCGGATAATAAGAGCTACCGTGAGTTGAGTAACTAGCATATGATAGACTGTGCCAGGGACTTTGCATTCATATTTCAGCTAATCCTCCCAGAGAGGTCTTACTAATCTCATTATTATAATGTAGGAACTGAGGCTCAGGGAGGTTTCCTTACAATGGCATCATAGGTATTAAGGATAGAATGAACATAGTCTGCACAGGTTGTCTGGATTATAGGGAAATCCTTTAAAAAGAATAGTGTGCTAGGAGACTACTGAGGCTGATTTCTAGCTCCACTTTCTAATTTTTAAAGTCTGAGCACGTGCGAGGATGGCAAACAGGTCTTGAGTGTCAACTCTGACAGATTTGTGTTGGCTACCAGAGAGCTGCAGTGAGAAGGTTTTCTGATGGGAAAGAGTAAAGTGATTGATTAACAGTGTCTGCTGTGGGCATAGGAAGGAGCATGGCCACGTGAGAAACAGATGTTTGCCATCTCTGGGCATGTTTCTTAAGTTCTCTGGGTTTCAGTTATATCACTTACAAAACAGGGTTAATAAAACTTGTGTGAGTGAAGGTAGTAGATTGGCCAGGATGGTTTCTTGATGTCTTCAGAGGGCACCAAAACATCTGTTCCTAGCTGCATACATTCCAACTTATTTTATGCACACTGTTCCATCATGTAGTCATGAAACTCCATTTGTATGTGTGGGATGGGTTTGGGGGAGGGAATTCAACAGGCTGAGTCATTGAAAATTGCTCCTAAGGAGAGCAGAGCTGGAGGCCTTTGACAGGAAGGATGAGTCATTGGCAGTTAAGGGAGCCCATCATCACTGTCCTACAAACATCTGTGAGCTGGATATGCCTCCTGTCTTTAAATCCAAGGGCTCTGTTTCTCAGTCTGGGGTAATATGTCGGGGAGATATGAATCCTCAGATAAACATGCTTTGTCTTTTCAGTGGTGATTTGGGGAATAGGACCAATATATTTTTCTCAAGATAGACAAGGTGTATTAGTCAGGATCCAGATGGAAATTAGACAACAGACTCAAAGTGTTTAAAGAGATTTTGATAAAGATTCTGTTAAAAGATATACTGAAGCATGCTAAAAGTATAAGGGTTATTTGAGTAAAAATAGATTTGAATTGAGCAGGGCCAAACCAGAAATGTTAAGGAGGCTTCCACCAACAGGAGCTAGAGAAAAGACTTATAGAGAAAAGACACACACATACATACACATATATATGTATGTGTATATCGATAGCGGAATATTACTCAGCCATAAAAAAGGAATGAAATTTTGTCACTTGTGAACATGCATGGACCTGGAGGGTATTATGCTTAGTGAAATAAGTCAGACAGAGAAAGAAAAATACTGTCTGTTTCCACTTACTTGTGGAATCTAAAAAATAAAACAAATGAACAAATATAATAAAATAGAAGCAGACTCACAGATACAGAGCACAAGCTAGTGGTTACTAATGGGGAGGGGGGGGGGGGAGGGCCAATATAGGTGGAGGGGATTAAGAGGTACAAACTACGAGGCATGAAATAAATAAGTTACAGGGATGTAATGTACAGCACAGGGAATATGATTAATATCTTATAATAACTTTGTGTGGAGTATATCTATAAAAATATCGAATTACTATGTTGCACACCTGGAACTAATATAATAATACAAGTTAACTATACTAAACTAAATAAAATAAAAAATTTATGTCCTGAGTCACACTAGCCACATTTCAAGTGCTCAGTCACCGCACGTGGCTGGTGGTTACTGTACTAGCGCATAATGTTTCCATCATCACAAACAGTTTTATTGGAGAGATTGGTCTGGATTCTCGTGCACAGCCCTGATGGCTAGGGCGCTGGCAAAAGGATTCGGAAACTGTCTTCATCCACAGAATCCTCTCCCCGATGACAAGCGACCCTCTCTGGGCTTGTACAATTTTTCTATACATCCAGCAAAATAGTAACGCTGATGATAATTGCAGCCACATTTATTTAGTTCTTAATATATGCCAAATAGCGTGCTAAGGTTTTAAATACATTATGTCATTTAATTACTACCGCAACCCTAAGGAAGACACTATTACTATCTCCATTTTAACAACGCGGACACTGAGGCTCAGAGAAATTAAGTGACCACACAACTATTCGGTTTTACTGTATGAAACTGCCAATATTCATCTTTTTTTTTTTAAGAAAATAGCAATTTTATATGGTTCAACCTCATAGTAAATGGCAGAGCCAGATTTCGAACCCAGTTCCAAAGACCTTGCCAAGGCCAGTGTGGCTAAGCCTCTTTAAGTGATCACCTTGAAAGCTGCTTCTTGCTGTTGAAGGATTAAGTGAAATAACGTTGATTCTGTGCCTGGTGCACAGTTGGGCTCATGAAATGCTACTTCTGTTCGTTTTAACGCCTTTCTGTCAGTCTCTCTCGGGAGGCAGAGCACAGCTGTCTGAGCAGATGGGACCGGTAAGACTGGAAGGAGATGGCCACTGCTATTGACCAGACCCCATCCCAGGGACCTGGAAAAGTTCATCTTCCTCACCAAGGCCTCCCCCGCCCTTCCCTCCACTGCTTCCCACCCCTGTCTCTCAAGGGGTCGATTTTGCTCAGGAGGTCAGGGTCATTTTCTCTGGGTCTTGAGCAGAGGGAGGGGTGGTGGACACTGGTCCTTCCTGTTCCGTGTGTCCTCAACAGCCCCAGAGGGTGCATTTCATCAACAAACCCCTCCCAGGGAAGGGGTGGCTGCTGCACTGAGAAGGTCAGGTGGTTCTGTAAGCTGTGCTCCAGATCTCCTGCATGCTGTAACTCTGTTTTCATGATTGTTTCTGGCAAGGAGCCTGATTTGAAATTCCTCCCTCTCTTATTTGGCAAGAGGGGAGAGAAGTCCCCCTTGGCTGAGGGGCCCGATGTTTGGGTGGGGTTTAGGACTTGGGGGTGATTTCCATCCATGTGAGTAACCTTTGTCTCTGAAAAACAATTGTATAGTGTTGCTGGATTTAGCAAATGAAGCTACTGGACACCCACTTAAATTTGAATTGCAGATAAACAATAGATAAGTTTTTAGTAGAAGTACATACCATGCAATATTTGGAACATACTTCTACTAAAAATTATTTGTGATTTATCTGAAATTCAGATTTACCTGGGCATCCTATTTTATCTAGCTGCCTTCCAACAGCAGGGCTTCTGTCCATCCTTTAGGTACCAGGTCATTTATAACGATGTTAAGGATGCTTAGGACTTAGGAGATCAGGAGATCTAGATCTAGTTCTCACCAGGTGCACCCTACTTTCATATTCAGAGCTCCTGGTGGGAGGGGCAGAGTGAAGTGATTTAGATTATAGTTCTCAGAATGTGGTCCATAGACCAGCAGCAGCAGCGGCATCACCTGGTACTTAGTAGAAAGGCACATCCTTGGGCCCCACCTGGACCTCCTGAATCAGCCAGTCTGGGGGTGGGGCCTGGCACTCTGTTTAACAAACCCTGATGCAGTCTGAGAACCAAAAGTTTATATTTCGAGCAAGAGCTTTAGGGATCAGACGGACCTCAAAGCTCGGTCCTACCGTTTACTGGTTGTGTGAACTTGGCCTAATTACTGAACCTCTCTGAGCCTATTTCTTCCTAAATAAAAAAGGAATATGATAACTTATTTAGGGATAGATGAAGGAGTAAATGGAGTTATATATTCTAAAGTGCAGCCCATAGTGCCTGTCGGTGTAAGAAAGCACAAAATGATTACTCTTATTTTTACGATTCAATTGGAGATCCGATCATGCCCTGAGACAAATTTGCCCTGAGACAAATTGATAGTTGGCATGGCAAGCCCCTAGTTACAGGGGCAACCTCTGTTTGTTCAGTTCAAAAGTGCCTTTAAATCCCAGGATTTCACTTTCCAAGCCTTATGGAAGAAGGAAGGAATTAAGAGGAGACGGGGGCAGGGAGAGAAAGAACCTGTAGGAATTGGTTTTCTGACCCACAGATGGTGCCCAGAGCAGAGCGCCATGTCCATTTAATTCCTTTCATTCAGTGCTTAGCCCAGAACAGTTGTCCAAAAGGCAGGGTTTTTTGTTTTTTTGTTTTTTGTTTGCTTTTGATTTTTCATGGAAAGGAGAAAAAAAGGAAGGTCTGAGAGGTGAGGACATGTAGGGGCTCCTGTCTAGGGAGGGGCACTAACACCCTCGGGCATGCGTCACAGTCAAGTCTGGGGGCACCCACATTATGGCTAGACCAGGGTTTCTCAATTTTGTCACTACTGACATCCTGGATCAGATAATTCTTTGTGATAGGGCTGTCCTGAGCATGCTTAGTAGTAACCCAGGTCTCTGCCTACTAGTGCCAGAAGCCCCTCTCATCCTCTGTCACAGTGGTGACAATCAAAACCATCTCTAGGAAAAAAAAAACAAAAACAACCACCATCTCTAGGCATTGCCAAATGTCCTAGAGCAAGTGGGGGAGGGGTGGACAAAACCTCCCTTGAATGAGAGCCACCAGTCAAGAATCTACTACACAATACCTACTCAGACAATTTTAGCAGCTACCATTTATTGAGCATTTACAAGTAGTATCTCCAACCTCCATGCTCATATTACTAGGAAGGCTTTTAAAGTATAATTTAAAGTTGAAGAAACTGAGGGTCAGGCAGTTAAAAGTAACTTGCCCCAAATTGAACAGCTGGTAGATCTGAGCTTCTGACTGAGGTTGGTCTAACTAGTTCCAAAGCTCATATAGTTTCTGCTGCACCACTCCCTCTCTCTAGACAATTAAGAATGCTTTTTTCTTTCAATCAGGGAAATTCTTCTCAAGTCAACTCAAGTCCAAAAGTATTTATTGAAAAGCCATGAGAAGCTGCAAGAGAAATCTAAGCTGTCGCTCCTCTCAAGGAGGTTTCAATATCAATGTCATTGGGAAGGTCAGTATCTTACACAACACTGTTAGTTACAGAGTAACATGAGGCAGTCTGAGTTTGGGCCAAAATGAACATTTCTAGAGGTAGATTTTTGTGAACTGAACGCCTTTTGTGTACGTCTGCTTCACGTGTCCTTTCACTGTTAATCCTGATAATAAAAAAAAGAGGAAGGAGGAAGGAAGCCTTGAAATTCATGGCATCGACCAGCCGCACATCCTAACAAATATTAATTATTTTGCCTTGGGTTGGGCTGTGGGTTGCTTCCAGCCAAGCACTCAGCTATCTTCTTTCTGGCTCTCTGCATGAACTCCACGTTCCCCCTTTCCCTTCGTATGGCGGTGTACTCGTAAGCCTTGAGCTTGCTGTAGTAATCGGAGAATTTGTTGTAGAGGATGGAAATGGGCATCCCGTTGAGGATGATTCCGAAAGCAATGCAGAGGAAGGCAAAAAGCCGGCCCAGGTGAGTCTCTGGGTACATGTCTCCATAGCCCACAGTGGAGATGCTCACCTGTGAGGGAAGGAAAGTAGAATGGAATTGTCAGCATCGAGAGCGAGGAGAAGAAAGGGAGAGAACCAGGCAGGGAGAGGTGTCTTCCGTCCTGATGAAGGTGCACGTGGTTGTATAACAGCTCCTCACGGAGTCAGCTTTAGGAGGTACTGGAAAGGTGGCCTGCAAGACCTGGGGCATGGAGAGAACATAAGCTTTGGAGCTGAAAGGCTTGGGTTTAAACCCTATCACTTATCAATTTTCTTACTTACAATACAGGGGAGTTATATCTACTTTAAAGGGTTGTTGTGAAGGGCACAGAAGAATAATGTGTGTGAAGTTCCTGGTGTAGAATAGGCTCAATAAAGGTAGGTCTTTGCCTCCCTTCAGCTGGGGCCAAATTTAGGACAGAGTCCCTGGATTTGCCTACATGATACACGTACGGGAAAGAGCTTGAGGCTTAGAACCAGTCAGACCTGGTTCAAGTCCTGACTCTGACCCTTCCCAGCTGAGTGACCTTGGGCAAAACATTCAGGGTCTCTAAGCCTTGGTTCCTCCATCTAAAACGGGGGGATAATAACTGACTCTCAGGATTCTTGTGAAGACTAAATAGGAAAATGATTATAAAGCACTTCACACACACTTTGTCAGGCACGCAAAAAGCATTAAGCAACCTCCTCTGTGGTCCTTCTCTCATCCTTAAAATAGAGACAGTTGTAATAGTTCTCAGAGTTGTTAGGCAGTTCAAATGAGATATTTTATATGAAGGTGCTTTAATTGCAAATGTCTGGAGAAACACACTCATTATTTTGCGATGGGACTTTTGTAAGATGTCACCGACCAAAAATATGTTCACCCTGCATGAAAGTCTTCCCATCACACTTGGCACACTGCTTTAAATTCCACTAATTAGAGATTTATTTAGGTTAACAAGCTTCTGTTTTAAAATGCAGATACCCACATGGGACTAGTTATCAGTCGATGTAGCCGGAGAAAACCCAGAAAAATCTCTCGGGGCCTGTGTTTTGTTTTGTTTTGTTTTGTTTTTGCGGTACACGGGCCTCTCATCACTGTGGCCTCTCCCGTTGCGGAGCACAGGCTCCAGAAGCGCAGGCTCAGCGGCCATGGCTCACGGGCGCAGCCTCTCCGCGGCATGTGGGATCTTCCCGGACCGGGGCACGAACCTGTATCCCCTGCATCGGCAGGCGGACTCTCAACCACTGTGCCACCAGGGAAGCCCTCGGGGCCTGTTTTTCATGCCTCATGTCCTAAGACTCCCTTTGGTCCCCAGACTCTTGGCAAAATTACTAGACGCCTTTTAGGCAGGGCTGTTGATGACAGTTGAAAAAATTGTGCATCGCACAACTCCAGGGGGCAACATTGGCTTCATCGTGTTGTCGCACAGTGTTCCAGCATATGCTTTTATGAAATGTACAGTCACCCTGTTGATCTGTACAGAGACAGCCTTTAACTTAGAAATGCAGACATTTTTGTTTCGATGATGTAAGGATTAATTTGAACTCAGAGTAAGTATGATTGATTAGTTAGAATGAAATGGAGAAGTGGGCCAGCTGGGCAAATCTGGTGGAGCTGATTAGAACCAGAGCTCCATCCAGCCCTTAAAAAGGGGAAGGTTGCAACTCCTCTTGGGGTGGGTGGCACACTACCTCTCACTACTCCGTCTCTGGGGAGAGAACTGCTGAGGGCTGGGCTGCCCTTCTCACAGTGGAAAAACACAAGGCAGCATCTAACAGAGGCAGGAGGGTGTCGACTAGGTTAAGGAAGCAGGTGTGGCACTAGGCCACATGGGTCTGAATCCACTTCCCAGCTGTGGGATTTGGGCAAGTCGCCTAAATTCTCTCTGCCTCAGTTTCTACTTTTGAAACGTGGAGAGAATAATAGTGCGCACCTCATAGGACTGTTACAGGAATTGAAGGAGCCGCACAGGGTTTGTGAGGGATAATGTTAGTTCTTGTGCTTGTTAGACCAGCGGGCTGTGGAAAGAAGCTCTTCCCTGGCTCCTGCGAATGCTGTGTGAGGGAGATTGGTGGGGGACACTCTTTCTCCAGTAGAGAATCTGGTTTTCCCACCTTCTCGACCAAAGGGCCCTGAGAGGCAGTGATAAAATAAGATTGTGGGCTAATCTTAACAAAAAAAAAAAAAAAAAAAAAAAAAGCTTGCTGTATGTGTGTGTGTGTGTGTGTGCGTGCGCATTTCTTGTCACTGGCCACACTGAAAGTAAAAGAACCCGAGTCAGATCTCTGTCCAGGTGTGCAAATAGCTTTCATTTGTCGCTAACCCTGTCACTTGCACCTCTGTGTGAATGTTTAGTCAGTTGACCTTCCCTGGAGGAGGCCTAAAGGGAGTCTGGATATAAGAGCAAGTGACAGGAAGGGGTAGTTTCAGAACAGGAAGCATCCATGCAGGGCCGAAGCAGAGGCTTTGGTGTAAACCAGCCCCTCAAGGGTCCAGGATTGGGGGAGGGTTGGAGATAGGAGGATGCAGAGGAAGGAAAGTAATTGAGACAAAGTACCTAATTTAAACCTCTGCTCAGTCCCCACACTGGCTTTGCTCCCCTCCCAACCCCAATTTCTTTTTTTGGCTGAACTTTGAGCAAAAGGTCAAAAGCAAAGAGAATTGGCTGAAGGAAGATTAAATATTTGATGTGCATAATATGGTCTAAATATTTTTGTATGTCTTGGATCTCTATTTTTAGAGAAAAGATCTCTTCTGCTACGAGACTCTGTATGACTGATTCTGAAGAATTTGTTCAAAATGCGTAGCTAATTTATGCACTGTCTGTTTGACTCAACCGTTGATCTGCTTCTTGCTTCTTGGCTCCAGAGGAACTCTGGATTCCTTGGCTTTGGGAAACTTTTCCTCCATGTTCCACAGGCCAAACCATTTCTCCCTGAATAAGCATGAAAGATGGAAGCTCCCAGAAGGACCAAAGTGACCTCCCAGAGTGAGTTCTCACATTAGCAGGAGTGGGGTTTGGAAATGTGACTGAAATTTCTGCAATCCGTCTTAATATCCTGAAAAAACTGACTGGCCCAGCCACTCTGGAAACTTACCATTCCGTTGAAAATTTACCTATTTTCCCTAGCCATTGGACCCCCCAAAGCCAGAATGTAACCTTTCCCTAGCAGCTCACCCACTGATCAGCAAATCCTGACCCACTAAACCTTACAAGGAGAACAAGTAACCAGTTTTTCTCTGAAACTTTAGAATAACTGTACTTGAATTTCTCCTTCAGCGAGGAATGTTTATTTCCTTCATAATGACCTACGCACGGATTACATTTTAGCACCCAGTAATCCCTGCATCTAGAAATTATGATCTCAGGGAATAAAACTGATTTTTCAAAAGGATTAACACCTCTTCTTAGTTTTCCCAAAGAATTCGAGGTGGTAAAGACTAACATTTTCTGGTTAAAATTATTACATACTTCAATGCATATTGTCCTTTAAAGGACTTAGCTTCAAAGGCTCTACTTAGCTTACCCAAGCTGCTGTTGCTACAAATATTTTAGGAATTCCTCTCTGGGATTATAATCTGCACAGAGGATTCAGTGGCATGACCTTGAAACAAGTGTTCTTATCCCCCTTGAGGGTTAACTCTAGGTGCCGGTCTTCAACTCAAGGGTCTTGACTATTTAAAAATATCGAATCCACCTTCAAAAAAGTAAAGATTTAGCCCCACTACAAAGAAGTATTAATAAATGGACATGTCACAGGCGCTGGAGATAATTCCCCAGTGGAATTCAGAAAATGTTTTGATCAGTGGAAACACTGTTAGAATGAGGTCATGGGTAATCACCTTGAAAAGAACAACCGGTCTCATTCGTATATGAAAGTTCTGACATGTACATAAATTGTACAATAAGGGGGAGGTGTGCAGAAGCTAAGGCAAGTTCGGGATCTGTTCCTAGAAATAGTGACAATGCCTTCCACACCCTCAGCTTACTTGCTACTTCTCCCTGCCCTCTACAATTCTATCATGTCCCGCTCAAGTTACATTGGCCAACAGGAGGAGTTTAGAGAGACAAAAGGGGACCACCCCAAAATCAGGAGTCGGCCAGATCAAAAGTCATAAAAGTGCCTAAGAGCCTTTGCCCCGCTTTATGGCTCCTGTGCTTTTTCTGAAGAAGCTAGGAGAACTTTAATGCCTTCTGTGCCGGACATTTACTCATTATCTCTCAGCCCTAAGCCCGATACCCTTCTGTTCTCTTTTTTGTAATTCAGCGGCTGGGGGGATGCAAACTACATTTCTCAGATTTCCTTGCCTGCTGTCTTCTGCTTAGGTTCTGCCAATGAGAGACACGGTTGGGAGACTAGAAGATGGAATGAGGGAGTAAGAGTCTCTCTTCCTGCTTCTGGTTTCTGTCATCATCCTTCAACAACAGCAGATAGCTATGGCTCAGGCATCTTTCAGCACACCCAGCACCAGCCTCGTGATGCCATCTTAGGGGTCCGGCAACAGCTACACAGTGGTTCCTTCTCTGTACTCCTAGGTTCCAGTAACTCTACCTTCTCCCATTTGTCTCCCCAGTTCTGGGGCCAACACTCTTTCCTACAGTTACCAATCTTCGGGTTATCTCACTTTCTCCTTTTTGCTCTTCCAGCCTATGTATCTATCTCCCTGTATAAAATTCCTTCTGTTTAAAATATCCCACGTTTTGTTTTCTGTTATCCTAATTCACCTTCCAAAGGGGTCTTCTCAAAGCAAGCAGGCCATCAATAAAAATAAAACAAGATAAAATTAATCTCAGTGATCTTCTAAGTGCCACCTATTTGCAAGGAAATGATAGCATGCTTGAGGAGAACAAAGATAGAAACAAGGTCTCTGGGCTACAGCTATCTGATGCTTCACCTAGAGACAGTTTTCATTAATTTTGGAAGAAATGAGTTCATGACATAGTTTCCTATTTAGTTTCTACAGCTGTAACTTGCTCTGGAAAGCTCAGAAGGAAATGGTCTGTTGAACAGTCCAATTGTCCTTTTCTCCTTAAAAACATAGCCACAACAGAGGCCAAAGCTTACGGCTTCATCATAGAGCTAATTGTTCTTGTTGAGCTATGCGGAGCATTTCCCACACCCAGGCAACCCGGAGAGTCCCAACACGGCTGGAGCTGCTCCAGGCATGGGCCTGTTTGTTTGGACACTCGGAAACTCTCCCAAGATGGAACGGCTGACCCTTTTGTGCATCTTACAGCCTCTCTCTTTTCCCCAGGAGAGAAGGAATCACTTCTGTTTTCTTTTCCCAAAAATGAATCTGGAAGCAAAGGTTATTGCTTCCATGTGATAAAGGCTATCGACTAGTCAGATATGGTAGCTTCTATTTATTGAGGATAGAGTACAGGCTAGTGTTTTTACATATGTTTCCTATTACATTAGTGCTGACAAATAACCTCCATTTGACAGACGAGTAGGATGGGTCTATCTTATATCCTAATGCATGAGCATTTGCAGACATGAGTGTCCATGAGGGATTTGTTCTGCAGCTGTAGGAGAATTCACAATAATGAAAATTACTGTGTTTCTCTTAAAACCCCGAGTTGAATTACAGAGGAAGGTTGCAGGATCCTTGGCATAGATAGAGGCGAGATTATTAAAAACAAGTCAGATTTTGGGGTTGTCTGAGAGTACTAAAAACACATGGAGGGAAGGATTAGAGAACCTGTCCCTAATGCGGGTGAATATACCACAAGGGCTACAGCACTGGAGTGGGGCAAGAAAATATCGATCCTGTTTCTCTTTACCTCTTTACATTTTCAACGTGTGAGTGTATGTTTTCTGATACACATAATATATTTGAGCAGTAATATCTTAATGCAGTAGAATGATTGTATTACTGGACCCAATTCTTTGTATCTTCCTGTATCCAAGCTCTTTGCCATAAAACTCTGCATTGCTTTCCTACAGTGAGTGGGCTAACCTGCTTTTCCCTTTGACTCTGAGTTTGGCCTTGTGACTCACTCTGGCCAATGAGTTGAGCAAGTGTCATGAACAGAAGCTTATCAGTGCTTGCATGATTGGGCTTGCACTCTCTCTCTCTTGCCCTTTGCCACGGCCATGGATACATGCCTGCTGGATGATGAAAGACCTAGTCTCCTTCTCCATCCAGCTGTCAGCCAGCTGACCATCAGACTGTGATGTGAGCAGCTGATACCAGTCCAAGGTTCTTCTAACCCTGTACTTGAAACCATTCTGAGTTACTGACTTGCAAACTCACAAGGCAAATAGATGCTTGACATTTCGAGCCACTGAATTTTGGGGTGGTTTGTGAGGCATTGTTATTATAGCAATAAATAGCTTCTAACTTATGATTAACTAAACACATATTTATCATGGGTGTGTGCTCAGAATTTTTTAAATTATGAGATGTACGATAAATAAAATGCTTGGAGACTATTGGATCAGAGTTACTTTTAGGATTCTACTTCTCGGATTCTCATGTCTGCTTGGTCACATCTATTTAGATGACTTCCTTCTCAGCATTCAAGATTTAGTTCAATGTCATCTTCTCCAAGAAGGCTTCTCTGACTATTCCACTAGTCCATCAAAGGTAGATTCTGCCACCCACATCACTCTCTATCCTATTATCCTATATAAGACACACTCATATCTTAAATGATTTATTATCTTTCTCCATTAGGATGTAAACTCCATGGGGGAAAAAATTTCACCTTTTTTTTTGGTTTTTCCCTTATTACTCGGTATCCCTAGTATTTAGAATACTCCTCGGCACACTAAGTGCTCAAAAATAATCTTGCTCACCTCCAGTGCTGGACACCCCATGCCAAACAACTAGCAAGACAGGAACACAACCCCACCCATTAGGAGACAGGCTGCCTAAAATCATACTAAGTGCACAGACACCCCAAAACACACCACTGGACATGGCCCTGCCCACCAGAAAGACAAGACCCAGCCTCATCCACCAGAACACAGGCACTAGTCCCCTCCACCAGGAAACCTACACAACCTACTGAACCAACCTTAGCCACTGGGGACAGACACCAAAAACAATGGGAACTACGAACCTGCAGCTTGCGAAAAGGAGACTCCAAACACAGTAAGATAAGCAAAATGAGAAGACAGAGAAATACACAGCAGATGAAGGAGCAAGGTAAAAACCCACCAGACCAAACAAATGAAGAGGAAATGGGCAGTCTACCTGAAAAAGAATTCAGAGTAATGATAGTAAAGATGATCCAAAATCTTGGAAATAGAATGGAGACTATACAAGAAACGTTTAACAAGGACCTAAAGGAACTAAAGAGCAAACAAACAATGATGAACAACACAATAAATGAAATTAAAAATTCTCTAGAAGGAATCAATAGCGGAATAACTGAGGCAAAAAAATGGATAAGTGACCTGGATGATAAAATAGTGGAAATAATTACCACAGAGCAGAATAAAGAAAAAAGGATGAAGAGAATTGAGGACATTCTCAGAGACCTCTGGGACAACACTAAATGCACCAACATTTGAATTATAGGGGTCCCAGAAGAAGAAGAGAAAAAGAAAGGGACTGAGAAAATATTTGAAGAGATTATGTTTGAAAACTTCCCTAATATGGGAAAGGAAATAGTCAACCAAGTCCAGGAAGTGCAGGAGTCCCATACAGGATAAATCCAAGGAGAAACACACCAAGACACATATTAATCAAACTATCAAAAATTAAATAAAAAAATATTAAAAGCAGCAAGGGAAAAGCAACAAGTAACATAGAAGGGAATCCTCATAAGGTTAACAGCTGATCTTTCAGCAGAAATTTTGCAAGCCAGAAAGGATTGGCAGGACATATTTAAAGTGATGAAAGGGAAAAACCTACAACCAAGATTACTCTACCCAGCAAGGACCTCATTCAGATTCAACAGAGAAATTAAAACCTTTACAGACAAGCAAAAGGTAAGATAATTCAGCACCACCAAACCAGCTTTACAACAAATGCTAAAGGAACTTTTCTAGGCAGGAAACACAAGAGAAGAAAAAGACCTACAATAACAAACCCCCCAAAATTAAGAAAATTGTAATAGGAACATACATATCGACAATTACCTTAAATGTAAATGGATTAAAAGCTCCAACCAAAAGATATAGACTGGCTGAATGGATACAAAAACAAGACCTGTATATATGCTGTCTACAAGAGACTCTCTTCAGACCTAGGGGCACACACAGACTGAAAGTGAAGGGATGGAAAAAGATATTCCATGCAAATGGAAATCAAAAGAAAGCTGGAGTAGCAATTCTCATACCAGACAAAAGAGACTTTAAAACAAAGACTATTACAAGAGACAAAGAAGGACACTACAGAATGATCAAGGGATCAATCCAAGAAGAAGATATAACAATTGTAAATATTTATGCACCCAACATAGGAGCACCTCAATACATAAGGCAAATGCTAACAGCCATAAAAGGGGAAATCGACAGTAACATGACTTTAACACCGCACTTTCACCAATGGACATCATCCAAAATGAAAATAAATAAGGAAACACAAGCTTAAAATGATACATTAAACAAGATGGACTTAATTGAAAGTTATAGGACATTTCATCCAAAAACAACAGAATACACTTTCTTCTCAAGTGCTCATGGAACATTCTCCAAGACAGATCATATCATGGGTCACAAATCAAGCCTTGGTAAATTTAAGAAAATTGAAATCATATCAAGTATCTTTTCTGACCACAACGCTATGAGACTAGATATCAATTGCAGGAAAAATACTGTAAAAAATACAAACATATGGAGGCTAAACAGTATGCTACTAAATAACCAAGGGATCACTGAAGAAATCAAAGAGGAAATAAAAAAATACCTAGAAGCAAATGACAATGAAAACACGACAACCCAAAGCCGATGGGATGCAGCAAAACCAGTTCTAAGAGGGAAGTTTATAGCAATACAATCCTACCTCAAGAAACAAGCATCTCAAATAAACAACCTAACCTTACACCTAAAGCAATTAGAGAAAGAGGAACAAATAAAACCCCGAAGTTAGCAGAAGGAAAGAAATCATAAAGATCAGATCAGAAATAAATGAAAAAGAAATGAAGGAAATGATAGCAAAGGTCAATAAAACTAAAAGCTGGTTCTTCGAGAAGATAAACAAAATTGATAAACCATTAGCCAGACTCATCAAGAAAAAAAGGGAGAAGACTCTAATCAACATAATTAGAAATGACAAAGGAGAAGTAACAACTGACACTGCAGAAATACAAAGGATCATGAGAGATTACTACAAGCAACTCTATGCCAATAAAATGGACAACCTGGAAGAAATGGACAAATTCTTAGAAAAGCACAACCTTCCGAGACTGAACCAGGAAGAAATAGAAAATATAAACAGACCAATCACAAGCACTGAAATTGAAGCTGTGATTAGAAATCTTCCAACAAACAAAAGCCCAGGACCAGATGGCTTCACAGGTGAATTCTGTCAAACATTTAGAGAAGAGCTAACACCTATCCTTCTCAAACTCTTCCAAAATATAGCAGAGGGAGGAACACTCCCAAACTCATTCTACAAGGCCACCATCACCCTGATACCAAAACCAGATAAAGATGTCACAAAGAAAGAAAACTACTGGCTAATATCACTGATGAACATAGATGCAAAAATCCTCAACAAAATACCAGCAAACAGAATCCAACAGCACATTAAAAGGATCATACAGCATGATCAAGTGAGGTTTATCCCAGGAATGCAAAGGTTCTTCAATATATGCAGATCAATCAATGTGATACCCCATGTTAACAAACTGAAGAATAAAAATCATATGATCATCTCAGTAGATGCAGAAAAAGCTTTTGACAAAATTGAACACCCATTTATGATAAAACTTCTCCAGAAAGTAGGCATAGAGGGAGACTACCTCAACATTATAAAGGCCATATATGACAAACCCACAGTCAACATTGTTCTCAATGGTGAAAACTGAAACCATTTCCTCTAAGATCAGGAACAAGACAAGGTTGCCCACTGTCACCCACTGTTATTCAACATAGTTTGGGAACTTTTAGCCACAGCAATCAGAGACAAGAAAGAAATAAAAGGAATCCAAATCAGAAAAGAAGTAAAACTGTCACTGTTTGCAGATGACATGAAACTATACAAAGAGAATCCTAAAAATGCTACCAAAGATCTACTAGAGCTAATCAATGAATTTGGTAAAGTAGCAGGATACAAAATTAATGCACAGAAATCTCTTGCATTCCTATATGCTAATGATGAAAAATCTGAAAGAGAAATTAAGGAAACACTCCCATTTACCATTGCAACAAAAAGAGTAAAATATCTAGGAATATACCTACCTAAGAAGACAAAAGAACTGTAGGCAGAAAACTGTAAGAAACTGATGAAAGAAATTAAAGATGATACAAACAGGTGGAGAGATATACCATGTTCTTGAATTGGAAGAATCAACATTGTGAAAATGACTATACTACCCAAAGCAATCTTCAGATTCAATGCAATCCCTATCAAACTGCCAAAGGCATTTTTCACAGAACTAGAACAAAACATTTTGCAATTTGTATGGAAACACAAAAGACCCCGAATAGCTGAAGTAATCTTGAGAAAGAAAAACGGAGCTGGAGGCATCAGGCTCCCTGACTTCAGACTATACTACAAAGCTACAGTAATCAAGACAGTATGGTACTGGCACAAAAAAAGAAATATAGATCAATGGAACAGGATAGAAAGCCCAGAGATAAACCCATGCACATGTGGTCACCTTATCTTTGATAAAGGAGGCAAGAGTATACAATGGAGAAAAGACAGCCTTTTCAGTAAGTGGTGCTGGGAAAATTGGACAGCTACATGTAAAAGAATGAAATTAGAACACTCCCTAACACCATACACAAAAGTAAACTCAAAATGGATTAAAGACCTAAATATAAGGCCAGACAGTATAAAACTCTTAGAGGAAAACATAGGCAGAACACTCTATGACATAAATCACAGCAAGATCTTTTTTGACCCACCTCCTAGAGAAATTGAGTAAAAACAAAAATAAACAAAGGGGAGCTAATGAAACTTAAAAGCTTTTGCACAGCAAAGGAAACTATAAAACAAATGAAAAGACAGCCCTCAGAATGGGAGAAAATATTTGCAAATGAAACAACTGATAAAGGATTAATCTCCAAAATATACAAGCAGCTCATGCAGCTCAATATCAAAAAAAACAAACAATCTGATCCAAAAATGGGAAGAAGACCTAAACAGACATTTCTCCAAAGAAGATATACAGATTGCCAACAAACATATGAAAGGATGCTCAACATCAGTAATCATTAGAGAAATGCAAATCAAAACTACAATGAGATATCATCTCACACCCGTCAGAATGACCATCATCAAAAAATCTACAAACAGTAAATGCTGGAGAGGGTGTGGAGAAAAGGGAACCCTCTTGCACTGTTGGTGGGAATGTAAACTGATACAGCCACTATTGAGAACAGTATGGAGGTTCCTTAAAAAAGTAAAAATAGAACTACTGTATGACCCAGCAATCCCACTACTGGACATATACCCTGAGAAAACCAAAATTCAAAAAGAGTCATGTACCACAATGTTCACTGCATTTCTATTTACAATAGCCAGTACATGGAAGCAACCTAAGTGTCTATCGACAGATGAATGGATAAAGAAGATGTGGCACATATATACAGTGGAATATTACTCAGCCATAAAAAGAAATGAATTAAGTTATTTGTAGTGAGGTGGATGGACCTAGAGTCTGTCATACATAGTGAAGTAAGTCAGAAAGAGAAAAACAAATACCGTATGCTAACACACATATATGGAGTCTTAAAAAAATGGTTCTGAAGAACCTAGGGGCAGGACAGGTATAAAGACGCAGACATAGAGAATGGACTTGAGGACACGGGGTGGGGGTGGAAGGGTAAGCTGGGAGGAAGCGAGAGAGTGGCATTGACACATACACACTACCAAATAGATAGCTAGTGGGAAGCAGCTGCATAGCACAGGGAGATCAGCTTGGTGCTTTGTGTCCACCTAGAGTGGTGGGATATGGAGGGTGGGAGGGAGTCACAAGAGGGAAGGGATATGGGGATATATGTATACCTATAGCTGATTCACTTTGTTATACAGCAGAAACTAACACACCATTGTAAAGCAATTATACTGCAATAGAGATGTTAAAAAAAATGTTGCTCAATGAATGAAGAAGATGGATTTTTGTGGAGAATTGGTCCTAATATTTTGCATCTTTTTACTTGGCATCTTCTTTTCTCTTTGCTATATTGAAAATAAGGGCCCTTACTACACAATATGCAATGTCATAATAAGTATAGAGAAGAATTGGGTTAATAGTATATTGGTCCTGGGGAATAGAGCAGTCCTCAAGTGTTCAAGGGGAGTTGCTCCTATTGTTTTCATAGGTTAGTTTAGAAACAAACACAAGCTATCAGTCTTTAATCCATAATGATTTTTAATAGTATATATAATTCTCAGAGAATAAAATGGATGAAGGTCATTGGTAAAGTTTAAGGTTGGTAAATGGTAGGTTGACATGTGTAAATTCTGGCCTGTGAAAATAGTGCCTGATAGAGCTAATAGCTACAAAAGAAAATTCACATTGGTAAAAGCAATAATTAGTAAAATTTGTTATAGATAGAAACTGAATGGTGATTCAAGTTTTATTGTAAAGTCTATAGAAAACAGTGACCTTGAGTAAGATAATTTTTGTTAATATTAAAAAGGGGATAATTTGAAAATTTAAATGTTATTAAACAATAAACACATCAAGAAATTAAAGGGGATCACTAGGCATTCACTTAAGGAATTTTTTTAAAAAGAAAAATCCATTATTAGGAATAGAATTCTTATCAAAAATTTTATATTAATATACAAAAGGTAAAAGACGTTTTGTGTATTCAGAATATAGTGTCAAAGAGTTCACTAGGTGCAGCTTACATACGCTAGCCTTCTAAGATATTTGGACGAATGGAAACCTGACTCTCTAAAACTTGGTATTATATCATCAGCCTGTGGATTTTCTCTTTTCCCTCCTTGCTTTACTCACCTCCAAAGTAAATGTCATTCGCTGGGGACAAATCATCCTTCATCAGCCCCCGTCTGTACACATGATTTATCTACTATGGGGATGACCTTTTGTCATTTGGAATATGATCAGAGGAGCGGCATTTGGCCAGCTCGTTTGGAAGAGCCTAACATCATCCCATCACTGAAGAAAGCTCACACATCTTGTTGTATATATGAGAGCTCTGCTTTCCAGGGAAGCAAGACTCACTGAATTGCAGAGCTCTACACCCTCCCCTTTTGAGATGAGGAAACTGAAGATAGGGAGTTAGGGAATGAGGTTTCACAGTTAATCATGGAGGATCCCAGTTAATTATTAGCAGATCTGGGACAAGAATCTAAATCTAAATCTTCCATTCCACTATACTACACTATTAGTAGGAGCCCTGGGTAGGTTCATATCAGAACTCCAGACTGTGGGTTCTAACATATCCAATGTCAGTGTTGAAAATATCCACTTTCTAATATAGGAAAAACTGGTTATATTCGCTTAATGTCTTTAAAGGCATTACAAACCATCTATTTAAAGTAAATAAGGAAAGCATACACCCAGTTCTTTCCTATGCACGTATGTCAACGTGTTCATTGATCTTAGAAGACCCAATCAGCATTTCCAGTGATTCAGGGATTTTCCAAGGATTTAGTCTAGCATATCAGAAACACAGATATTTGAGTAAATGGCATAAACTATTATAAAAGGCAAACACCAAAGAAAATGACAAAAATAACTAATATACTAAGTGCAAATTAAGCAAGGCATGCAGAAATACTAAAGCTTGAAAGAGGCAGTGCTGGGCTGTGGAAAGGGCATGCATTTTGCAACTGGACAGGCCTGGGTTCCGGTCCTCACGTGACTACCTTTAGCTGCGTGTCTAAATTATTATTATAACTCAAATTATCTGCACCTCAATTCCTCTAGCTGTAAAATGGGGCAATAATGCCATGTCCTGAAAGAATTTTTGTGGCATTGGAGCAAGTTTCAGTGTTAGATGCTCAGATTTAGCTAGAACCAGTGGGATTTCAGTGAGGGTTGACGCTGTTCAGCCAAGTCTCATTTCCTCCCCTGCATACATGGACGGCTTCCTTCAAAATCTGCAGGAAAATTTTCCTCTTAAAAAAGTAGTGATCCTAACCACCTCACATGGTTGTGATGCTGAAATAAGATACGCTTTATAAATCACTTAGGACAACAGGTGTTCAATAAGGGACAAATAACAAGAATGACGATGATGAATCTTCCCACGAACGTGAACAATGATTATTCCTTAAAATTAGCCTCTCAGGGGTATTAAGACTAAATCTAGATTTGGAGATAACTAGGACCACACCAAATTTCTTGGACTACGTCTTTCCAACCCTTTAGCACCTACCCGTTTTTTTTGTTGTTGTTTTGTTTTTTTGGTTTTTCTGTTTTGTTGTTTTTATCTTTTGTTTAAGCTGGGGACATCGAAGGAATGGAGAAAGCAATGGCCGTTAAAGAAGGCAGGGCAAAGATGAGGGAACAAAGCAAGGCAGGTGGCATGACCCAGGAAGGGGAGAAGCAGCGTCTGTCGGGCTGGGGAAGTGGGTGGGAAAGCCCACGGGCCGTGGTGCTCACCGCGGCCCACCACCAGGCGTGGGGGATGCTGGTGAAGTTGGTTCCACGCACGTCGTGCTCCACGGAGTAGACGGCCGCAGAGAAGGTGAAGATGCCCATGGTGATGAAGAGCAGCAGGCAGCCCACCTGCTGGTAGCACTGGCGCAGCGTGAAGCCGAAGGCGCGCAGGCCGGTGGAGTGGCGCGCCAGCTTCAGGATGCGGAAGATGCGCAGGAGGCGCATGACGCGCAGCACCTGACCCACCTGGCCCACGCGGCCCATGGTCTCGATGTCGTGCTCGTGCGGCGAGTCCTTGCTGCGCACCTGGTCCTCGCTCGTGAAGCACTCGAGCAGCAGCTGCAGGTAGAGTGGCAGGATGGCCACCAGGTCCACCAGGTTGAGGGCGCTCTGCACGAAGCGCCGCAGGTCGGGCGTGGAGGCCAGGCGCAGCAGGAACTCCAGCGTGAAGAAAGCCACGCATAGCATCTCCACGTGCTCCAGAAAGGGCCGCGGGTTGCCACCGCCCGCACCCTGCCCCGCCTGCTGCTGCATCTCCTCCACTGTGTTGAGCGCCAGCGCCACGACGGAGATGAGCACGAAGAGGCTGGAGGCCACCCCGATGGCCTTGGCGGCCACCGACGAGAAGGGCTTCTCCATGAGGTTCCAGAGGCGGCGCCGCTGTGGCCCGTAGAAGCGCATGTCTCGGAAGAGCTCCTCGGCCTCCTCGGCCTGCGCCTGCGCGCGCAGCTCGCGCTGGATCTTGAGCTGCTCGCTCAGCTCATCGCGCCTCTCCTCGAAGCAGATGAGGCAGCAGCGCGGCGCGTACTTGAGCCGCACGCCCCAGTAGCCCAGTTCCTCCAGGAAGCGGCGCGGGCACAGCTCGTCGCGCACCAGCAGCACCCCGGACGCGTAGAAGTTGTAGATGAGCTGGAAGACCTCCGGGTCGCGGTCGAAGAAGTATTCGTCCGTCTGCGCCTCATAATCGTCGCACAGGCCCAGCTGGCGGCTGCGGCTGGTGGAGGTGGCCAGGCGGCCCAGGCGCGTCTTGGGGTAGCTGGCCAGCTCGGCGTACTCCAGGTGGTAGCTCTGGCCGCCCACGTTCACGTTCAGAGTGGACGACACGACCGGAGCGTCGGTGCCACCTTCGCCTTGGTCGGTGGTGGCCTCTCCTGGCTGCTGGTCCTCCTCTGCCGGGTCGTCCTTCCACTGCTGGTCCTCCTCGGTATCCGTGTCCTCCTCGATGTAGTAGCTACAATAGTCCTGGGTCCACGGTGGGAAGCTGGCCTGGGAGCTCGGGAGGGCCCCCACGGAGCAGATGCGCCTGCGTTGTTGGCTGCCCACTGCCTGGGATGCGTCTTCACCCTCCGTAGTATGCCAGGACCTGTAGCCCCAAGACCGCCTCCTCTCATTCTGTTTCAGCATGGCTGGAGGAAGTGGACCCTTGCCTTTTCCCTCCTGGTTGTGGTAAGGTCTCCAGCCTGCTCACTGCCACTGGTAGATGGATCACGTGCTCTGCACTGTTGTAGAGAGACCGGCCCGGCCCGGCAGACCTGGGGTCCACAGCATCGCCCTCAGAGCTGTCCCTCCTCAGGCCCTGGGCAGCCCAGCCCAGCCCAGCCTGCCGGGTCTGAACACCTAGGCAGACGGCTGTTGACTGCTCTAATCTTGCTGATAGGGAAGAAGCAAGTGTTAGGAGGGATTTAGAGCCTCTTAGTCAGTTTCCTCCCCCTCTCCCTCCACTCTGTGACCTAGGGGATGATTATGTGGTCTTAAATCTGTAGATAATCAGAAGGTGGCAGAGATGATTGCTAATAAAAATGTCAGCCAACCCTGCCCTTAGGAAGTGCCCGGTGTCCCTGTGCTGAGATGAAATCAACTGAATTTGCTATAGAATGTAGATGCCTGTGTCTTGACACTTAACTGTTGAAGTGGCAGCCTCTGCCCTAGGTAAATCCGCCATGAACAGGGACAGAGGTAGCAACAGAATGCTTAAAGTGGACCTCCTGACCAGTCACTTTTCCTCTCAGCATTTATCTTCTGTTTCGATCATAGAAGATCTCAAATCATCTCCTTCCCATCCAGTCACACGATCACGTTGTTTCCCCAAATGTATTCCCCTTAGCAGCACTGCTCTGGAGTCTAGTGTGATGTTTAAATCTATCTCAGCTTCTTTCTCTCTCTTTGTCTCTCTCTGTTTGTCTCTGTCTCTCTCTCCCTCCCTTCTCTTAAAGGATAAGGACACATTTCAAGGTGGAATCTCAGGATGGGTGGGTATATGTTCTTAGGGTATCGCAGCCCCGCTCAGCTGCTGTATCTAGTGACCAGACTTCCTTCCAAGGAAAACGTCTTCATCACTCTTCAAGACATCACTTTAAAAAAAAAAAGTCTCCTGCCACGTGTAAGGCACTGTGCTAGATGCTAGATGCTGGAGATGAAAACTTGATAGAGACATAGTTGCGGCCCTCAAGTTGCTCATGGTTTTGTAGGTGGTATAAATATTTATATATGCAAGCACAACAAGAAAAGTGAGTGAAAAATACAGAGGTAGCAGAGAAGAGGAAGGGATTTGTTTCAAGCAGGAATTTGTTACTGAGTTCAATTTATTTTGAATAGCTAATACACATTCACTACAAAATATTCAAAAGGTACAAAGATACGTTACGGTAGAAAATTTATTTCTCCCCCAGCTCGAATTTCTAGCTATCGAGTGTGCCTCTGAGGTTTTGGTTACCCTTCCAGAAATATTCTAAACATATATTAGCAAAAACCTGTCTCCGTCTATCATCCAAGTAGCTCTTTATTACTAACACAAATTACAGTATGCTCTTCACTTTGCTATTTTCCCATTAACCATGTGTCTTAGAGGTGTTTTCATATCTGGACATAAATATTCGCCTCATTTTGAAAGTAGCCACTTAGTAGTTTGAAGTGACAGAATTCAGGTTGTTTTCTACCTTGGCTCTTATAAACAACGATATAATGAATAACCTGATACCTACACTATTTTCCATGGGTCAGGAAACATGAAAGATCAGTTATTCTAGGTGGAGCTGTTAGGTCAAAAACCACATTTGTAATTTTGATTGATAATGCCAAATTCCCTTCATGGAAGTTTTACCAGTTGACAACTCACCATCAATGTACGAGAGTATATTATCACACTCCTTGAGCTCTGCCCATTTTATAGATGAAAAATGATGTGTGAGTTCATTTTAATTTGTATTTCTCTTACTATGAATGCAACTGAGCATCTTTTCACGTGATTAAGAGCTACTGTATTACTTCCTCTGTTTTTCACTGAGTTCTTGGTATGTTCTTACTGACTTGTTGGAGAGCTTTCTATATTATGAAAACAGACCCTTCATAACAGCCTGTGTTATGAATTACAAATATTTTTCCTGTTACCCTTTGGTGAGATTTTTTCCATGTTAAATATTTATTTTATGACTTCTGGGTGTTATATTAGAAATGTCTTCACCTCTCTATCATTCTTAAAAAATTTACTTGTTATAGTTTTATTTTTCATGTAAGGATTTGATCCATCAGGAATTAATTTTGATGTCGAGAGTGAAGTAGAGACCCAACTTTATTTTCTGGGCTTTTATCCAGATGTTCAAATGCATTAACTGAATAATCTGTTATTTCCTTGTGGATTTGTAGTGCTGTCTTTATCATATAGTTCAGTTCTATGCTTCAAAGGTGTTGGGACAGGTAACAGTTGCTACAAGGTCTGCGCCTGATAGATTAACACCGGCAGATGGTATATGGCTTCCAACGGGGCTCAGACCTATGAGCTTCCGGTAAAGCCTCCTGCCAGGCCTGGCCTCTGAGTTGCTCACTGCATTTCTAGGGTTCTCCAGTCGGCATGCAGTATCGATGTTGTTTCTCCAGACACACACTTGGCCATTTTCCAATGCCATCTCTTCTTTAGGTTGTGTTGAGTACAGTCACAGGAGTTTTCAGGTGGTGCCGAAAGTCACCTTTTTCCTTCAGAATGAATTATCCTATTATAAAAAGTGAAAGCATCACTATTTTTATATTGTTAATTTCCTCTCTTTCTATTGCAATCATGTACCACTTTTTAACCTAAACCTTTAACACTCTTATGGCTTTTGCACTTAAAAACCATAGAGTTATTAATGTTTGTTAGGAGTCTCAGAGTCAAGCCACAAGCACCACAACCATGAAGTAGACTGAGGAGTTTTGCTTTGCTGGACCACGGTTAGGTGACCGGTACTCCCAACATGTGCATGTGTCGGTGTGGGCATGTGGCTTGGATTTTCTCTGATGTGTATGTATGCAAATGCAACGGTAGATGAGTGTCCGTATACGGAGACACTTCTTAACAAAGAGAACTGTCCAACCGGGGGATGGATTTGTTCTTAGAGCAGTCAGCTGCTCCTGCCTGAGTGCATGTAAGCATCTGTAGGGCGTGCTGCAGAGGGAGACCCGCGTGGGTGGAAAGGTGGGCTGGTTGATCTTCAAGCCCCATTCTGCCTTGAGATTCCTAAGATTTTAAGTCTTTGCTTGATGTTCCATTTGTCTAGAATTCTCCACTGCCCTTCTTCTCCCTAAGTCCTTGTTCTTCAAAAGTCAGCTCAGATGTCGCCTTGTCCCTCAGAGACCCTTGTCTGACATCCCTCTATTTCCCCAGGATGGGGAGCTGTCCCTTCTCGGTGTTGTCATTTAAGATAACACATCCCACTAGCTTACAATATGAGGCGCTTCTGTTAATGAAGAGTGATTTTCCCATTATAAAAGTTATATACGTGCACTAAAGAAAAATTTTAAAAATAGAAAAGAGTACTAATAATCCATACATTAATAACAGGATCATGCCCAGATACTGTACTATGATAATGTCTACAACAACCTATCACATAGGTGCTATAATTATTCCTATTTTACAGATGAGGAAACTGAGACAGAGAAGTTAAGTGACTTATCCAAGGCTACACAGATAGTAAAATGGTGGAGCTGGGCTCTGCTCTAGACTAAACATCATGCTACAAAATAGCATATACATGAAAATCACCTAAATCTCACTGTCAGAAGACTACTGTGCTTGCTTTGGCAGCACATATACACACACACACACACACAAAAAAAGACTGTCATTATCAATATTTTAACTTGTCTCCTTACATTTAATTTTATATATATATATATATATATATATATAATTATATATGTATAGTTAACATGATTGTGGTCACATTAGACATAAAATTATGTATCCTGCCTTTTTCATTCAACATTTTAACATAAGCATTTTTAGTATTTTAAAAAACCCTGTAAGCATTATTTTAAATGGCTACAAAATATTCCATATTGTGGGTGTACCATCCATAACCAAAGATCTTTTATTGAAATAGATATTTTTCCATCCATATTCCACTATTTTAACTAGTGATGTGATAAAAGTCTTTGTCTTTGAAAGGTTGTTGGTTGGTTTGTTTTTGTATTCTGGGTTATTCTTTTTTTTTTTTTTTTTTTGCGGTACGCGGGCCTCTCACTGCTGTGGCCTCTCCCGTTGCAGAGCACAGGCTCCGGACGCGCAGGCTCAGCGGGCCCATGGGCCCAGCCGCCCTGCGGCATGTGGGATCCTTCCGGACCAGGGCACGAACCCGTGTCCCCTGCATCGGCAGGCGGACTCTCAACCACTGCGCCACCAGGGAAGCCCCCTGGGTTATTCTTTAAGGTAGTTTTGCCAGAGGTTTTAGGCCATTCTCTCTTAATTTTGAGCCTTCCCATGGGCCGTTCCTGCTGTTCCTTCTGTTGAGGATACTCTTTCTCTACACCACCCTATCTCCTTCCTCTGGCTAACTCCTGTTCATCATTTAATAGATGGAAGACTATCTCCCCTTATCCTCCCTCTAGGAATGCCTTCCCTAGTCTCCTAAGGCTGAATTCACCTCCCCTCACTTGTGATTCTATAACAGCTCTCTCTATGCCTATAATGGCACTTCTCACAAAAGCTTATCTGCCCATAAGACAGGACAGTAAGTTCCAGAAGGGCTGGACAGTGTCTGCTCTGTTTACTGTTTTTCCCCAGGGTCTGGGCCAGTGCCTGGCATATAGCAGGCCTCAAAATATACTAGCTGAAAGATGGAAATATTGCATACATATTGCCGACCTGCTTTCCAATTTGCCTCACTTTACACTCTAACCAATAAAATATGGGAGTGTCTCTTTCAGCATGCCTTGGCTATGACATCATTGCTGTTATCGTTATTTGGTAACCAATAGGTGAAAATGACATTGCATTTTTGTTTTAACAAGTGCTATAGTAATTATTTACTTATGCGTTCCCCAGTAGCTTCTGAAGTCTTCTAGGGTAAAGACAGCCTTGTAGAGTATCCAAGCCTGTAGCAGATTAAAAGATATATATTGAAAAGATATACAAGATCTCTCTGTATTAGTTCTTGCAACTGCATGTGAATCTAGGATTATCTCAAAAGAAAGTGTTAAAAAGTATCTATGCTCTGTACTGACATGGCCCCAAGCCCTACTTTGAAGGGAAAGAAAACTAGTGAGCTCTGAGGCTCAGTGGCTGGGAACAGTGGCTATGAGTCCCATTGCCCTGGTGACAGAGATTTATAGGCAGCAGGGTACAATGGGAAGAATATTGGAATTCAAGCCGACTCGATTTTGCATTCTGGTTTCAAAGCTTTGGGCAAATTTCTTAACATCTTTTCGTCTCAGTTTTCTCATCTGTAAAATGTGTTGCTGGAGAATTTCCTGTGAATATAAAAAAAAGAATGCCCCTCTGCTTTATTTTCAATTGGCCTGCATATGCCCAAATCGTGGCCTATAATACTCATCAAAAGATAGTCGTCTCTCCCTCATCCAGTCACCTCCTTCCCCAGTTCCTGATTATACATCTACAACACACAAATGTATTCATTTTTAGCACCTGTAGAGTTTCTCAGCACAGAAATAATGGTCATATTCACCATCCACCATTAAAATGAATCCCTTTATGTTAAGGCAGTGCTGACTAACAGAGCTTTCTGTGTTGATAGAAATAATCTTATGGCTGAAAACATGACTAGGGCCACTGAGGAACAGAATTTTAAATTTTATTTAATTTTAATTAATTTATATTTAAATGTAAATTATCACAAGTGACTAGTGGCTACCATGTTGGATAGGGCAGAGTTAAGATATCATCTATGAATCAGTGTCTTTTAAATATGCAGAGCCCCAAGGAGCAATGAACTTTTAAGACAGTAACCCCACAGTCATAGGAGTTTGCCTCCATAAACTGGCCTACCACTTCCCAAACTAAAAGGGAATGAGACAGGGAGAAAGTGATTTTGAGAGGAATGAACGGAGCCATGAGATGAGATGGAGAAGTGTGAGTAGGTAGAGGGCAGGCTTGGGGGTGGGGACATTTCAGAACAGATTCAGATTCAGGATGGCTTGGGAAGAGAGTAGTATTAAAAGGGAGAAACTGAGGCAAATGGTAAGAAGAACAAGATTGCTGAATATAAACACTTTGGCAAATTTACCCAGACCTAGTTCTGAAAGGCAGAGAGAGAAAGGACAAGAAGTTTACCCTTTCCTTGGGAAGCTGCATTTCCTTCAAGACCTTTGTGGTCCCTGTCAGTGAATGACTAAGATTGTAATTGATGAGGATCTAGATAATTAATACCCAAGCCAAAACAAAGAAATTACAAAAACAACAATCTCTCCAACTTCCAGTAAAGGAAAAAAAAAGTTTTTATTTTTTAAGGCGTCTGCTAAACCTGGTGAATTTCTTCCAACAATTGAATTATTGAGGTATTTGTTTACCTCCTTCTCTTTAAATTTACCTGTCTCATCATAGGTGAAACGTGGAATGAATGGGAACAGCGATTGATTGCAAAGTGTCTCAGTCAGTTGAAATTCTTGCTGCCCAAATTAAAGTTGTCTCTGAGTTTGGAGAAAGGAAGAGTGAGTGACGGGGAGAAGAGAAGTCTGTAACTAAACATTCTTTTCGTCGATGTCTTGTAATCAGGCTTAAATCTGAAGGGTGAGGGGCTTCCCTGGTGGCGCAGTGGTTGAGAATCTGTCTGCTAATGCAGGGGACACGGGTTCGAGCCCTGATCTGTGAGTATCCCACATGCCGCGGAGCAACTAGGCCCGTGAGCCACAACTACTGAGCCTGCGCGTCTGGAACCTGTGCTCTGCGACAAGAGAGGCCGTGATAGTGAGAGGCCCGCGCACCGTGATGAAGAGTGGCCCCTGCTTGCCACAACTAGAGAAAGCCCTTGCACAGAAACGAAGACGCAACACAGCAAAAATTAATTAATTAATAAACTCCTACCCCCAACATCTTCTTTAAAAAAAAAAAAAGATCTGGAGGGTGCACCCACTTTCCCAAAGTACATCCATTGTCTAATTGCTTCTTTTAAAGATGAAGAACCTGTGACTCAAGAGACGTGGGTTTCCTGCCTGATGCTACTCAGTGATTGGCTGGTAGAGCTGGATCTGGAATCTGGGACTCATCTATCTGCCACTCTGGGTGCTTTCCTCTCCTCTGTAATTCCGAGGCAGATCATGCAGCCCTTAACGATATGTCTCTTGCTTAGAAAACCTTCACTTTGGTACCTGAACTACATTTATTGTTTCTCCTAAACATACATCAACAGTCTTTCAATATGGTTCTTTTTCTTCATTTTGCCCCAGCTGATCCAACAGATCTTGCCACCTGTTATGCCATTTTGGGAAGTGGATGCAACCAGTTCAACATAAAATATAAACACACGTGCTGAGTGACCTAGTGGTCATCTAATCCCACTGCTCACATTAGAGATAAGGAAACTCAGGTGTCAGATGAATCAGGCCACTTGCCCAAGGGTCTCATAGACAGGTGAGTTAGTACGTGCCTACCTCTGGAGTCCTGTTTTATTTTTTTCCTTTACATTATGGTTTATTACAGGATACTGAATATAGTTTCCTGTGCTATACAGTAGGACCTTGTTGTTTATCCATCCTATATATGAATTTGCATCTGCTGATCCCAACCTCCCACTCCATCCCTCCCTCACCCCCCCTCCCCCTTGGCAACCACAAGTCTGTTCTCTATGTCTGTGAGTCTGTTTCTGTTTCATAGATAAGTTTATTTGTGTCGCATTTTGGAGTCTACATATAAGTGATATCATATGGTATTTGCCTTTTTCTGTCTGACTTCACTTATTATGATAATCTCTAGGTCCATCCATGTTGCTGCAAATGGCATTCTTTTATTCTTTTTTTTTTTTTACAGCTGAGTAGTATTCCATTATATCTATCTATCTATCTATCTATCTATAGATATATCTCACATCTTCATTATCCATTCATCTATCAATGGACATTTAGGTTGTTTCCATGTCTTGGCTATTGTAAATAGTGCTGGTATGAACATAGGGGTGCGTGTATCTTTTCGAATTACAGTTTTGTCTGGATACATACCCAGGAGTGGAATTGCTGGATCATATGGTAGTTCTATTCTTAATTTTTTGAGGAACCTCCGTACTGTTTTCCAGAGTGGCTGCACCAATTTACATTCCCACCAACATTCCCTGTTCTAATGCCAGTGCCTTTCCTCCAAACTTAACATTGTTTCAGCATCGCTGCAGCATATAATTTCACTTTGAGGTTGTGTTCATGTGGAACAAGCAAGCTGTAGATCTGGAAGGAGTGTTTCTGAATAATTTCAGTATCAGATCCTGGCAATTAATAAATCAGTTATCCAGATTAATTGCCTTCAGTGATCTAATTCCATGGAAAATTTCTCAGTCTTCCATTTTGTTTTGAGTAGGTAGTCACAGTTATATTTCACATATCTTCCAAAAACAATCTGCTCTCTTCTGCCCAGACCAGAATGTTGCTTAATTTCCATGGCAGAATAGACCCAGCTGGCCTTTAAAACATTGAGCCTTGTATAATTTGACTTTGCATCTCGTTCTCTTTGGTTTTCCAGGGTTCTCTCTGGTCTCTGTCTCTATGTATCTGTTTCTGCTCCCTACACTTCGAGCAAAGAGATTCTCTCTGACCAGGTCTCCAGAAGAGCAGAAAAGAGGACTGTGCACTGCATTTGACACAGAGAAAGCAATTGCAGAAAATTCTTGCACCCAAAAGATTTTTTTCAAATCTTAAACATTTGCATTCAAGAACTCTACTGAAGGAGGGAAATCTGCCAGAGAATATGGAACATCTGCTCTGATGCTGGTATTACTGTGATGACTAGGGAGCTCCCTGAAGTAGGGGTGAAGGGAGCCAGATGATGCTCCTGAGGAGATTTGCCGATTTAAAAAGTGGCATCTGTGAAAATCTAGTAAGAATACAAGGAATGTGCTTGAACAGTGGTATGCAAAGAATAGTGGAACAGAACCATTCTCTGAAAACCTTTAAGGATTAATAAATGTGGCAAAGGGAAGGGATTACAAGTGATTAATGGTGACTCAATTATATTATTCAAATTGCCTATGTAGTTTTACTCCAAACCTTTTTTTTGGGGGGGAGGGGGACAGATCAATAGTTGTCAGTCATGGCAAAATCACGTAGTGTAAGTAAGTACTTTCTGTGCAGCTTTCTAAAATATCGTGTCTCTGCATTGGAAAGTTTATTCATAAAATCAGAACAGAAGAGTTAGACCTTAGGTGATGAATGTGTGTGTGTGAGTTACACTCACTGAAAAGCCTAGATGGTAGATTTAAATGAATATATTTGTGGTTATATTGTTCTTAAGTTGATGTAGATTAAACTTTAAAGTACTGCAGCTAATTTTAGAGAATTCCATGAGAAAAGTCAGTATTCTGGACTTCAGATCAAATTGTAACTGGATTAGCAAGATATTGCCAAAAAGAGTTATAAAATGAATAAAAATCATTATAGTGGACGTAGCAACTATTTGTATGTAACCCTGTGCTTGGTGCTGCTAAAGGGCTTGTGATTAATAAGTAGCTTAGTCTTTCAGGAAAGATAATCATTTTCCTTGCCCTCATAATTTCACTGTTGATTTGTTTTAAAATTAATTTGGCAAAAATCAATTTTAGCTCCCGCTATGTAGGGACATCACAAACTATGACTAAGCAAAGTCAAATTTAAAGAAGTTTTATTGCATGCAGCTTTTAGGAATCTGTTTAGCTGCATGTAACTGAAAGCACGCCAAGTAGGGATTTCTATATCTAGGCATTATTTTTCTTCTGTGACAAGGTGCCCAAAGATTGGCAGTCCAGGGGTAGTAGAGGCTAAGTGTGTCATCCAGAATGCAGGCTCCTCCAGATTATTTGTAAGTTTTAGGAAGGTGTATCATTTGGTCCTAAATGCAGATTTGCTTTTCCATCCCTTTTACTAGATGAGTAGGTCCTGCTGTGATTTCTATAGCCAATGTCCATGTTCTAACACAAACATTTGTTCCAACCCGTTGGTCATGCTCCTGATACCTGAAGTTATTCAGAACAATTATCTTATAAATTTCATTGCTTTTAAAAAAGACACTGGATGGATGTTAAAAAAAAAATCAACAATAGAGAAATGTACAAAGAAGAAAATAAAGTCCACCTCATATTTTAGCAAATACTACTGTTAACGTCATGGTAAATGATCTTCCAGAAATCATTATATCTCTGCGTATCTATATATATCTATACACACACTGTATGTATACACATACATATACATATACACACATATAATTGTATAATTTTACATATTGTATAATTTCACATACCTATATTTAGATATATATATATATATAATTTTACATACATAGCATGATGATAAATGTAACATTCTATATTCTTCTTTATTCACTTAATGTGTGTCATAGTCATTTTTTCATATATAGGTCTATTTCTAGATTTACATCATCTTTTTAATGACTGCCTGGTATTCCCTTGTTTGTATGTACTCTGTTTATTGTCTAACAGAATATCAGTAGAGTCTGGGCACCATCATGACGCCTAGTTTTTTCTCAAGTCTTGTGCCTGTAATCGTGTGTATAACTATACTATAAAATCTCTGTAAGTGTAAACTGAGCGGCCGAAGAGTATGTTGAGGAAGTCAGGAGAACTAGTCCCAACTTGTATTTACTAGTTGTGTGAACTTCAGCAAATCACATCTCCTGTCGGGACCTCAGTTTCCACGTCTGTCAAATAATGACACAAGTACAGGCCACATTCAAGGTCTCTTCTACCAACCCTCATGATTTATTATTTTATAAAAGCTTGTCTTTTTTAGTTAAATTATTATCAGTTCCATGAGAACAGGGACCAGGTCTGGATTATTACTTGTGTGTAGCCGAGTATGGCACTTAGAAAGTACCCAATAAAAATTTGCTGAATGACTGAATGAAAGTGCCATGTTACCAGCATTCTGAATTATTCTGCAAATATACCAAGTTCATTCCCAACTCCTTGCTTTTATTTATTTATTTATTTATTTCCGGTATGCGGGCCTCTCACTGTTGTGGCCTCTCCCGTTGCGGAGCACAGGCTCCGGATGCGCAGGCCCAGCGGCCATGGCTCACGGGTCCAGCCGCTCCACGGCATGTGGGATCTTCCCGGACCGGGGCACGAACCCACGTCCCCTGCATCGGCAGGCTGACTCCCAACCACTGCGCCACCAGGGAAGCCCTCCTTGCTTTTAGACAGATATAAATGTGGAAGAATTGTCCAGAATAGTTTTTCTTTCCATTCGTTATACCTTGTTTTATGAACCTTGGTAAGATTTTACAGATTCATTTATAAAAGTCTTAAGCCTGCCTTGTTCAGTTTCTCCTGAAATACTTTATTCACTTTATCTGCCATTGTAAATGATATGTCTCCCATATTTCCATTTGTAGGTGCTTATTGCTAGTATAGAGAACAGTTATTGATCTTTGTATAGTTATATTGTATTGAGCCATCTTACCAAATTATCTTATTAATTGTAGCAAGTTTTCATTTTTAAATACAGTTTCTGGAAACTAAATCATAGTAATGAATCAAAAGAGTTATCTCTGCTTTTCAATGTGTATACAGATTATATCATTTTCTTATCTTTGCGTTTGCTCGTAGCTCCAAGACACTGTTGAATAGTAGAGGAAAAAAAGAATATGAGTAGGACATTTACAAAGTAACAAAAGAAATAACCAATAAACATGTGCTGCAGCTATTTTTCCTGAACCAGGAACAAGAAAAGGATGCCAACTCTCTTTTTATACTACAAAACATGCCATAATAAAAACAAACAAAAAATATTCAGTTTTACTGTTAGTCATGTATCAAAGTGGCAAAAAATAAAGATTTATTGCTGGTGGGGAAGAACCCTTTGAATTGCTAACGGCTGCTTTAAATATTCTCTATTGATACCTATTAAAATTAAAAGTTCACATATACATTGATACAGCTGTCCCACTCTTGAGAATTGAGAAATACCTTATATTCAGGATACTATTTTGTTGGTTATTTAAAAGTATTTTTACCCATGTGTGGCCTTTTTCACTCTCTTTACAGTTCTTTTTTTTTAATGTTCAATTTTATTCATTTTAATATAGTTAAATTTATCAATTATTTTTATAGCTAATATTTTTATGTCTGCTTAAGAAGCCCTTCCGTAACATAAGGTCACAAAGTTATATTCGTATATTTTCTTTTGTGGCTTTTAGAGCTTTGCCTTTTACATTTAAGTTTTAAATTTACCTGGAATTCATTTATGTAAAGATATGGCCTGAGGTTAAGATACAATTTCATCTTCTCCCTCCATGGATAAACAGTCGTGGCAGCATTATTTATTAAATACTATACTGTTTGCCAAGTGATTTTCAGTGTTCCTTCTGGTGTGTATCAAGTTTCTATAGTTGTATAGGTCTGTGTCTGGGATCGCTATTCTGTTCATCGCAAAGTTTGTCTATTTCTGAGACAATCCCACACTGTTTTAGCCGCTATTGCTATCAAGCTTTATAAGAAGTTTTGATATATGTGGAGCGTGTTCTTCAGTCTTGTACTTTCTCTCCTTCAGGAGTGTGTTTACTATTCTTGGGCCTTTGAATTTCCATATGAGTTTCAGAATCTGCTTTTCAAGTTCAAAAAAAAATTTTTTTTAATTCTGTTGGAGGCTTAGATTAGAAATGAATTGATTTAATATACCAGTTTGAGAGAATTGCTTTTGAGACTACCTAACATATATCTCTACATTAAGTTAGGTCTTCTTTAATGTCTTTCACTAAAGTTTAAAATTTTTCTCCTTAAAGTTTTAAACATCTTTCATTAGATTTATTCCTAAGTAGGTTGGATTTTTCTGCTAAAAATGATATCTCTGGTGGTTTTAAAATCTGTCCACATGTTCTGTGAAATGCCTCCCTTTAAAAGGTGGAGCTTAATTTTCCTCCTATTAGGTGTGGAATGGACTTAGAGACTTTCTGCTAAGGAAAAAATAAAGCAGAACTAATTCAGAGACTAAATCATTAAAGGTACTGTGGCTTCCTCCTTGTTCTTTCTCAGATCACCTTCTGTGCAGGAAGGCAGCTGCCATGTCCTGAGGATACTCAGGTAGCCTTAGAGAGAGGTCCACGTGGAGAGAACTGAGACGTGCGAATATCAAGCCTCCATCCACATGAGTGGGCCGTCTTGAAAGCAGATCCTCTAGCCCCAGTCAAGGCTTCAGATGACTAAAGCCCCACCCACTGCAACCTCCTGAGAGACAGACCCCTCGCCGGAGCCATCCGCTGAGCAACTTCCGGATTCCTAACCCTCAGATATAGTAAGAGCTAATAAATGTTTGTTGTTTTAAGGCACTAAATTTTGTGATAGTTTGTTACAGAATAATATATAACAAATAGAGCTTTTGAAAACTTATATTTTCTTTTTGTTGTCTCTATGTAGAAATGGAATTTATTTTTTTACATTATTCTTATAGCTAGCTACTTTGCTAAGCTCCCTTATTACTTTTAATAATAAATTCTCTATAGACTCTATTGAGTTTTGTGTAGACAATCATCTTGTATGTACTTAATGGCAGCTTAATGCATTTGGCTTGGTCTTCAGTATGGTATTGACTAGAAAAAATGATAGTGGGTATCCCTTTCCCATTCCTGATTTTAAGGGGATTCTATGATACTATTCTACTTGTGAGTGTTGTTACCTGGGCTTCTGATAGTTAACCTTATTGGGTTAAAGGAGCTCTTGCTTACCCCTAGGTGCTTCCCTCAACACACAAATGCACGCATTTGTGCTGGCACATCTGTAGTTTACATTCCCTGCATGGAATTGACGAATCACAAGACACAAACATTTAAAATGCTGTTGGATATTGCCAAATCACCCTCCAAAAATGTTGCATTAATACAGTGCAGCCACCCGTAGTATATGTAAATGCCTGTTTTCCCATGTTTCACCAGCCTCTTTTTCCCCCAACGCAACCCCCCATTTTCTTAATAATAAAACCAACCAGTTATACAGTAGTTACTACGTTACTATGTTCCAGGCACTGTTCTAAGGCTTCATTTGTATTATTCATCTAATCCTTACAACAATCCTGTGAGGTAGGTGTTACTGTTACCCCCAGTTTACAGGTGAGCAACTGTGGCACAGACAGATTCAATAACTTGCCCAAGGGCACACCACTAGTGAGTGATACAGGGTCAGGATTTAAACACAGGCAATCTGGCTCCCAAGTTCATGCAATGAAGCGTTATGCTTCGCTATCTGTTACAACTAACAGGGATTGAACCCTTGACACGCAGGTGAGAGCTGTGATAACTCAATTAATCATTGCAATCACCATCTAAGGTAGGTACTGTTATCATTCCCTAGTACTTGGCATATTGGAGCACGTGCCACACCTTCGTTCCTTAGTGAAAACATTGGTTTGATGGTGGCTTGACGGAGTGGTTCATCTTCCCATGCCCTTTGACTTCCCAGGAAGTGGTTTCTCTAGGCCATCAGGATTTGCCCCGGGACGGGAGCTAGATTGAGACAATGGCTTGATTTGGGGGAAGGCATGTGGTTGCAGTTTGAATTTTGTAAGGATAGCATTCATATCTGTATTGAGCACGAGACAGTCTGAAAGAGCAACGGCTCAGGAAAGAGAAAGACTGGGATTTAACCTTCCCTTCCACTTACCAGCAGGGTTTACTCAACTCTCTGAGCCTTAGATTTTCCCATCTGTGGAATGGGGACAATGATAGCTACTTGGTGGTGGTGTGGTGAGAAATACATCTGGGGGTACGTCTGGCCTAGTGTCTGGCATGTGGTACTTGCTCTGCAAGAGTGAATTCCTTTCTTCTTCCTCAAGGGCAACTGAGTATCAGGGCCACAGATTGCTATAGGTGAAAACCAAACTAAAACCTAAAACCCAGTGAATAATCACCATATAGACAGTTGAGAGTTGATTATGTGTGAGCAGATATTTTTACTAACGTACAAAGGAAGTGTCTGATAACTTGCTGTGTGCCAGGTATAATTTAAAATATGTTACATAGATCTAACTTTTAAAATCTTCAACCAACGCTATAAGTTGTGCACGATTCTTATTATTCCCATTTTATGGGCAAAGAAACTGAGGTACAAAGAAGTTAAGTAACTTGCCCTTGGTCACAAAGCTCATAGATAGCAGAGCTGGGATTCAAACTCAGGCTTTCTGGTTCCATAGCCTTACTCAACATGCTATTCTTCCTGTGGAACAGCTCAGAAAACTTCCTGACAAGTGTCTTACTGAGAAAAGTAGAACTAGCAAATTCACACACTCGGTTTCTGTTTGAAAGTCCATTTCCAATGCCGAGTTTTTGTTTAGGTTTTGACGTCTTCCTTGGTTCTAGCCAATAGTATGTATTAAAGTTAACCTGAATCTTTACCATTGTGTTTGTTTCATGAAAGACCTGGTTCCAAATTGTGTTTTTCCATTTCCTGGCTGTGTGAACTTGTGTAGGTCATTTAACTGCTTGAGCCTCAGCCTCTATAGGTTAAATGGAGGAAATCATACCTACTGCTCTGGGCTACTCTGATGATTAGATGAGATAGTATTGAAAAGGAAAGTGATTTGGAAACTGTAAAGTGCTGTGCAAATGTTATTTGATACAACTGTTCCACAAAGAGGAGCCAGCCAGAAGCCTTTGCTTACTTAAGCAAAAACCTCGCTTTGGGAATAGGAAGTGAATTTAATTGCTCCCTGTCCTTCTTCTATTGCTAACCTTAGCCAGGGTCTGAGCATAGCTGTGGCACCGCATGTACATAAAGAGAGGAGCTGGTGCCAGGATCCCACTTTCTCTGTGTATAAGTATCTCCAAGGGAATGTGATAGGTTTGCCTGTCAGCAGAGTGTTGCCTCCTTTGTGGTCCAGAATATTAACTGAAATATTATGTTACAAAATTATTAGCATTTCCTTACACAGAAAATGTTAAAAATAAAGAGGTGGCTCATGGGAGTTGATAGAGAAGAGGTGAATTGTACTAAGGAACTGATGCTGTCCCGCTGCGGAAGACGTCTTTGGACCTCCCTGAAGCATTTCAAACAGCAAGGAACTCTGATTTAAATTGCAAAGGACTTTTTTCTTCCAGAAAATTGCCTTGTGTGCCAGTGTCTGTTAAAACAGCCGGTTCCCGGAGTGACTGGCTGCATTCGAGTCAACAAATGATACATAAGTGGAAGTCTAATAAATACCAATTCCTAGTCCCACTCTGCAAGGATTCTTATTCTTTAGATCTGACAGGAGACTTGAGAATCTGCATTTGAAAAAGCTCCCAGGGGCTTCCCTGGTTGCGCAGTGGTTGAGAGTCCGCCTGCCAAAGCAGGGGACGCGGGTTCGTGCCCCGGTCCGGGAAGATCCCACATGCCGCGGAGCGGCTGGGCCTGTGCGCCATGGCCACTGAGCCTGCGCGTCCGGAGCCTGTGCTCCACAACGGGAGAGGCCACAACAGTGAGAGGCCCGCGTACCTCAAAAAAAAAAAAAAAAGCTCCCAGGAAGATGCTAATTCACAACTAGGTATGGGAACCATGGCCTGAAGATGAAGATGAATATTGCAAATGGGGATGCATATGGCAGTGAGACCGATGAGTTTTGGGGACTAAGCTGGTTTTGAAAATGCTTCTGTCCCAGGTCCTTTTCACCTCCATAATCTGTTTTCCCTTTTTTCCTAAAACCTGTTTTCGGAAGTGTTTTCTGGACAATTGTACTTTAGTCATTGCCTTCTTTGTCAACCATTTCATGACAACATAGGTGAATAATTTTAGGAGGTTAATTGCGTTATGCTTTCAACTTGTGCCCCCCGGCCACAGTTGTGTGATTGATGTTCGATATCGCTGTTTCTGTAATAAAATCTCAATGCTCAGTTCTCTACTCCTCTTCCTTCTTTATGCCATGAATGGCACATACTGCTGGATCAGAGTGTGCCCGGGGGAGGGGGGGGGGAATCCCTGCCCTGTTGCAAGACAGAAATACAATAGACATCAGAACGTTTGAAGTATCCTATTCTCAAAAATTTTGGAGGTGGTGAGGCATAAGGAAAGTCATTGTTGAAGGTTTAGAAATCACTGTGTTCCCTAAGAAGCGGCTGAGAGACAGGGCACACAGGCACACAGGGAACCTATGCAAGTAGGTTTGTTGGCTGTTTGGCTGTTGTAGTTAAACATAATACAAAGGATGTCTCTGTGCTCCTATCTTGACAAATGACTTTGTGATCAATCAAACCTATCCATTTGAATTCTGGTTTCCAGCATGAACTGTGTGACCAAGTCGGGATAGGTTGCTTAACCTCTCGGTCTTTTGTTTCCTTATCTGATAAAAGGATTTAACGATGCCCTAATTGCATGGCTGTTTTGAAGTTAAGACAAGGCCTATGAGTGTGCAGTTTATAATAAAAGCTAGTTTCCATCCAATCTGGAGCCTACTTCCGCCTTCTCAGTTTATACTGAAGTGTGAAGTGGAGCCTGCTGCAAGGTACCTTGAGTCAGTCCTGATAGGAAAGTCTGTTAAGCTGAACCAATGTGTGTCAATGTCCCTTTGTACAGAAGGTGCTGGGATACAAGTCAGTGCATATAACCTCATAAAGTATGATGTGACAACACAGAAAGTAGCAGCTTGGTGATCTGCAGAAGGCAGCAAAGGAGGTTGTCAAAATGTGCTTGTTGAAATGGTGGTGAATCCAGGAGGATGTCTCGGCGGTATCCCCACTGGTCCACCCCAGGATATATTTAATACTGACTAGTCAGCTGTAAGAAGGTCTCATGATATGGTTGGTAATGTGATATCGTCATGGGTGATTTCCCACTTGCAGTGTCAGAGTCCAAAAGGCAGGGATCCCTGGTTAATATATTTGGAGCTAGTGGGACACAGACCAGCCCTATTTTATGTGGTACGCGGGCCTCTCACCGTTGTGGCCTCTCCCCTTGCGGAGCACAGGCTCCGGACGCACAGGCTCAGCGGCCACGGCTCACGGGCCCAGCTGCTCCGTGGCATGTGAGATCTTCCCGGACCGGGGCACGAACCCGCATCCCCTACATCGTCAGGCGGACTCTCAACCACTGCGCCACCAGGGAAGCCCAACAGCTAACATTCTGTAATGTGGAGGAAAGCAATCTGGACAGGGGTTGAGAATCCCTGGGCTCCAGATTTGACTTTCTTGCCTTGGAAGAGGGTCATCAGGATAAGAATAGGTGAGAGATCCAGAAGGGGCACCAGGACTGTGAGTTTTATGCTGAGCACTTGGACTCAGGCTCAGTGCTCCTTGAAAAGAATACAACTTTAGCAAAATGGCTGACGTTTCATACTTTTCAAAGACTTTTCAAAGTTCTTTTCCTCAGTTACACCTCCCAACAGCGCTGTGAAGTCAGTGTTTAAATCCCCATTTGACCATGGAGGAAAGAAGGCACAGACTTATTAGTTGGCAGGGCCAGGAATTAAATCCTTGGGTACCGGACCCTGGGCCCAGGCTTTTCCACCAGGCTATGAAATGGGCCCTGTAAGGAATAAGGGGGAGGTTTTGATAGTATTATGATGGCATGAAGGCCAGGGGATCCAGGAATACTGAAATCCTACCCTCCCAGTATTGTAGATGCAGTGACCTTGCAATAAAGAACAATGACAAAGAAAAGAAAAATATCATTTTACTTATTTAATATTGGTTGAGTTTTTCCTCCAAATGCCAGTGTAGATTGCAGCATGGATCCTGAGCTCAAAATCTGAGAACTTCTTTCTTCCCTTTTTGCCCATATCTGAATCTTGTAGAGCATACCAGATCGGCTGGAGGAGAAGGAGTGAGACAGACAGGCACATGGAGAGTCACAGAAAGACTGATAACCAGGGGTCAGGCCTGCTCTTCCTAAAGGTCAGCCTACCACTTCTGCTACTTGGGTGGAAGGGAGGGAGAATGGCCACAGCAATCTGACCAGAGGTCCTCCATAGGGACGTGGGTTTTGGCCCTTCAACGTGGAATAGAAGAGAGAGATGCACATTCAGAGCTTGGCCTTTGCACATACCCACTAGCAAATATGGCCCAGTAAGTATTCTGGAGTCAGTCTAACTCAAAGCAACTTTTCGTCCTTTGGGAGAAGTTGGGGGGCTTTGGGAGAAGAGCAGATGGAGCCTCAGAACCGAATTCTTGCAGCGCTCTTCCAAACACCGTGCTGCATGGGGTAGGTGCTGGAGCGTGATGTGAAAGGTGGAGGAGTGGCAGGTAATGGTGCTAAAGAGCAGTGAAAACCAGGAATGGAGGCCTATTAGATCATGTTAAAAAGCCTGGACTATATCCTTTAGGTTAATGCTACTTAGTGTTGTGGTCCATGGAGATGCAAATTCTCTGGCCCATTCCGGACTCCTAAATCAGAATCTCAGGGGTGCGGCCCAGGCATCTGAATTTTAATACTCCCTAGGTGACTTTCATATTGGCTAGATTATGAGAACTGTCAGTGTAGCTCATGGAAAGGGAATCAAAGGGTTTCAAGGACGAATGGCGCACGGTTGGCATTTTGGGGTGGTGACATAGCCTGTATCCCCTTCATCTGATGACTTCCATCCCTTCAGCTCCCCATCAGGGGAGGCTTCTCAGCAGCTGTGCTTTCATTACCTGATAGGACCTACCTGGCTGTAGCTGGTGGGGCTGTGCAAAGATAATCTGACACAAACAATCAAATGATCTTGCCCGCGTTCCCCGATTTGCAGGAAGTCCGTTCTGTCTCTCTCTTTTAGTTCTGCCATTTTCTTCACCCAGACATTTCCAGATGTTTACCAGTGTCCAGAAAGGCAGCTGTTCTCCCCTTGTCTGGCAACCTCTCCCTCATCATGGCAGGTCTTGTCCTCAGTGATATGGCTGGGCGGGGCCCCGGGTGCTGGTGCCCTGCCCAGGCATCGTGGCTCTTCCAGGTGTGAGGGACAGAGGTCTGTACCACATTCAGCTGAGAGGCCACTCCCCCGCGGCTCACCTGGGCTGTCACTATTTCAGCCCTGTAGGTTGCCCGGAGCCCCAGCTGCTCCAGGGGGCGTGGCTCAAGATCGGGAGTTCACTGCTTGGAGTCACATTTCCCTTCGGATCTCTGCTTTACCTCACCCCAGTCCTGGAAGTTGCTTCCTTTCCTTCTCCCCACATGATGCCCACTGAAGCTCACAGAACAGGAGACATTTCTTGCAGGAGGAAAAAAAAAAAAAAAAAAAAAAAAGCTCTAGCATATTATATGCATTATAGATTTCCCTGCTTGGAGCTTAAGCCTGTTTGTGTGAGTTTCTGTTACTGGAGACAAAAGAACCTTAGCCAGGGCAACTAGGTTTGCCATTGAGAAATCACTACCAGCAGCGTAGATGCTGGAGTAGAGGGCAAAGATCTGACGGCAACACTTCCTCTCCAGGTGAGAGAGGAGAGTGGCCTGCAGTAGAGATGGAGATAGGTGAATAGATCTGTAATACACGCAGATGTTAAGAAAGGCGGAACACGGCAACAGTGATGAGGACGAGAGAGGGCTCATGGATGCCCGGGCCTCCTGTGAGTGTCTGAGTGAATGATGAAGCCTTTTTCTGAGACAGTGAACACGGTCCTACAGCAATTGTAGGACCATGAATTCTGAGGCCATCAAATGGTAATGATCGAGGCTGATGGTAACCTCAGGGTGTAACAAAAGTAGGTTACAATTCCACTTGCCTCAGAACCAACTGAGAACTTATCACCCTAGGTCTTCTATGTGTTTCTTCCTCTCTCTGTACTCATGCCTCCTCCCTCTACGGGTTTCTCGTTTTCCTTGCTTGTCTGTCCAATCTACCCTGTACTTCTTTCTCTCCTGTGTCTCTTTTCCTCTATTATTTCCCTTTCTGTTTCCACTTAGACTCATCTTCTTCACTTAACCAACCAGAGTATATAATGAAAGTACTATATACATGTAGAACTTGTATATTTTTGGCGAGTTTTATGCCTCTTGCTTTTGCTTTAAAAGCAATGTAGCAAATTACCTAATTATATTGATCATTCCTATGTAGACTCTAGGCAGCCTTAAAAATGAAAGGTGGATCCAATTACTGCCTAGTTTCATTTTTCAGATTCCAGTATAATCCCCAACTGGGGCTTAAGCAACTTATGCCTATTACTGCCATTGCCTTTATTACAGATGGTCCCCCAAACACCCATTTCCCATTGGCTCCAGTTGTTCAAGATAGTAAAACTGCACATAAAAAGGCAGCTTTAAAAAAGTAGCCTAAATCTGGAATGAAATCAAGTGAACCGCAGAATTACCTCATCAACAACAAATATTCTTTATATCCCCTGGAGATTAAGAGTTCCTGAAACATGGCTCACATCCTTTTATTGTCGCCTTGTGGTTTCTCTATTCATTCCAGTTTAGTCGGACAAACGTTTATTAGGCACCTATTAAGTGCTGGGAATTTGAAGAAGATGGTCCATCACCTCTAAATAACAGACAGTCTTCCCATTTAGCCCACGCATTCCCCACCTCCTGTAGCTCAGCCCAAGGAGTCTAAATGAATGGGGATGTTAGCATTGGGCAAAGCCAAGGGAGTGAACACCAGCTGAGCATCACAATGGGCTACATGGGGGTGGGGGGAGCTAGGTGCACTCTATATGTTAGAGCTTAATCATCACAGCAGTATTCAAAGGTAGGTGTCAATATTCCCATTTTACTAGTGGGGAAACTAAAGCTTGGAAAAGTTAAATGAATTGCAACAGAGTGGTGATCACCATTTCTTCTTTTGTCTTTTTTTTTTTCAATTATGGAAAAACATGCATACATAAAATTGACAGTTTTTTTTTTAAAGGATCTTTTTTTTGTAGATGTTGGGGGTAGGAGTTTATTAATTAATTTATTTATTTTTGCTGTGTTGGGTCTTCGTTTCTGTGCGAGAGCTTTCTCTAGCTGTGGCAAGCGGGGGCCGCTCTTCATCACGGTACGCGGGCCTCTCACTATCACGGCCTCTCTTGTCGCAGAGCACAGGCTCCAGACGCGCAGGCTCAGTAGCTGTGGCTCACGGGCCTAGTTGCTCCGCGGCATGTGGGATCTTCCCAGACCAGGGCTCGAACCCGTCTCCCCTGCGTTAGCAGGCAGACTCTCAACCACTGCGCCACCAGGGAAGCCCTAAAATTGACAGTTTTTACTGTTTTTAAGGGTGTAATTCAGTGACATTTAGCACCTTCACAGTGTTGTTCAACCGTCACCATTGTCCATTTCCAGAGCTTCTTTATCATCCCAAACTGACACTCTGTACCCATTAAACAGTTACTCCCCATTCCAGCCCTGGTAACCTCTAGTCCACGTTCCAGTCACTCTTGTTTCAGATGCTGCTTGGCTGGCATCAGCGGGAAGCTGCGGAGCGCAGTGGTTACAAGCTTAGGGCTCTAACAGCGGAGGCCTGGGTTCAAAACTTGCCTTCTTTGAGGTTATCATTTATTTTTGTAAATTTAGAACCTTCACTGCAAAAATATATATTGTTTTCATTTCAAGCAAAGGAGGCAAGGTTTCGGCTGGATTTTGAAGGTCAGGAAGACTGGGTAACTTCACATGTAGGAAATGAATAGTTGTGTGTAGAATATGGAAGAACACAGGAGGACCTTTCTGTTGGAAGTTACAAGGACATACATTAGTTATGCAAAGGAATAATGACGTGGGAGGGGGCCTCTTCATCCCGGTAAAGGATCCCAAAATGTAGGTCATGAGTCTGGTGCTGAAAGGAAAAAACTAAATCTGCAAACATTCACACACGCGTACAAAGAGACACAGAACTCCAGTATTATGTATGTATATATGTGTGTATATATATACACACACGGTCTACATTTATGTGAGCGTGTGTGTGTATGTATAGGAGGGCAAATACATAGCTTAAAACCTTAGTACTTCACCCATCCAAGGAGAAGGAACTTTCCGAACTGTCAGTGAAACAACTTAAACGTAGGGTTTTGCTTGACAGACTATAAGGAGAACAGAGCCTAGTACTGGTGTGCGTCCAAGCCCCTTTCAGACACCCTGAGAACTGCAATGACCCAGCCTATGTTCAAAGTTACAACTCCACAGGACCAGTTGACTAACGGGGAAGTCATATGGCACTAGGGAAATAACACCCTCCCTTGCCAAATGCCTTGACCTGGACCACTGAAACCTGGCTAAACCAGCCATCTGCTAGAAGATGCCCTGGAGAGGAACTGACCTGGGGGTGACAGCTGGAGCCACCCCTTACCAGCCAAATGACCTTGGGCTAATAACTGTACCTTTCTGAGCCAGGTTAATTACACACATTACATGGGGCAGAAATGGGGATTAAGTGAGATAATTTATGTCAACAGTACTTGGCCTCTGCCTGGCAAAAAGAATATGGTGAAGAATTTTTATTTCCTTCTCTTAATGACAGTAATAGCTACTGTTTTTTTTTTCTTTCTTTTTTTAAAGCATTCCCTATGTAATCAGAGTTATCATACATTTTCTTCTTTACAACCTGCAGAGGAAGCATTATTATACAGATTCTTTTGCAGGTGAGGAAATGGAATCTCAGAAAAGTTCAGTAACAGCCACAGCTGGCCAATGGTGGGACCAGAGTTAAACGCAGGTGGTGTATCCTCCCTCAGCCTGCCTGCTGCCAGCCCACCTTCACCTCTCCTCCCTCCCAAAGCCAAGTCTGGCCTTACACTGTGGGCCCTAAAACACGAGGTCTTCTTGGAAGCAAGATATTTATTTCTTAGTAAGGGATCAGGAGAGAATACAGGGAAAAGACTTCGGTTTAGGCCCTGACTTTACTCATTCTTCTTGGGACAGGCAGGGTTATTGACTTTTATTTCTTATTTCAGACTTCGGCAGTTATTTGCTCACATCAACAAGGGCAATGCCACTAAGTCAGTGCTGCCCTGTCAGTGGAGGGAGCCAGGTGGTGATGCTGGGCAGCTTCAATGACAGCATAAATCATGGCTCTTCACCCAATCAGTATCATAACGGGACAACGCCGGAAAGCAAATCGGGGTAGGGAGTGGATCGCGGGGAGGTGATAGAGGAACGTAACTTCTGTTAGGAACATCTTATCACCACAAGCTTGCTGGTATATTTTGACGTTGCTTATCCTGGTGTTCCTTCTAGCAGGGGTTGTGGAAAGGGTCTGGGACCGAAGATTTGGGGACAGTGAGTTCATCTTCAAAGCCTGGGTCCTCATCTCAAATTAAAGCCGTTTGGGCTATAAGGTCTTAAAGTTTTCTGGCTCAAAACTTTGGTTATGTCATCTTTTCCCAATAGCCCTTGTCATACTCTTTTGGCTGGTCTACTTTTTTTTCTTCTCCTTTAACTGTGGTCATTTCTGAAGATTCTGCCCTAGTTCCCATGGTCGTGTATTTTCTCATAGCTTTGGGGAGTGCAAGAACTTGAGCTATTGCCTCAGGCTGGGCTGCTGAAATGCCTCATAAGCCATCCCTCACATTTTCAGGCCTTTCCTCGGCTTGTCTGCCTTGAAGGCTACAACCAGAATTTTCTCACTCAATCTTTATTTCAGTTACATCCAATTATTCTCTATTTCTCAAGCTCAAGTCTTCGCAAGTTGGATCTGAGGCCCACTTTTATCCATTTAATGTTTTTATGTTAGAAAAAATATCTACTTAGAGTGAAAATTGAGGGCTTCTTCAATCAACTAAATTTATAATGGGCATAACCTTCAGGAATGGCACAAAATACTGCATGGATGCGGTCGCACAGGAAGGCGAAAATCAACCTGAAGGGATTTCAGTAAAGGAAGGGAGTGAATTTACTTGCTAATCTAACAAACCCAATATTGAAGTGATTAAATTATAATGTCACAAGTTATTCTTGGAAAGGGAGTATTTAGTAGATAGCATAGAAAATGTCATGGGCTCTATGTTTTTTACCTAATGAAGTATTCATTTTTCAGTGGGACCCACAACGAAAAGTAATTCATTCTTGGGCTTCCCTGGTGGCACAGTGGTTGAGAGTCCGCCTGCTGATGCAGGGGACACGGGTTCGTGCCCCGGTCCGGGAAGATCCCACATGCCGCGGAGCGGCTGGGCCCGTGAGCCATGGCCGCTGAGACTGCACATCCGGAGCCTGTGCTCCGCAACGGGAGAGGCCACAACAGTGAGAGGCCCGTGTACCGCAAACAAAAAAAAAAAGTAATTCATTCTCTTAAAAAGGATGTGACATTTTCTTTCCATTCACATAGCAACCAGGAATTTGGTGGTTTTTCCAGGAGTGATGTTTCCACAGAGAGAATGCTCTTTCTGCAAAGCACACACGGCTGCTAAAACCAACCAAAAGCTCAGAGTAGAGAAGCACAGAGGGCCTGCATCACACAGGCCAGCCTAGGATTAACTGAGATCAAGAGAAAAGCAGCCAGCATTTTTTTTGGTAGAGGATACTAAGAATAAGAAAAGCCTTACTTTTACAGAACTCAATGCATTCTCAATTAAAGACACTGAGATGGTATGTTAGGAAAATCTATGAACTCCTCTGATACGCAATTAGAACAGAGAAGAAAGAACCGGCAATCTCAGCCAGACAGTGTGGTGTCTACGGAGGAGAGTATAGGCGGGACCAGAAAACAATTAGTCCAGGTCACACCGGTTGTGTTCTCACCATCTCCTTAGTGATGAGTCTTAGTGATGAGAGTCTCGACACGGCTGTCATGAACCGCTGAGTGTCCTTTATCACTCACTGTATTTAAGGATGATCATGAATAGTCCACAGTTTTCACTACAGTCATTGTCAGTAAAATTGTTTTTTCATTTTCTTTAAGCCCGAAGTTCACTTTTTCCTCTTGATATTGTTGGATAGTGGTATTTGGAAGAGATGAACCGTACTTGATTTTCAGGGGGCCAAGGTGATCAGAATGATCATTCTTCCCAGGTTCCTTCCATCAGGGGTGAGACAAATTGCATTTTACATGTTGACCCTCATTGTATTTTAGCTGCCGTATGCCTTGTGCCTTCTCCAGAGGCTACCGAAGTTACATACTGTTAAGGGCTGAATTGTGTCCCCCCCCCCACCAAATTCATACGTGTAGGTCTTAAACCCCAGGAGCTCAGAATGTGACTGTATTTGGAGATAGGGTTTTTAAAAGAGAGTTAAGGTAAAGTGAGGTTATTAGGGTGGACCCTAATTCAATATGACTGGTGCTTAGAAAAAGAAGATTAGGACACAGACATGCACAGAGGAAAGATCATGTGAAGCTACAGGGAGGAAAAAGCCATGGAAAAGCCAAGGAGAGAGGCCTCAGAAGCAACCAACCCTGCCAACACTTTGCTCTCAGACTTTTAACCTCCAGAGCCGTGAGAAAACAAATTTCTGTTGTTTAAGGCATTTGGTCTGCTGTACTTTGCTATGATAGCCCTAGGAAACGGATACAGTCCCCTTCTGCCACCTCTATTCCTGATCCCGAGTGTGTGGGCCAGGACAATCGTGTTTGTTAGACACACAAAAAGGAAGCACAGATGTGACCTACGTGGAACCTGAACACCTGCTTCTGTTTCCAAGTCCCCTTCCACCTTCCCCTCCTGTTCTGCGTCCCAAGGCTTATCTCCGCAGCATGAACTTCCCACGACAGTCAGACAAGTCTCCTTACTCTCTTGATTGTCCTGCCCCATGTACACTCTCCTGGGTTCTGCTTTTAGAGGAAATAGGTTTCTCCTCCAGTTTGGAACATGTTCCTGGGTCCTCCTCCTGTCCAGCCTGCCAGGCCCCATCGCTGATTGCCCCTCTCGGGGGCTCAGCTTCTTCTCAATGTCTTCCCTGCTTTATAATTTGTACCATACTATCTCACACTTGATTTTTCTCTCCCTCTTTCTTTACAGCCTACCCAATTTTTTAAAAAAACGTATTTCAGGTAGTTTATACAGGTACGTAAAGTACAGCAAGATAACATAGATTTGGTGTGGGGAAAAGAAAGAACAATGGCAGAGATATAAAAGGGAGCCAGGAATGACACCAGTGGCAGAAAGCAGACTAGCCTTGCTACAGATTTGGCTTCCTTTCCAAGAAACCCACTTGAAAAAATGAAAACTTCACAGCTATACAATCCACACAGTATGGAAATAAATGGGAATAAACCGATTGCTCAGAAGTAAAACTGTTCCTGGTGGTAGGTGCATTGTGTGATGTATGGCATCTTGACACCTTGACAGTGGCCAACAGATGAGGTTTTAGGAAAGCCCTCACAGGGTTACACCAAAGTTGAACTCAGTAAAGGCAGTTCTAAGGATGCCAAACAGCGGGATTCAGGTCAGTGTTCTTTGCTGGTCTCCTTGAATTTGGGCAGAGATTTCAGAGGTCTTAGAGAAAGAAGGGGATAACTTATGCTTCAGGCATTCCATCCTACTGTTTCTCTCAAATGAGCTTCGACAAACAGCAAATAACAGGGAGCCATGAATTCAGCTTTCATACAATGGCCAGAACCTAGGCTGGGTTGCCAACTAGATTTTGATCGCTTGCCCTAAAGTTGCCTCAAACCAGGAATTAAGATGCAATTCCATTGGTCAGTGCCCTAAAGCCAGATATGCCCAGGAACACACCTGCAGGTGAACTGAGTAGGGTTTTTTGGCTCGTTGCATTGAGGGGAACTGCACACCTGCAGGAACTGTGGGGAGTCTTGGGAAGAAGATACCAGAAGGTTTATAATATTACAGGATTGGAGGTAGTGTTAGGCGATTTGGGGGGAAGTTTAAGGAAGAAGGGGTTGGCTCTGGATTGAGTGCTATCAGGAATTTGGGGCCGTTCTGTGATTGGGGATCTTAGCTCTTCTCTAGAATGTGAGGAGGTCTGAAGCATGGGTAGCATTGTGATTGCGAGGAAGCGGCAGGCTCGCTTACAAGCTGAAAGGGAGGGTAGTTGGTTATTTTGGTGATGTTTACACCTTGTTTCTGCCTGAGCTCAGACGTGATTATGGAGCAGATTTCTTTTTGTCTCAGTTTATCACAGTAATAGAATGACTTTGTCTGGCATTGCCTTCTAGCGACACCATGTCTATTTGCTGCTGTGAGGCCTGCTCCCTGCCATCAGGGGCTGCTTGTGTCTTTCTCACCATGTAGGGATTCAGGAGCCTCCCCAGGAGGGCACCCCACTAGATGCGGGGGAGGCCTTCAAAGAGGGACAAGAGTGTCCCCTCAAACTTTGGCTTGAATGTGCTCAAACTCACAGGCGATTAAGGGAATTGAGGCCTCTTTTATTCCATATGGCAAGAAAAGAATTTTTTTAAAAAATAAATTTATTTATTTATTTATTTGGCTGCGTTGGGTCTTGTTGCTGCGTGCAGGCTTTCTCTAGGTGTGGCGAGCGGGGCCTATTCTTCATTGTGGTGCGTGGGCTTCTCATTGCGGTGGCTTCTCTTGTTGCGGAGCGTGGGCTCTAGGCGCGTGGGCTTCAGTAGTTGTGGCACATGGGCTCAGTAGTTGTGGCTCGCGGGCTGTAGAGCGCAGGCTCAGTAGTTGTGGCCAGGGGCTTAGTTGCTCTGCGGCACATGGGATCTTCCCGGACCAGGGCTCGAACCCGTGTCCCCTGCATTGGCAGGCAGATTCTTAACCATTGCACCACCAGGGAAGTCCCAGGAAAAGAATTTTAATCCACCTAAAGTTTTAAGGCAAAGCCCTACTCCAGGCAGTGTCAATCTGCAAAATTAATATTAGCACATTGATCTTGGAGCCTCTCCCACATCATCGGGTCCAGCTGCAAGGCCGATGCTGCGGGTGAACTTTACTTTGGCATCTACAGATTAAAACTATGATTTTTCATGTTACTTGTTAAAAATATAACTCCCTTCTTAAAAAAACTGAACTTTAATTATTACTTAACTCAAAACTCATTGATAGAATATTACATTATAGAAAGTTTATAAAACAGAGAAGGAAAAAAAATACAATCCTATTAATTACTCTAACCTAACCACTGTCATCTCTTTTATTCCTTCTTTTTCATGTAGATTTTAAAAGTTTTAATCACTCCGCACACAGAATTTCATAATTTTCTGATCTACTTTATAATGTACCATTTTACCTTACATCTGTGCTTTTCCATGTAACTATAGATTTTTTTTAGGTTTTTCTTTTATAAAAAAATTGACATAATTGACATATAACATTATATTAGTTTCAGGTGTACAACGTAACACTTCAAAATATGTAAACATTGTAACATGATCACTGCAATAAGTCTAGTTAACAGCCATCACCACACACAGTTACAAATTTGTTTTCTTGTGATGAGAATTTTTAAGATCTACTCTCTCAGCAACTTTCAAATATACAATAGAGTATTGTGAACTATATAGACATCATGCTGTACATGACATCTCTAAGACTTATTTATTTTATAACTGGAGGTTTGTACCTTTTGACCCTCTTCACCTACTTTAATGATTATTTTTAATGGCTGTATAAAATTTCACATAGATTTATCATTTTCTTAGTTATACTTCTACTGATGGAAATGTGTAACTCTTTTCTTTTTTTTTCTGCTTTAAATAGCACTAGGATGAAAAATTTTCAAGCATGTAGGTTCTCTTTTACTTTTTAGAGAACTCTTCTTTCTACCTGGAAGTGTTAAAGATTTTCTCCTTACCCTTGGAGTTTGGGAATTTTGTCAGAACATAGATAAATGCCTCTCTTTTTTCAATAATTTTGCCTGAAATCCATTAGGCTGTTTCTGAAACTCATTTTTTTTTTTTTCAGAGAAGTTTGTTTTACTTTTATTTCTTCTTCTCTTCCCTTTCTTCTCCTTCTAGGACTCCTACTATCCTCAGGTTAGTTTCCTAGGTCTGTTGTCTAAGCCTCTTCTCTTTTCCCTCATGATTACCAGATCTTTGTGTTTTTACCTTGTGGTTTTACTTACTTCCCCCTTTTGACCATCTAGGCTACTGAATTTGAGTATCAAGAGTGATCATCTTCTTCTTGAATTCATGTACTGATTCTTTAAAAATGAAGAGTCTCTTTTCATGTGCTGAACTTGAATCTCTTCAGTGCTCGTATTATTTAGTGCTCTTATTTTATTTTATGTTTTTAAGGTTGCCCTCCATCTGCTTCAGTAAGCTTTATTTCATCAGGGCCCTGCCCTAATCCTTGTTTCTTTTTCCTCTCTCTGACTGTCCAGCTCCCTTACCATCTGTTTATTCTTTTTCTTTGCTGCTCACTGGGGGTTCAGGGCTGGGATGCCTAAGCTGGGCTAGAGGGTGGGGTGGGAGGATGAGAGCAATGGAAGGCGTGGTGCTCTGACCCTGAAAGCTGGCAGAGCAGCGGTAGGAAGCCTTCAGCTCCCTATCAAGGCATTGGATCGGGGAAGGGAGGCTTTCCACAGTTCTCCTCAGCCTCTTTAGTCTTTGGAAACTGGCCAGTGTCTGGGAATGCTCAAGTTGACCGATGGATGTCAGGTTTCCCTGCAGGGGTCCAGGGATCCCAGTGGATCAAGTTCTCCCTGAAAGCTGACTGCTTCAGAACCTTGCCCTGAGATGATCTTTTGCTGCCCCCTCACCCCCCAAAACTGGCTCTCACCTGGCCCAGAGGCTTAAAGCAGCCCACGCATGTCAGTTCACCTATCCACTGCCTGAATTGCTGCAAGGCTCAAAGAAGTGAGATAAAGCTTGTATGAAGTTGTATGTGTAGGAAACACAGAATGCATCAAGGCACTGTCTTTCCAGAATTCTCTGCCTCTATGTGTTTCACAATTATTTTTGATATTTCAGCTCAATTATCCTTTCCTATAATTTTAGAATCAATCAAGTTTTTAAAATTCTGTGAGTTTTTGTTTGGGGAAATGAATTGGCATCTTTTAAATATTTCGTCATGGAAGATCGGGCTCTATATTCATTCAAACCTTCTTTATTTTGTTTCATTATTTTCTGTGTATATGGTCACACATTTTTCTCATTAAGGTTATTTTCAGATACTTGGTTATGATCATGAGTTGTGCTTCTTTTATTTTTCTCATATTTTCTTTTGAATATGAACCAACGTTAATTTTCGAGATGCTCTTTCAGGGTAAGAGTTCTTAACCCTGGATGTAGTTTAGAATCATCTGAGGATCCTCATCTCAGGCAATTTGTATACAAATTTAAGCCATTCTTTTAGAATATTCTTTTAAAAAAGAAAGAGTGGGGGGCACTGGAAATACAGAATAGGATATATTCAATAAAACAAATTTCTTCTGCCCTGTCTTTGTATTCCCATATTTTCCCAAGAGGAAACTGTAGTTATTCTTCTAGGGCAAGTGTTGTAAAGGGTCAAATAGTAAGTACAGTCGATCCTTGAACAATGCAGGTTTGAACTATGTGGGTCCACTTATTTTTCAATAAGCGAGTATTTTTCAATAGTAAATACTATAGTACGACACAGTCAGTTGAATCTGCGGATGCAGAAGAACCCAGGATACGGAGGGCCAACCAGAAGCTATATGTGGATTAACACACCCCACCCTGAGTTGTTCAAGGTCAACTGTATTTTACTCTTTGTAGACTCTTAGTTTCTGTCACAACTATTCAACTCTACTGTTGAATACAGAAGTTGTGTATGTGTTCCAATAAAGCTTTATTCATGGACATTGAAATTTGAATTTCATGTCATTTTCATGAAATTATGTTAGTCTTCTATTGATTTTTTTTTCAACCTTTGAAAAATGTGAAAACTGTTCATAGCACACAGAAACAGATGGTGGGCTGGATTTAGCCCTCGGGCCGTAGTTTGATGACCCCTGTTCTAGAGGCATTCCATGCATATTCAATTACACATTTCTTCTGTTTCCTGGTATATTTATTTATACCAGGAACAGGCTCCATGCTATACCTAATGTTCTGCACTGAGCTTTTTCTGTTAAGGTTTCCTGGTGGTCAACCCATGTCAGTTTGTAGAGTTACTTCCATTTTACTGGTCAGGTGATATTCAGGCACGTGCTGTGATGTGATGAGCAGCATTAAGTTTGTTTCTGATCTTGGGGGCTTCCCTGGTGGCGCAGTGGTTAAGAATCTGCCTGCCAATGCAGGGGCCACGGGTTCGAGCCCTGGTCCGGGAAGATCCCACATGCCACGGAGCAACTAAGCCCATATACCACAACTACTGAGTCCACGTGCCCCAACTACTGAAGCCCGCGTGCCTAGAGCCCGTTCTCCGCAGCAAGAGAAGTCACTGCAATGAGAAGCCCGCACAGCGGAGATTAGCCCTTGCTCGCCACAACTAGAGAAAGCCCACGTGCAGCAATGAAGACCCAACACAGCCAAAAATTAATTAATTAATAATTTGTTAAAAAGTTAGAAAAAAAAGATTGTTTCTGATCTTTGCCTTCCACAGGTAATGCTGCAGTAGATATTCTTGTACATTGGTGCATCTCTGTGATTCTGTCTGTAGAATAAATTCACAAAGGAGTTATCAGTACTAACAACTCAGCATAAATATAAGTAAAGTTTCTGAACAGAGGTTTGACCACTTTCATTGCATTTCATTACGGGGCATGTCCAGACCACACCAAAGCCCTGGGTGGTTCAGGAGACGCTTGTTATCAGGGATCCTAGAGGGTAGGGCCTAAATTTGTAGGTACAGGTATGTCTTAGATACCAGCGTGCAGAGGACAGAGGGGAAGGAGTACACAGTGAGCCCGCCCCTCACAGGACACCAAGGCTCTGAATGACCCCTTAGGGGTACAGATTAGAGGCTCCCTTACCACTCTCAGGGGCTGACTGGTGCCACACAGAGCTGGAGAGGAGAGAGTGATTGGGTTTACGATAGGATATGGGAGGAAGAAATTTGAATTTCATGATTTATAAAGAAATTACTTCCCCAGAAGATTATGCACTAATTTTATTAATTAAATTTTATTTTAATGGCAGATGGACATCATCTACATGAATCTTTTGGGGAATCATTTCATAGCATAAGTAGTTCCCCGTAAAGTGATTTGTTTTATAATAAATCAGAGTTTGGATTAGCATATGACAACTCATATTTACACATATATATAGCCTTTGTACCCATGATAATTGCTGCCTCAGAAAGTGCAAACAGCAGATAATCCAAAATTAGGTTTATTCTTGGTCCAGCAAAGGACTTAAGTCATTCCCAGCTTCTGTTTCTTCACCTCTAAAATGCGAGGGTTGAGATATTTGCTCTCCACGGTCCCTTCCAGCTTTAGGACAATGCAACCTGGACAATCAAGAAATGCCCAATAGATCAGTAGGTCCAGGAAGTCAGGAAATGTGTCTGTTTTTTTTTCTTATTATGATATTCTTCTGCTACTTAGAACAGTGTGTGACATTTCGTGGGCACCCAGGAAATGTTTGTTAAATGAATGAAAAATAAATGTATCAAGTAGCTTTTGCATTTGTTGGAGATTCTTGTTGTCGAGCCCAGCAGTCATTCCCCCTTCCTTCTTTGGAATAGAACTCTGCTATTGTTTAAATGGCTACCCTCCTCCATATCCCTAAGTTTCAGGGGATGTGCTCTCCAGACCCAGTGCTGAAAGGTGGCACCTGCCAGTCATAGTGATTCCATTGCTTTTGCCTGTGATTGGATTAAGCATGGTCACATGATATAATTCTGGCTGTAATGATAAGTTAGGGGAAAATTACTGCAGGACTCTAGGAAATTTTCCCCATTGATAAGAAGGGACTCCTTGAGTAAAGCAAACTGCCCATTGTCGTCCTGTCTACTTGACTCCTGGGATGATTGCAGCCAACTTACAATCATGAGGGAGCCAGCTGAGGACATGTTGAGAAGCCTAGAGTGATAGAGCAGAAATATGGAAAGAATTTGAGTCCATGATGACAGTGTTCAAGCCCTGAGGAAACTAACTCTGGAGGAGCCCTGCTGCTGGATTTTGTAAGAAGTGAAATAATAAATTCTTTATGATTTAGACAGTCAAGTTATTTTTTTTACATGCAGCCAAAATCATCCTGATAATATGTCACTTTTATAGTTATTATACAGATGACTTTGGTGAAAATGAAAGAGTCTTTATTGCTTATAAGTTGGAGCTTAATTGGTAGAAAATAAAGATGCATTTTTATTATCCTTTCACATGCTATGGAAAATTGTAAAAAGCAAAAACTGTTAGATAGGGAAGAGTCTAGTACTGATGACAACAGAAAAAGCATACCTATCGCAAATTTTGTAAACTGTGTAGAGATATTACAGAACTGGGCAGCTTTAAAAATGATTTGTGAGGCTAGATATAGTACAATATTTCCACTTTAAAATGGGTTAACATTTGTAATTGGTTACATAGATTTTTTGACTTTGATTTTTCTTTAAGGTGGTAGGCAAAAGCACTGTGTTCCATAATTTAGGTAAATTTCATGATACTAGCATTAATAACTGAATCAATACAATACAGGCAAAGCACCCACAGCTGTGTCAGTATCTTTAAAATAGAGAAATGTCAATTATTTCTTTGGTGTCCCACCCATAGCAGGAAGTTGGGTGCTGAGGTAAGCTTGTTAGAGTTTCGGGCCTCTACATGATTAGCTATAGTATTATGGGAGCACATTATAGGATTAGCTGAGGATAAACTATTATTAGACCTGTCAATATTTGTTAATTGCTCGATACATCTCATCTCTGCCTCCACACAGAATCTCTCTCTTTTGAGCCCAAACACACACACACCTTGGGCCACAGTAATGGCTGTTGATTATACTAAGCACGGGTCTCAAGGACCCTGCAAACTTAATTTTTGGTTACACTTTATTTTTCCAGGATTCTGGTAACAGGTGCCTATTACCCTGCTCTTATTCCAGAGATATCTTTGCTTATAGAAAGCACCAGAGAGCTCTAAGCATAGAGTCCCACAACCACACAAATGAGATTGTTACAGAGAAACAGAGCAACTGGATGATTGTGCTAGAAGAAAAGGTCTTTGAAACCTTGATTGACAAGTCCTACCAGTTGCAGCAAAGAAGCCTTTCCATTCAGTTATGTGATCATAACATTCTTAGTCATAAGCTGTCGTAACTTTCTTCGCCTTATAACCACTCTTATTTCATTTATTTTGCTTTCTCTTCCCCTCCGTGCTTTTTTTTTCTCCCACCCATTCGCCCTCCTCTCTTTCTCATAGGTTTGAGGAGGTGAAAATTTTGCCTAACAATAGTACAGAAGTGATCTTGCAGTGTTTCACAGACAGAAGTCCTATGTTAACTGTAAAGCCACTAGTTGGGGGTGTGATAAATGGCATATTCCGTTCTGTTAAGGTCTAGAAGCCTTCAGAGGGGGCTAAGTCCACATTACATTAGGGTTGCATGAACGCTTCAAGTCCATCACTGAGGTTAGTTCTATGCGGTAGAAGAAGCGCGATGTAATGGAAGGAGATGGCAATTTAGAATGAAGCAGGCCTGAGTTCACAGAGCTTCTGTGTTACCCAGTCATTGAATGACGTCAACCAGATCATTAGCCAATAGAAGAGAAGCCTCAGTTTTTCAGTTGCCAAATGGGATATTAATATAGACCTTGTAAGTATTAAGTGGGAGGAGGCATGGGAAGCAGCTTAGCACTCACTCATTTTACAAACTTTTCTTGAGTACTCCGTACCAGGCATATGTAAGGAAATTCACAACCAAATATGGCACAGTGCCGCCTGACCCCAAGAATTCCAGAAAAGAAGCCCAGAGGAGGCTGGAGATGGTGGTGGTGATGATGGTACAGTGACAGCGAAGGCTTCACTGTAATAATGAAGATCCCTGAGATGTATTACAAAGGACGAGCAGGAATTAGGTAAAAGGAGAAGTGAGGGGAAGGGTAGGTCAGCTTGAATGGAAATGTAGTAAGGACACTAAGGTTTCCCAGAGCATGTGGAATTACCACTGGAATTGTATGGCTGGATCAAAGGGAGTGATGGAGGTAGCGATAGGAGATGAAACCAGAGAATTTGTCAGGAATCCCACCGTAAAGGGCCTCGTGTGCTGACGTATGAAGTTTGGGCTTACCCAGGTCACTTGGTCACATAGCCTGTAAGGGGTAGGTAGATCTAGAGTGGAACTCAAGTTTTCCTTCTTCTTTTTTATAAATAATTTTTATTGGAGTACAGTTGCTTTACAGTGCTGTGGTAGTTTCTACTGTACAGCAAAGTGAATCAGCTCTATGTGTACATATATCCCCTCTTTTTTGGATTTCCTTCCCATTTAGGTCACCACAGAGCACTGAGTAGAGTTCTCTGAGCTATACGGTAGGTTCTCATTGGTTGTCTCTTTTATACATAGTGTCAATAGTGTATATAACTCAAGTTTTCTAAATCCAAGACCAGGAGTTCTTCATTACAGCTCAGCGTCTCCTTCGGTATGAGACCTTAACATAGTGACCTTAACCTCAGCGCCTGCAGGCGTCAACCGTAATGGTATAGTCTGGATTAGAGAAGGGGGAAAGTGTAGCCTAAGTCTCTCCTTGGGATGAAGAGGTACAGGTGGACCCACCGAGATGTTAGCTGCATGGTCAGGGGCAGGCCTGGGCAAAGTAGTTAGCCTGGCTTCTAAAGCAGGGGGAGTCTGAGATTAGGTGCCATAAAAGACCAATAGCAGGTGGGAAGCCTATCCAAAAGTGAGTGAGGACTATAGGGGGTGATGTCCTGGGTCAAGCAATATGCAAGCATGATTACAGAGTAGGAAGGAGTAAAGATTGCAAGAGGGAAGAGGGTTCGGGACCCTCTTCATAAGGGCTGCGAGGGCTCAAAGCCCCTTGTTATTTATTAGGTTATTTATAACCTAGTAAGTTTTATAATTAGGTCTATAATTAGATTATAAAGAACCTAAAAAATAATCTCTGGCTGCAGAGGGTGTGCAGGAACTAAATGCACTCCTCGTTAAATGCACAGAGTTGGCACAGAGGGCGAGTTGTAATTGGCAAAAAGAGCATCCATTGTAACTGAGCTCACCTTTGCAGTATACCACTCCCATGCCCCACTGAGGGAGCTTTCCACTTCCTTCGGTATCTTAGCATGTGCTTTTCCTTCTTATGTCCTAAGGCCCTCCAAACCGAGGTTGCCATTTGAATATTCACATAGTAAACATTCCCTTGAGGATAACCCAGGCTTTTAAATTAAAGTCATTTGTTGAAACTCACCTGCCTGAGAATGTTACACTATCTTCATATCCTAAAGAACATCACTGGCCCAGAAAAATCATTCTGGAGAGAATTCGCATTTGGGGAAAAGTTATCAATAGATGGCAGAAGGGAACAAAAAGGACCCCCAAGAAAACCCATTCCAGCTGCTTTGTGGGCTAGAAGGCCAATCCAGTACTACATGTCTTCAAACAGTGTCATCTTGGTAAACCTGTTTGTGTTTGCTTTGCTGGGGTTAATTTCCTGTCATGTTGTTTGGGTATTAGACCATAATGCTCTGAATTTGCTCTGAATTTGACAGTTGCTTTCGGTAGAGGGATTACTGTTGGTATGTGTCACTGAACGTAACCAGTTCTTTATTCCTCTGCCCCCTCTTGCCCAAACTAGAGAAGCATATTCTTTCAAGATCATTTTTGAATGTCCATATGTCATATTGATTTTGATCTGAAAATACTAAAGTACATTGAATTCTAGCTAGTGCCCGGAAAAGATCAAGGAACACCTGCACTGTGTTGCCCACAGACCAGCTGGGGCCGCACTCATCCAAGACTTGCTTTTGGGTTGATGCCAGTTACTGAACCCTAAATTCATGCCTTTTGGGGAAAACCTAATGCTCCAGTTTGCAATGGCACTGATGTTTTTCAAATTACTTCAGAGCCAAGAAAGACATGGCTGTTTCTAAAATAGCTTGCAGATTCTGCATCGTAGTATATATAGTAAAGCCAGAAATTTTTTAGAACTCTAAAAAGAAATGTATGAGGCTGTGCTTTTCTATGGAGCACAGTTGCAAAAGTCATCTTTCCTAATTTGTTAGAGTCTGAAAACTTCCTTTAGAATCCTCAGTGGACTCTGGGTCCAGCAGAAAATACTGCCTGTCATCTACTAAGGGATCCGGTAAAACCACTGGGGGACCTAAACTTTCAAACGTCATGAAGAAAGGATGCAAACACCATTGTAGCTTGCTCCTGAAAATGGGACTTATCAAAGCGAGATACGCTAATTCTGGAACTAAGGCTCTTGCCGCATCTTCCTTCTTTCTCCTCCTACTTTTCTGCTTTCATCATTTCCTGAGGATGGCGGGGGGCAGGGGGTGGGGGAGAGTCAAGGAATCACTCTGTTCCTTCTGAAGAGATCCAAATCTTTCAGCAGGGCCATATCGTCCATCAATTTACTCATATTTAAGAACTGCATTCTCAAATGACTAACACTGCTTGTCTTCTCCTGTCCCATAAAAACCATTCCTGTGATTTGGAAATATTCTGATAATCTTGGGTCAGAAAAACCAAAAGGTGGAACGGAAGCTTAATGATGGCAGAGATCATGAATTGAAGTATCCCAAGCGCTTACAAGAGTGTCAGGCACAGAATGAGCATGCAAAATATTTGGTAAATAATAACAGAAGGAATGAATAAAGATGCAAGTGCGTTAGTCATTAACTAAGCGAGTCCAGAGAGTATGAGGTGCTATTGGAAAAGTGTAGTTTCCTCTCTTCTTCCCTCTTGGGTTGAGAGGTGTGAATCATGGAATGAGGGTGGAAGAATGGGTGAGGAGAGGTTTGAGAAAGCTTGGAACTTTCAGAGAACAAGGTGAAGGGAGAAGAAAAGGCTTAAAAATGAACAAACAGGGCTTCCCTCGTGGCGCAGTGGTTGAGAGTCCGCCTTCCAATGCAGGGAACACGGGTTCGTGCCCTGGTCCGGGAAGATCCCACATGCCGCGGAGCGGCTGGGCCCGTGAGCCATGGCCGCTGAGCCTGCGCGTCTGGAGCCTGTGCTCCGCAACGGGAGAGGCCACAACAGTGAGAGGCCCGCGTACCGCAAAAAAACAAACAAACAAACAAAAAACAGTAAATACCCTAAGGAATTGAAAGCAGGGACTTGAACAGATATTTGTTCACCAATGTTCAGAGTATCACTTTTACAGTAGCCAGAAGATAGAAGCAACTCAAATGTTCATCAGTAGATGGATGGATAAACAAAATGTGTTATGTACATATAACGGAAAATTATTCAGCCTTTAAAACATGAATTTCTGATACATGCCATAACATAGATGAAACTTGAACACATCATGCTAAGTGAAATAAACTGTAAACAAAAGAACATACTGCATGATTCCACTTATATGAGGTAGAGCAGACAAATTCATTGAGACAGAAAGCAAAAATAGAGGCTACCAGAGGCTGGGGAAGGGGAAATGGGGAACCATTGTTTAATAAGTGTGGAGTTGCTCTTTGGGATGATGAAAAAGTTCCAGAAATGGATAGTGATGATGGCTGTACAACATTGTGAATCTACTTAATGCCACTAAATTGTACACTAGAGATGGCTAAAATGGCAAATTTTATGTGATGTGTATTTTTCCACAGTTAAGAAAATAAACAACAACAAAACCTGACATTTTCATATGCCCAGGAAGCAAAGGAAACTCCATCTTTTTCTCTGACTCTTTTTCTCTGTTGTGGTACAGAGGACTTTGGCATCAGACAGAATTGGCTCAAATTTAAGCCACACCCCTGGTGTGGATTTGGTCAAATTAGTTAACCTCTCAGAGTTCCGGTTTTCTCACTGGTAAAATGGAGATGACAGAAATACTGAATTATTATAATGTGAGAATAAATGTTATCATGTATGTAAAACTCTTTAGCACAGGCAATAAATGGTCAGTTGATATCTCTCTCACTCTCTCCCCATCTCGCTATGCTCACCACCCTTCCCAGCATCCTCTTCTATCTCTTCCATTTTACAACATGTGGTGCCCTGATCCAGGGCCTAGATCTCTAACAGCCTGGATCTCCCAGGCTGGGCTCAGGGAAGAGTTCCCATAGAGAAAGCCGTTCCTGATCCAGGTGTATGTTTTGAAAACTTTCTGTGCAGCTATTTCAAACTTGAGTTCCCGTTCCTTTTGTTGTGCCTCTGGCATTGCCGACTCAGCCTACACGTTCCTCATTGCATCAGGGAATTCAGAGTCCAACCTGTTTCTTGGAACATCATCTTACCTTCCTTACACCAAAGTGTAAAAGAACTTCCTCAATCCTACGGGTTGAGGTCATTGGAGCCCTTGCTTCATTCTCTCTTTTACAATTATTTTTATTTAAAAAATTATGTAGGTATAGTTTTGAGAGTCAAAAAGTTCTACAGTGATTATGATGAAAAATAGTCTCCTCCCTCACCTCTGATCCCAGCCACTCAGAAGCAGGTGCTATTAACTATTACTGCTGTTATTGCTAATCTTGCACTCCACTTTCTAAATGATAAGACTTTATTGCTATACCCTGTTTTTTCCCTCAAGTTAGATATTTTCAATTGACTTCTTAGAATAAAAGATGAATATTTTACTCACTTAAAAATCTTTCCCAATTTTCTACCTCCACTTTCTCCCTCCCTACATCTTTCCATTATACAATTTTGCATTATATTAACATTTAAAGTTTAGATTTTTAGAATGATGTAAATCTTATTCCCAATGGTAGTATTTTTATTATTTTTCTTGTACAACTTATAGTATTTTTATTATTCTTCTTGGGCAACTACTTTTAATTTCCTTGGAAATAATAATCACTTAACTTTTTATTTGTTTGGTAAATATTTTTAAGACTTTAAATGTCTGAAAATGTGTTAACTTCACCGCCACGTTTGACTAGTATCTCGAGTAGCGAATTCTAGATAAAACTAATCTTTCTTCAGCATATTAAAGCCATTATTACATTTCTTCTAGTTTTGGCATTGTCATTGAGAAGTTCAGTGACATTGTGATGTCTGATCTTTTATTTTTGACCTACTTTTTTTTCTGGAAGTAATTATGATCTTCACTTTGTCCTCAGTTTTCAAAAGTGTTGTGGTGCTGTATCATGCGGGGTGTGTGTGTGTGTGTGTGTGTGTGTGTGTGTGTGTGTGTGTGTGTACGTGTGTACTGTGGTGGACCTTCAATGGGCCCTTTCAACCTTGCAACTCATGTCTTTCTTTTAGTCAATACTCATAAATTATTTCTTTGCTAATATTCTTTATTTCATTTTCTCCAAACTCTTTCTGCAACTCTCTCTCTGAGTGTTGGATCTCCCAAACTCATCCTCTAGTTCTTATATATTTTGTCTCCTATTTTGTCCTTTGTCTTTTGTTCTACTTTGGGGAAATATTTTTCACCTTTATCTTTGAGTCCTTCTACGGACTTTTTAATTTTGGTTACAGTGTTTAACTTCCAAGAGCTTTTTCTTATTCTCTGAATGTTCTTTTTTTACAGCATCCTGGCTTTATTTTATGCATGCAATAGCTTTTGTCTTAAAGTTATGAATTATAGAGATATTTTTGGACAGTTTCATCTGTTTTCTCCATTGACACTCTTTCTTCTGAAGTTCTTTTTTTCCTATTTGTCTAATTTTGTTCATTTTTCATTGTGGGAGATTTTTCAAAAATTTTTGTGACCCTTGGTTGTTTATTCATATGTAAGAGTAAGGGGATCAAATGCTGATTAAAGCCCTGTGAGCACTAGGTGGGCTTGCTGGCTGGTGGTTTTCCCCATCCATGACTCGGTCCACGCCCTGGCCATTTTTAGAGGGAATTCAACCATTGGCAACTAAAGATACTTTTTCTTGGTCAAATTAAAACCTTCAAATTTTTGGTGTGTGTGTGTGTGTGTGTGTGTGTGTGTGTGTGTGTGTACAGGAGTATAAATCTACCTGAATCATTCTGGGAACTAACACAGTTGGGGCTCTTAAGATGGACAGTGTTGATTGCCAACTTGATTACCCTGTTTTCATCCAAAGTCTTTCTGGTTTATTCATTCCAGAGTATAAGCTTGCAGATTTCTATCAGGATTAGGGAGTAAGTCATCTGGGCTATGAGAAAAATCTAAGGGGTTTCTTATTTATTGTATAGGTGGAAAGTAATGGAAATACTCTTTAAAATGGCAAATTTAGAAAAATTGGATACAAAATGAATGCTAATCAACAGGGACAAGGTTAAGTAAATTGCGGCACAGCCATATCATGACGTACTATATAGCCTCTAAAATCATGCTTTTAGACAAGATACATTACATAGGAAAATTGTCGTCTTGTATGGCTAATTGAAAAAAGGTGAAGGCTATAAGAGATGTGTAAAATGTGACTGTGTTTTTATTAAAACAAAACTAAAAACTGCCTTACTGTAAACTTTCTATCTCTATAAATATTTTAGTAGTAAGACGAGGGATGTGTTCATAAAATAATCCAGAGGATAGAGCTCTTTAAAAATAAGATGGAGGGCTTCCCTGGTGGTGCAGTGGTTGAGAGTCCGCCTGCCGATGCAGGGGACACGGGTTCGTGCCCCGGTCCGGGAGGATCCCACATGCCGCGGAGAGGCTGGGCCCGTGAGCCATGGCCGCTGAGCCTGCGCGTCCGTAGCCTGTGCTCCGCAATGGGAGAGGGCACAACAGTGAGAGGCCCGCGTACCTCAAAAAAAAAAGATGGAAAAGTTTCCAAAAAATTTTTGTCCCATCTGATAAATACAGCTGTAAGGAAATAGTTTTTCCAATTAGTCTGGCTATTTATTTTCTACTTCTAATCTTTTCATCTCTATGGCTCACAGATGCTTCTGCATGATTGTTGAGCCAAATTAGGAAGTGGGGTACAAGCTCTCTGATACCAAGTTATCCAGGACCCTGCAGCAAACTTTAGTGGCATGAACTCAGGAAACCAAAAACCCCTGAGGCCAGGAGGCGAGACGTATAAAATGAAGAATGAAAGTGAGCAAGTTGCAAACATCTTTGGAAAAAAAACAGCATTTAGGGGGAAAACATTCCGTCTTTTATTATTAAGATGTTAGCAATAAGCATTTTGACAATGCTCTTTGTGAGGCTGAGGAAGTCCTATTCCTAGTTTGCCTAGAGTATTTATCAGGAGTAGATGTTATATTTTCTCAAATGCTAGTACTGCATCTATTGAGACAATCATGTTTTTTAAAAAATCTATTAATAGTGTAAGTACACTGATTTATTTTCAAATTGTAAACCAGCTCTGCATCCTTAGAATAAATCCCATGTGGTCATGATGTATTAACTTTTTAATATATTGTTGGGTTTGATTTGCTAATATTTTGCTAAGAATTTTTACATCAATGTTCATGAGGGTTATTGATGTTTTCTTATAATGTTTGCCTGGCTTTGGTATTAGAATCTTTTGAAATGACTTGGGAAATATACCTTCCTCTTCAATTTTCTGGAAGAGATCAGGTAGAAATGGTATTTTTCTTTCTTCTTGAATGTTTGCTTGAATTCACTAGAAAAGCCATTTAGAGGACCTTGAATGCTAGGCTCAAGAGCTTGGCCTTTGCTCTGAAACCTTCACTGGTCCCTGTGGTAAAGAGATGATGGCTGAAACGTGTGTTTTGGGAATATGGATCTGGTAGCTGTGGGCAGGAGATATGTTGGCATTGAGGGCCTAGACAGAAGCAGCAGGAAAAAATTATAATTTCCAAAAGTTCTGCACATAAAGCTTTGCTCAATTTTTCACAGGCTTGAGGGAACTCCCCACATAAAAAGGAAAGTGACTCCATTTGATGAAAACCGCAGGTAGGCTGGAAGGTGCCTTTGCTTCACGGAGAGGCTCTAAGGGTGGTGCAACTGTTGTCACTGAAAAATTTATCTTGGTGCCCAAGGTTTCTAGTTAGGCTAAATAAGTCCAGTCTGGCTTTACGCCTGCTTTATGAAGTTCCCAAACCAGAGTTAGATTGCAGCATTTTTAAGTGATTGAAAGTTTTTTAAAAGGAAAGTGATTATTGTGGTCTGAACGCGGTTTGGAAAAGAATTTCCAGACACAAGGCAGGATGTAAAGAAGATAGAATTTATTAGAAGGAAGCGTCGCTGCCAGAACAGCAAGCTGACTTCCTAGTAGTCTGGGAGAGTCGAGCCCGAACATGTGCTATTGATCAGTTTTTAGAGCCAGAAAACAAAGGAATGGTCCGAGGTGAAAATTTCGTTTACTGATTGGTCGAGGCACATATACCTTCCTTCTGTAGGGTGGGAGTGGGACAGGCCAGATGCCTTTCCTTATTTGGGGCAGGTCCCATGGCCCAGGTGGGCGTCGCCCAGGTGGGCTCAGGAATTTCGTAACCATCGCAACATGGTGGGTAGGGGGATTAAGAGTCCGGTAGGGGGTGTAACACTGAAACTTTTCAGGCAGGGTCGTCCTTTGTCCTTGAAGCATCACTGTCCTTGGAGTGCCACAATTATTTCACATTTTCTTTTCTTTACAGGTTTAAAGGTCATAAAAGAAACACACATCTTAAGGACTCGTTCATAACACAACTCTGTAAATTTGCTGCCTGCCCTCAACACTGGAGATTTGTCATTTTGAACAAGCACAGTCTTCTGTTCTGGGCATGATATTCTACATATGTCCTTCTACACTGTTAATTATTTTAAGAACAATATTGCAATTTGATCATCTGATTGCAGTGGCCACTCTCAATGAGTTTCACTTTATTGCATCAGCTCTAGGGATAGGATAGGCCAGTGCCAACCAAGGAGCTTAGTAACTCAAACTGCAAAAATAACAATATGTTATTTAAGACTGAAGCCATCATATTTTACAACTCATGAGTGAAGTTGTAAGCTTCACTCTTTTCAACTCTTTTCATGAGCTAATATTACACCCCTCATGAGTGAAAATACTTCCCCAAATATAAGTTTCATGAGAACATTGTTCAGCGTTTTCTTCTGCACGGCAATTCAAACAATGCCTATATGTTAGTAAAGCAGGCACACCTTTCTAATATAATGCAATGCTGTTGGGAGGGAGACACAATTGACATCAATGGAAGATTCAATGGATTAGGGAATGACTTTCATTTGGCATCAGTGTGAATGACTTGGCATTGTCAATATGGGTGGTGTTATTTTAAATACAGAACATCGTGCACAGTGATTTTCATTGTAAACAAAAAGTCCGTGATTTCGGGGCTTCCCTGTCGATGCAGGGGACACGGGTTCGTGCCCCGGTCCGGGAAGATCCCACATGCCGCAGAACGGCTAGGCCCGTGAGCCATGGCCGCTGAGCCTGCGCGTCCAGAGCCTGTGCTCCGCAACGGGAGAGGCCACAACAGTGAGAGGCCCGCGTACCGCAAAAAAAAAAAAAAGTCCGTGATGTCAAGCTTCAGTAAAATGCCCTTCTGGGAAGTGAACCTACAAAATGTACACAAGGCAAAGGTCTTTTTTTTCAAACATCCCTGAAAAAAAAATAAAAAGCTCACATTTGGATAATACACATTTGTTAATCTCATCTGGCCCTTTAAATAACTATGTGAAGTGACTTATTCAAATTTTATCGTTGACTCATTTTACAGATGAAAAATTGGAGGCTTGGAGGTGAAAGAGAATTTACCAGGATTATAAAGCAAGTAAGTGGCAAAACTAAGATCGGAACTCAAATCTCTTAACGCTGGCTCCCCTGCTATTACTATTAATGGCACACTGCCTCCCTGGCGTGAAAACACAGATGTGATGATTAAGCGATTCCTAGCTTGCAGAACTCAAAATACGCACACCTGGTATGTAACAAAGGGCGAGCTAATATTACACCCCTCGTATTGAATAGTTTGTAAATCAACTCCCAAACGTTATAGTTCCACAGAGAAAAAACTGTTAGGTTTTTGTTATTAAATAAGATTAATTAATTCTGTCCATTAATATACCATTTTGATGATATCTCAGAGAGCTTATGTGTAGAATCTTAGGGAAAAAGGAGACAGTCATGGAAAATGTGAATGTCTTTAAATGTATAAACCGAGGTTTATAGGACATTTTTAGAATCCATAGATAGTTACCATGAGATACAGGGATCCCTGAAATTAAATTTTTGTATGTTTTAAAAATTTTTTTGTTTTGTTTTTTTCTGGGCAGATCCTTTGGTTTCATCAAACTTTAAAAAGGGATGTGATTATTCTTGAAGAACAATTGCTCTAATAGACACAAAAACAATTCCCCCTTTCCCACACCAAGGCAGCCCCCAAAGATTTCTCCATCTCCTAAGCAATCAGAGAGCTTATTGTCTGTTTGCCACGTTTATTGGGTACCCATTGAGCACAGCTTTGCCTTGTTACCTAACTGTGTCTATAAATAAGAGAGAGTTCATCTGAATCATCTGTGTTTGTTTCAGAGTACCCAGAATCCTCCTGTGTGTAGTAGTAGTGCTTAGTAAATCACGGATTCGTGAGTGTTGGCTTTCAACTCTCTGATAACTAAGTCGGATTTTATCATTGACTCGTTTTACAGATGAAGAAATGGAGGCTTGGAGCTGGAAGAGAATTTACCAGGATTGTAAGGCAAGTGGCAAAACTAAGATTGGAACTCAAATCTCGTAACGCTTTTCCCGGAATACACGAAGGCTTGTGGGATCAAGCTTTTTGTAGCCATGCTATGTAAGGTACTTCGTTAGCAAATTAATTCTAAACACTAAAATGAAGTAACAGTTGTGATTATCAAGTTACAGGATAACTTTTTAAATTGTCTCAGCAGTATATAGTAACCTAGATGAGTGTTACCCTAGTCAGTGTAATTCCCTTGGCTGGTTATGTGTTTATTTCAAAGGTGGTGCTATTGGCTGGAAGTATGTTCTGTTAGAGTTCCTCATTAGGACGGCCAGGGATGGTGTCAAAATGGTTTTTATCAACATGACAAAATTACTATGGTCCCTGACAGAACGCTCAGTGATTTTTGCTGTTTCAGAATATTCAGTCTACCCTCAAGGATGTAAGTTTTGCTGTAATAATATGTGAGCAAAAGACAGCCGTATGCCCCCTGAACCTAAGTCCACAAAAGGACCTCCAACTTGTGTGGGGTGTAGGATACGTTGGAATAGGTAAATAACCTCTCAAGGGTACTTCTTTAATGAGATTATGCTCACCTGAAGGCATCGTGCTGGTACGCTTGTTTATAAAATATTGCTTGCGTTTGTGGGTTTCAGATTAACGAATGGTATTCGAGCATTAAAAAGTGCCCAACTTTGTGCTATACATGGGGGGGGGGGGGGGGGGGGGGGGGGGGGGGGGGAACAAAGATAACCAAGACCGAATTCTTACATTAGAGAAGCTTTTATTTCATTCAGTCAGGAAGGTATACACATAAAAATAGATAATCTCTATATAACGGGGTAGATAAGAGACACATGAGCCAAATTGGGTCAACAGGGAAGGCTTCCTGGAGGAGGTGACATGTGAACCGAGTCTTGAAAGAAGAGAAAGAGCCAAGTGAGGAGAGATGAGAAGAGCACACAAAGCAGAGGGAAGAGCATGAGCAAAGGCACAGCTTTGTCTGGGAAGCAGCAGTTTGTGGAGTGGGGTGGAGATTACAAACAGTCAAGTGTTACCAGAGCGTGGAGTTTGGGCTGGGGAATTGCAGGATAGAAGAGAATTGAGTAGCAGGGGTCGGGTCTTGGTGGTCTCGAGCCTGAGCCTTCTGTCGGCAGGCAGCAAGAAGTCATCTAAGATAGGGAGTGGCACAGTCATATTTGCACTTTGGAAAGATGACTCCATGGTTTGAATTACTCCAAGCCCCTGCAGGCCATTGCTGTGATAAGTTCTGTACACTGACTAACTAGCAAAACACCGAGCATGCATCATCGAAAGCCACCTGACCCCACCTAATACATGTCATAATTTGCGGCATCGTCTGGAGTGACTCTGTCCCTTAAGCTCCAGATAATATGGGCTTGAACTTCCATCTCACATTCTGTAGGAAGTCCATGCTCCCCGTTCTAAGCGTCCCTGGGGGGCTTCTGCTGTCTAAGCTCTTGCAGTTACTGAGTTCAGTTCAGTTCCTGGATTGTTCTGTAAGTCCCTTCCCTGTCCTGCTGCCACGTCTACCCAGATCTGGGACTGGGCTCCTTTCCAGGACGTTCATCAAAAGCCACTCACACAAGGTGTGAAGCCACACGCTTTCCTGAAGAGCTGAAGAGGTGGAAGGGTTCACAGTGCAGAAAATGTCAGCAGTCCCAAATTGCCTGTTAGACGTTCCTGCTGTCCGGCAGCTGGAGCCCCAGAGGTCCGTGCACGCCACGTAGCTCCACCCTCTTCTCCACCTTACTGTTTCCCAGCACTTCCCCACCCCACTCCTGAGGCCTCTTTTCTAGAATGCAGAGCAATTCAGCAGTCTGTCGCTCACTCCCCAAACCCAGCCCAGGGCTTCCTTTGTCAACTCCAAAGATTTTCCTTCTGTCACAGCAGTATAGAAATTTCCTTTCCCAGGACATTCCCAGCCCTCCTGCCAAGGCAAAAGAAGCTACAGTTAGTTTGGGTTTTAAGTCGTCTCTTTTTTCACCTTCATGTCACTGGATTTCTAAGAGAACTAGAGATTCCGTCGAAACCGGTGTGCCGCTTTTGGCGAATTGGCACTATTAATGAGGTCCATGGAAATCTTATCTGTTTCCTAGTATATATAGTACGCAGAGTGCTGGGCACACAGTGCCTGCTGCAGGGGAGGGAGAAGCCAGGGAGAATGGCACATAGCCTCTAGTCCCAGCCTCATCCTCTCCGGAGGTGACCGGATCCTGAGATAGGAAAGGTTGCTTCTCTTTTCTGAATGGAAACAGGTACCGGGGCTGACGTCTGGGAAGAGGCTGTTTTCTGTTTCTAAGCTGTTTGTTAATATTTGGCTTCTGTTCTGTGACATGCATGGGTGCCCTTCAGAGACTCACCTCACTTAAAGAGCCTTTCCTCGAAAAGAGGACAGAAAAAAAAATTCCTTTCCTCAGATTTTGGGTCCTAGGAGGCACTTGTCTTTCAAAACAATGTTCTTTTTTTTATATATGTATGTATATATATATATATATATTAAGGCTCACGAGCTCTTGTTGAATTTCTAGGCACCTTAGGAGAGTAACTGTTACTCTGTGGGTCATTGTCTGATGAATGGGGTCTCCTTGCTGGGTAGATATAGGCAGACATTTTCTGCTTCCCCAGCTGGGACCTGTTACCAACGGTATCAGACAAGTACCTGACTCAGTGACCTTGGGATCCCTTTCAACTGAGAAATACCAGGATTCTGAAATTTGTTGGGGGAAATAGTTCCGATAATCTGCCAACGCCTTTAAAGACCAGGTGGGTAACAGGGAACATATCAATACATAGCAGTTGGATAGATGGAAAATGCTGGATCCTGTCTAAAGCCATTACATTGAAAAAAACATTGTGCAACCTATAGAAAACATGCCTGTAGAGGACATTGCTCAAGAGCTAGCACAGAACTCTGTACAAAAAGGACCCTGCCAGATAGGAGGACTCCCTTTGAATGGATGAAAAGCTTGTACTTCTGTGGACTGGGATTTATGCTCCAGGCTCGTACCTTCTTCTAGATGCAGACTTCCTTTGTTAGGGAGGAGAAGCATGACTTTCCCTCCGGCTACCATGCAGCCTCATTGAGTTTCTCCACTGATGCTGCAGTCATGCCTGTCACCCCTGCCCAGTCAGGGGGCAGCCAAACCGATACCCGCAGGTAGAGAGCACAGCTGGGATGGAAACCAGCTAGCTTTTCCTGGAGGAGGGGACCAACTATCATGACGCATTCTCCACTCCAGAGACACGGCTTGTACACGTACTGTGCCCTCCCCATGGCCGCTGCATGTGGAGTAGAGCTTTCTTCCATCCCCGCCAGCCCAAGCCATGGCCATCTACCTGCCCTACTGCCATAGTCTCCTAACTTATCTCCCTGTTTCCACCCCTGTTTCCCTGCAGCCTATTCTCAACAAAGCAGTCAGCACGATCCTTTTAAAATGAGATGTCCCTCCACTGCCCCCAAACCCTCTTAAGTGGTCCCATCACTTAAAATCCCAAACCCCAACCACATCCCTGGAAGTCTACATCACTTGGTCTTTGCTGCTCCCTTCTCCCCTCCCTCTCTGCCTTGGTTACCTCCACCTACATGGCCACCTTGCTTTATCATAGATGAAACAAGCATGCTCCTGCCTCAGGACTTCTGCCTCTGCTCTGTCCTCAGTAGGCCACTTCCACAATTCTACCAGGTTCTCTGCCCAAGTCACCTCCTTGGAGGGCTTCCTTGATGGCTCTTTCTAAAATAGCTCATTCTATCATTCTCTGCCCTCTACTCTGGTTGTTTTTCTTTGGAGTTCTTATCACTCCCTGACATATTAAATGTCTGTTCCATTCCTGACTCCCAGCTAGAATGAGCACCATGAAGGATGGGGCTTTGGCCTGTTTTGTCCTCCACTGGTTCCCCAGAATCCAGAACAAAGTATGGCACATAGGTGGTATTGAACAAATGCATGAAATAAGGACAAATGAAGTGTGTGTGTGTGTGTGTGTGTGTGTGTGTGTGTGTGTGTGTGTGCGTGTGTGTGTGTGTAGAGGCGGTACCTTTTGAAGGGGTTGGTGCATATATATCTTTCCTCAATTTCATTAAAAGTTCAAGAGCTTTTTGAGTTCCCTCCTAACTGATGATCAATTTAGGATATGCCAATTATAAAACTGTCCTAGAACCTTTCAGAAACTCTCACTGCAAGTACCCTGACACCAGAGAAGGAATGCCAGTGCTTATCTAGTTATCTAAAATCATCCTCCAGCATTTATAAGCCCTTCTCAGGAAATCACAGGGCTATTTGTTTGGGGTCAGGTAAAAAGGCAAATTTGCTTTTAGCTTTAGAGAAGTAGTCCTCGGCAAATATCACATGTAAATGGACAAATTTAAGAAAAAATACATGACTATAGGTTTAAGCCATACTCTCTGCCCTCAATCAACAAGTAGGCAAGAAATACCTCTAAATAAGAGCCTAGAGCATTAGTTAAATGTTCAGACCCAATATTTATCATTCTTCCACATCTCTTAGGTTATGGGCCCATCACATTTGCTGAGCGTGATAAATCCAAAGATCATGCTAACTTCACCTCCTGGAGTGGTGCAAAGTTTAACATCTTTTCCCCCCCACTGATTAAACAGACCTCTCTGCATAACCGGTGAACTTAAACCAGTCACCTGTGCGCTTTAATCAGCAGAGGGTCACACATACAAGGATTTCTGCAGAGCTCTTAGCTACAGCACGATTAATTTTGATTTCTTGGAGTGAAGAAAGATCTCCAAATGCTAGCATTTCGAGGGGAGACCTAAGAGGGAACACTTGCAAATGGGATTGAGTATGAGTGCAGACCAAAATCAGATCTCCAAATGGACACAAGTCAAGAATTTTAACTTTTTAAAAAAATGAATTATGATTTTTTTGGCACTGGAGAACAGCAGCTGTTACTTGAGTGAAGCACTTTATAAGTGTTGCCTCTCTGTCTTAGGAGGACCCTATGCAAGTAGGTGTTATGATTTTCAGAGGACAGAAGTTTGGATGATAAGCAACCTACCTGTGGCCACAGCTAGTCAGGTGGAGGAGGGAACAAACTTACATTCCTGTCACTGCAAAGCTGGTATTCACTCAACATTTCACTCATTAAGTGAATCTTAAATTCATTAAGGACTCTCTGTTGAGCTTTTAAAGATTTTTTTTTTTGACAGTTTATCTTTCCCTCAATTTCCTTATTTTCTTCCCACTACTCCCTGAGCCATTTCTAAGGTTGAGCACCCAATATCACTCAGACATTTGGGAGCCCTTGCTTGGAAAAAGTTTCGGATGGAGTATCTGTGTCTAAAGGCTCACAAAAATTTAGCCTTATCATAAATGAATTTCAACACAGACCACTTAAGAGCTGATGAGGGGAAAGTATCAAAATGATTTTTCTTGCTTGTCAAGGCCTGTCTTGTCCTGTCACCCTGGGGCTTCCTACCTTTAGGGCCTGTTCTCCGTCATCCACAGGGAGGAAGCTCTGGCCTAACATTCTTTGGTAATAGTGGCTTTGATTTTCGTTTCTCTCATGGGAGGGGTGGAAAGGGGGAGTTTGAGAGGGTGGCACATTGGCTGTCTATGGTGAGGCACTAACTATACTTCTAAAGATGGCAAGAAAAGGGACATCTCTCATTCTTTCAACTTGATGGGCCCAGATCTGGTGGCCCTGGTTGCTTCCCAGAAAGGGGTGACTGAGCCATATTCAGTTGAGAAAAGAAGAAAGATTTGGGTAAAAACTTTTGGAAAAGTTCTCTAGAAAAAGGAAAGGCTCACAATAATTCTCTCAAAAATAAACTTTATTTAGGTTAAACGTACAGTTCATTAATAAAACAATGTTTATCTACAGGTCAGCAGGATGGGATGTGTCCCAACACGTGCCTCTAGAATTCTGAAGATTCTGAGCGTGATAACTGGTGGTACGCTCTGGACTCCTGAGGCCTTACATGCTCTTAAATCACATTTTGGTATCAGGTGACATTTTTAAAAGGGCAAGAGAGTTTTGTCAAAGCCAGTCATTTCGTTCAAAGAATTCTTCCCCCTCCTTGCGTATGTGTGAAATGTGAGCAATGCCCAGGTCTCAGGGGTAGATTCCAGAATACCTAAGATCCAGTCTTAGAGTTACAGCATCATCACTCCGTGGACTCAAGTTCCAGTTCCTTCTGTCTTCTTGGGCACGTATCTTCTTATAATAACCGTAAAATTTAAGATTTGTTGTGTTACAGCTTGTTTTCCTCAGTGTCTTCATACACAGGAATGATGTTGCATGTCTATAAATTCCTTTAGGGACTCTTTGTCTTTCACTTTGCAATCCAATAATCTACTGCTTCTGTGATGGCCAAGGAAAATAATTCTGGAACTTCTAGCATCTTGTAGGCACGGCACAGAACTAATACACTTATTCTGTGCCAACCTGATGTGGAGGTGCTAGCGTTCCACCCCTTTGTGCCGCCATATTGGAAGTCAGCCATTGTGGGCATCTGAGAAACTGTGGAAGCAGTCTAAGGTCATTAGTAAAGGGAACTCAGCAAACATACAACGTGACATTCACCTTAACCTTTACACAGCACTGCCTCCTTTCCTGAGAGGAGATGCCAGTAAGCGCATAGGGTTTGGAATCATTTGTTATTTGTAGCCTCAGTTTTCACATCTATAAAATGGAGGTAATACTTACCTATTCAGTTTGTTGTGAAGATCAAATAAAATACATGAGAGCATTTATTTAGCACATTATTAAACGTATGATGAGAAGTTAAGGGAGATTCAAAGTGCTTTGGCTGCTATCCAAAGCCTGTGCAGGCCCCCAAATATTTATTTCCACGTCTTAGGCAGTGAAGTCAAAAGGTTGAGGCAGAAACACACCTGCTCTGTTTCTAGGGTTCAAAGCATGTAATCCTTTAAGCCTTTTTATCTATATAAAAGGTACTCTTTCTACCTGAATTTCAGACTTCGATCTCATCAGATAGGTATAGTGGAAAACAGTTGGGACAAGGTCTAATGCGTGTTACACTCAATGAGTTAAGTTACCTGTAATTCTCACTGGGCAGGTCGCTTACTAGTTTCTAGACCGTGCCACCATAAATACAAGTAGAGGCATACCTTTGAGAGTGACATAGAGCAGTGACGTGTGCCTTGCACCCTCTAAATGCCAGATGCAGGGATGAGCTTTCGTGTGCTTTCTCACTGAATCCTTACCGTGTCATAGCAAGACAGTCCCCAGCACCTCTGTGTACAGAGTGGCTTAGTGACTTGCCCAAAGGTACCACATGCAAGGCTGACGCAGCATCCAGCGCCCTTAACCTCCTTGCTGCCAATCTGACTTTGCCCTTGAGCACAGTGAAGAAGAAAACTGTTTCTGATGTGCCATAGGGTCGCCCGCAGAGCCTGTACCTCCGCCCTCAGCCTGCCTTCCTTCTGCCTCAGTGACTGTGGTGGGAAGGAGACTGACAGTGGGGCTGTTGGTCGGTGGTCCCGCTTCGTTCCTGTGTCTCAGATGAGCCGGGCTCAGAAACACTGAACGCATTTGGGGGACAGGACAGAGAGATGGGCCACTCCTGTGGGCTGTTTCTTAGTAGCTTATCCCTGGACCCCGACATTTCACATATAGGACCTCACCACTATCTCGCATTCAGCTTTTCATGTAAAAAGAAGGCTGATCACCCTTCCCATGAATTTATTTTGAGCTGGAAAGCTTCTATGCTTGATTTGAGAGAAATAAGTCCAAAAAATGCCATTGTTTAATCTTCAAATTTGTTCCTGCTGCATTTGGAAGATAGCTTTGAAGCCTTTTTCGACTTTTATGTATTCCTGAACTTCCACAGTTTAGGTCCACAATATGGCTGAAACATGGACATACAATTCTCAATTTTCCCAGAGTCAGGCTGAACACTTGATTATGAAACTGAGAGCCCAAAAATCAATGATAAAAACTAGCAGGTTGTATTCTTCATTCTCAGACCCAAGTTGTCGCAGCAAAAGTGTAGATGCTTTTTGAAAGTTTCCCCAGCATTAAAGCAAGGAGTCAAGCTTCTACTGGGTTCAAAATAATAAACTGCTTCCCAAGGTAAGAACTCTAGGAAATTACTCGTTGGGCTGCACGACACGGGAGTACACCCCATCAGAATCTTCTGGTTGGGTGTGAGGATACTTAAAAGGCAAACTTCTGTGGGAGGGAGACGCAAGAGGGAGGGGATGTGGGGATATATGTATGTGTATAGCTGATTCACTTTGATATACAGCAGAAACTAACACACCATTATAAAGCAATTATACTCCAATAAAGAGGTTTAAAAAAAAACAACTTCTATTTAGGTCTCCCGTTTCTAAGTGTTAACTGAAGAGTTAGTCCTTTAAATGCCCTATAGTTTTGCTATTGAAAGCCTGTCTTCTCATTTTTTGAGAAGGGCTATCAGACTTCCAAAGATATAAGGAACAGAGAAGCAGGTGTCGAAGTCGAAGTCTCCATCTTTTTGCCTTGTGTTCATCAAGAATTGAACACCATAGGTTCGGAAATGATACCAAGGCTTTAAAATAGCTATAAGAATGTTTTAAGAGAGCTGGTTGATCAACTGGGACTGTTTCTTGCCAAGTAGATAGCTTGTAAAGGCCATTTAAAAATTTGGACTCAAAGACTTGACTGGATTTCCTTACCAGAGGCCACAAACCTGTTTATTCATCTATCACTGGCTAGCAATGTAACTATTCTAATTTCCATAGAAATATCTAGTTACGTCATTTCTTCAGGTGAGTTTGTACCTTTTAAGTTAGCGTTTCTGTCCTTGGCTAAAAGAATGAGATGCTTTAGACTCTTGGAAGGTTGGAAATTGGGACCTAGAACCTGGAGGAACACACTTGGGACTGGAATCCAAGAGATGATGGAGGATCCGCTTGATTTTCTTCTTAGCAACTATGACTTTGGGTGTTAAGAGTTGATTAATACTGTATAATCCTTGTAATGGCGGAGGACACTGGTGTCTTTAAGCTTCCTAGGAGGGAATTCTGTATTGCTCCAAATGAATAAACCAATCAGTGGGTTTTGTACCAGAGCAGGGTCAAAGTCCCAATCAACCAAATGGCCTTTAGAGTTTACATAAGATGAATGCTCACCTACTTATCAAATAGGCACTCCAGACACCTGACATCAGCAGGCCACATCCTGTTTAGTGTTATGACTACCTGAAGATGAAGTAACAGGTGGCCAGAAAAGTCCTACCTTCACAACTACGTCCCTTTGCTCTACATGTTTGACCTCCTCATCTCCCAGAAAAAAGGTTCACGCCTATTCTTTCTTTCACTTTCATCCATTTGACCAAAATCTCAAGAGCGTATCTATTAAACAAGATGACAGAAGCACCTTCTTCATCCAGGATTATTGATCTCTTTGCCTGAGCCACAAGCCACATGTCCACTGTCTTATTTATATTCCATATGAAGGTGTGCTCTGACTCATCCACTGATCCATTTAGCTACTCAAAACATCTTCTCTTCATGCTTTGGCTACTGCGCTGATCATTCAATTCATGAAGACTGCTGCACCTTCTGCAGTGGACTCTCACCTAGAGCATCTTCCCAGGGTTAAAGCGTTGTATCTTCCCTTGCTTGTTGGCTTCCTGTGGCTTTAGAGAAAGAAATGGCCAATCTGATGAAAAATTTATGCAAGCTCTGTGCTACTTTTTCTTCTACCCAAAGTTCTTATCTACTCTTCATATTACACGTTTCAAAAATCGTCCACAGAAGGAGTCCATCCTATGCCAGCCAGCCTGACAAATTAGATCACCTTACAGATTCTCCACGAAGTCACTTTAGAACAGTGGTTTTCAAATTTTAGTTCACATCAGAATCACCTGAAGGGCTTCTGAAAACACATATCCCTGGACCTTACCCTCAGAGTTTCTGATTCAGCAGGTCTGGGGTGGGGCCTGAGAATGTGCATGTTTAACAAGTTCCCAGGTGATGCAGATGCTAACCTTAAGTCCACTGAGAACCACTGCTTTAGACTGTTCAGGAATGGCATTTCTGCTTGTTACCTCCCTAGCTCTCCTCAGGGTTGACTGTCTAGGCGTGTAAAAGGAGGAAGTCCTTACCCATGCTTTGCAAGGCACTTGCCCTTGAACACTATATAATGATAGGACATGTAAAACAGAGACTTAAGTACAGAGAAGCAGAATTGACAGAAATCTTGGCACATGTTTCTGGATCAGGCAACAAATGAATGAGAATAGGAACTTTCCTCAAAGAAGAAGAATTCCAGGTGCAGGTTAAGCTAGCTTCTTTTACAAAATAAATATTTGGGGAGGCAAGTATCAAGTGGTACCTCATCCTTTTAGCACTTGATTGTAAGAGAAACAAGTCAAATTGTAGGCTCCCTTATATAATACAATATCAAGATCTATAGCTCAAATATTTAGTTAGAATACCTGATACTCAGCTTGTTTATAGACGTTCATCCTAGAGGAATAGGCACAAACCATGGTTAAGCTGCTTGGTTTAATATTTTTAGCACTTGGAAAAAAAAATGTACAGTAGTTTGAATACTTAGTCTTCCCAAACCTCCACTGAGGTCAAAGATTTCATTCATACGTACAAAATTAGTTTACAAATTTTTTGGCGATTTCATCTTAGTAACCCGTTTTATCCTATTGCCATTGTCCCAACCATTGAAAAAGTTTACAGTAATTTACATAGAAATATTTTCAAAGTGCTTAAGAATAGTGATTGTTCTCTGGGATATTTACAGATGGCCTATACAACGTATGTACAGGTGGTATACTCTATAGCACAGGTTTCATTGCTGGAATATGGCTTTCTAGGGAAAGTGCATATTTGGCCAGAGGTGGCAATACTGTCTAGAAATTCAAGGGTTACAGATACTTTTGGTAACCACATCCAAAGCTGAAGTAGAATGTGGACAGGAATATTTACACAAGTAATATAAAAATGGTTAAGTATACAAGCTTGATCCACGCAAAGATATTTCGATGTTCTTCCCAACTGGAGGAAGAAAGAGGCTTCAGCTGCTGGCTCGGTTACCATTCCGAAGTGGGTTATTACTGGTTTAGACCTCAGAGGTCACAACTTGTCTCAGAAGTCAAGCTAGATCATCGTCTGTGCTTACAACGGATATCTGTGGAAGAGAAAAAGCACGGAATGTGTCTGGTGATTCCCTCACTGGCGGTAGCAACTTCAGTCTCTAAAATGAACCTTGCTTTTGCGTTGGTCATCCAGAGACCAAAGGTGCACAGAAGGGAAGCCAGATCCCAGACAGTATCGAGTTGCATCACTAATGCATTTTAACTTGAATTCAACTCTAGCTAATTGGCAGAGAGAGAAAACAGTGTGACTAATTCTGCCTGTTCTACTTAATGATTTTAGAACCTGGAGAAAAATGTGAAAAGACACACGTGTGCCGTGAACTGACCACACTCTTGTTTCACCAGAGCTTGAGGGAGTGCTCAGCACTTGTTCTGTTCAGAGTTCTGTAAGTGAAGGCCATATACTCCACGTGAGTTTCAACTGAAGAACAAGTGACTGACTCTACTGTTGAAAGGGAAGCTAGCTCCACGAGGTGTAAGAGGTCGTTTTCAGGTATCTGGTCATTTTGGCTAAATGAATCTTCCTCAATACACTGACTTTAAGTCAACCCCCCTATCTATGATATGCTAATTTACTTTTAAGTATCCAGCAGGCAACTGATGGAACAGTTCAGAAAGGAGATACTTGGCTCCTAGATACATGCTAATGTTTACATGTAGTTTCTATAACCCAAAATATCTCAAATTGTATAGTGATGTCCTTAATTGACTTGTCATTCTGTTTGGGGCAGATACTTGTCAACTGACTGACTTAAGTTCTAACAGCCTAGACTGTCTAATCTCCAGGTAGTAGATGAAGTATTTGGTGGCTCCATGATTCTAATGGCTCTTTCTAGCCCAGGCAGCCATAGCTTGAGTTGTGGTCTCCTTTCCAAAAAGTCCTACTGTGAGTCATGGTACATAAAGACACAAAGCTGACTTACTGCTGGGTACGTGTGTCCGACAGAAGCACTGTGTCTACCAATGTCTATTGACAGGTCCTCTTCAGTGGTCTTCAAGTACACAGGATTGTCAAAGTTCATGCTTTTCATGTTCTTGTGTTGCCAGTTCCGCCACATCAGGTAGCCACCTACTGCTGCCATTGCTAAGAGCACTGAAAAAAAGTTAGAAGGTGACTAAACAAGGTCTAGTTTCAAAACATACGAAAAAGATCATGCTAAAGAATCCATGATAATCCGAGCTTTTAATTAGTAAAAGCTTCACGTTTTAGGGATCTGGGATGACTAGAAGTTAGACTATAAATGGGCTGGGAGCTTAAAACAAGTTCAGACCAGAGGTTGTGTTATTCTATAGACTCTGGTGCTCAGCTCAGCACATCCATCCGGGCAAATGTGGAGTCCTGGGCCCCTCCCCAGGCTGGCTGAATTCGAACTGCGGAAGCTTCTGGAGGGCTCTTCAAGTGGTCCTCCTGGTTTGTTAGCCAAGCTTGGAATCCCATCATTTAGGATAAAGAGGCCATTTGGCATAGTGCTTTAGAATTCACACGCCCTAGAATAGCTTTAGAGCGTCTGAAAATTCTTAACTGTTTTTAATTTACCCTCTACAAGTTCTATAACTCCTCAAGAAATCATTTTAGCATTTGTGTAGCTCCTCTGTATGAAGTGTTATACATATTTCGAAGGGGAACAGAACAGTGCTCTTCACTGGAAAGGACTTATTATGAAAGGGGATAAAGCCAGACGAACAGCTCTGAAGTAGAAAGCAGTAAGCACCATTCATCACTGCCGGTCGCTGTGCTAAGGATACCACTGTACAGAAGGCTGTGGACTCTGAAATCAGTGTGCCGGGCTGGTGAGGGGAGCAAGGGTAATTCAGTGTCACGAGTGCTATGACAGTACAAGGGGCCATGGGAAGGGCATCTCTAGATGAACTAGAAATACCCATCGGGTATTTAAGAAGTTCCTTGGATCCAGATATGTGGGGAATCTACTTACAGAGGGGAAGGATGGCCCAGGCAGCAGAAGTCCCTTTTGGGGGAACACTGACCTCCGATACTGCTGTGGTCACATTGATCTCTACAGGGGAATAAAAGGAATCAGTTTAGAAGGATCTGAATTCAGACTTAGAAATTCAACCACCTGGTAGAGAGAGCCTCATGCCCTTTTGCATCCATCACTGATGTTCAATATCTATTACAGTCGTGTACCAAGAATAACCAGTCTAGAAGTATTTGTGAGTCTCATGCTATAATAGCCGTTTCACTAACAGCTGTCCCAGAGAAATCTTAATGAGTCAGGTCAGGCTAAGGGTTGCAGGTTCTAAGTCTTTGGAGTTTAAATATAGGTTGCCAATTAGGGGCAGAACAAGTAGTTAAAGGCTGCATTAATGATTTAAGGAACAGGTAGGTACAAAGAGTGTGGCTGTTAGCTGAGATGAACAGTTTGCAGAACGGAACCCAATACCTCCAGGAGCTAGTCCACTAGTTGGTGACATTTCTGTCGTGTTGGTATCTTTTGTCTCACTGTAAGTCACAGTAGTTGCAGTACCTGAATTATAAAACCAAGAACCAGGTCAATGCCAAGGTTCCAGAGTGGCTATAGCCGTTTAGCCCAGACAAGCCATGCGATGGGTTATTTGAACGCTGCGGGAAATTGACAAACCACTGCCAAACCAAGCTGCAGGGTGGGTGTGCCATAACCAAGGGAAACAGCAGCAAAACCAGAGAGACACTGGGGTCTTCGGGCAGAATCGCAAGCATCTGGAATTAGACAATTCAAAAGGACCGACGGCCTCACTTAAGGACCCCTCTAAGCAAAGTCCCAGGCTCCTGGAAGCTGCAAGAAATGCTCTCAAAACCAGACCACCAGGCATACCAGTCTTCCTGCCTAATTGTCTGATAACTGCTTTCTCAGTAAACAGAGCTAGTCCCCGTAGGGACTCAGTATCACGCTAATAAAAACCTCACAATATGAGATCCTCGCTCACAACCCGCGGGTTTAATTTGCCGGTTAATCAAAAGCTAAGAACAGGAGACTAAAATGCACGTTTCGTTTAAGTAGGAGTTTAAGATAATGTCACCCACGGGGGCCAGAAGGTTTCCTGTAACTACGGCCTTTTTTTTTTTTTTTTGGCTGCGATGGGTCTTCCTGCTCTCTAGTTGCGGTGAGTGGGGGCCACTCTTCATTGCAGTGTGCGGGCTTCTTACTGCGGTGGCTTCTCTTATTGCGGAGCACGGGCTCTAGGTGTGCAGGCTTCAGTAGTTGTGGCATGTGGGCTCAGTACTTGTGGCTCGTGGGCTCTAGAGCCCAGGCTCAGTAGTTGTGGCACACAGGCTTAGTTGCTCTGTGGCATGTGGGATCTTCCCGGACCAGGGATCGAACCCATGACCCCTGCATTGGCAGGCGGATTCTTAACCACTGAACCACCAGGGAAGTCCCCCAAGGCCTTTTTTAAGACTAATTTCAGGCCTCTCTCTTTGGAGGAAAATGTTAAGACTTTGTTTAATTATCTGCAAGTTGGCTGGCTCAGTGCTGTAATTGGTATAAATCAGCATAGTCACCTGTAGACTCATCTAATGTTGAAATGAGTTAGTCCTGAAGTAGTGATGTGAACTCCTGGCATGCAACAGTAGCAGATATGTTCTCCAATCTATTCCAAGAGTGAGTTAAAACAGAATTCTTAAAATCCAGGCTAGTTTCTGTAGCTAGTGTTTTAGTCTAATGCCTGTTGTATGTCCTGCTTGTGTTTGAAAAGTAAAAAGCCTTACTTTGGCATTCTCGGCCATTGTCCTCTAGACTGTAGCCATTGGGACAGGAACAGGTATATTTTGGAGAGTGGTCATTAATCTGTGGGGCTGGCAGGCAGAGGTATTCACATCCTCCATTCTCCATGTCTTCTTTGCACCAGTTTTTACCTGTTCAGAAAGAAAAGTCCTTTAAAATGGGTCTTCCAGTGCCTGCTGTACATAAACTTTGGTTCTAGATGCTGAAGACGTGACTCCTTGTCTCCGAGGAGCCTAAACTCGTATACTCTGTCAAACCCTAAAGTTAAACCAATACCAGTGAAGGATAAATGTAAGGGTACAGGCAGCATGCTCTAAGGACAGCAAAGTGCCACAGAAACTTCTTGGAAGTAGGACAAGAGTTATGCCGTAAACAGATGGGTGGTGAGGGAAGAGGTGGGGAAAGGAGATGGGTGACCGGACCTGGCCTCACTATTGGTCCAAAGCTTACAAACTGGCTAGTCTGAGGCTCAGAGGAAGGAGAGAAGCATGCTCTGCGGCTTTGCCTCACTCCCACAACACAGAAGGAACCCAGCTATGGGGAGGTTTAAGGGTTTCATTTGGGTAGAACCAGTCAAGTATTCTGAGCAGGAGACCATAGTGTTTGAGAAAGCACACAATTCCATATACGACGTGCCATAGTGGGGAGGGAGGAAAAGGCTGTGGCATAAAAGCGACTTTGGAGGCTAGTGCAACAGTCCTAGCAAGAAGGAATGAATGCCAAGGAGATATGGAAGGGACTGAAATAAAAGACAGAACACTGATGGTTGGGAAGGCAGCTAAGAGATGAAGTTCTCAAGCTCTTTGACTTGGAAGTCAGAATAAAATAAACCGAGCACCAGGTTTGAGGGAGGGTCCAGGAGGGGAAAGTTCCATTGTAGAGCAAGCTGGGTTGCTAGGGAGCTACAGATACCCAGGGGCACTGTGTCATGCTGCTACCCTGAAAGTAGCCACGAGGGGCTCTGCTTCCCCACAGTACCTGATGGCTGTACAAGTGCATGATAGACGATGATGTCTTGGGCATCGTTAAGGTTGTTAACTAGAGTGGCCAGCTCCGATCCAGTGAATTTATTGGCGCCGTAGACGGCTTCATTTTCCCCATCTATCCAGTAGACACGATCCTAAAACAGAACCCCCATTTTAGTATGTACGTGTAGGATTAACACGAGTCAGTATCTAAGGTCATTATTATTTACTGGCAATTTAATGGACCAAGTTTATTTAAAGCTGGTCTGGGACATCGGATGTAAAACTCTGAGAGAAGCATGGGTTCAGGTTTCTTAAAATGCTATGAGGAATCAGTACATCATTTGTCCCAGGTTTTAGGTGAATGCAGTTTCTCAAGTCATGCCCCTCTGTCCTTCCCTCCTTCCCCGGTTCCTTCTCCCCAAGGTGCTACAGTAACTCAGAGGTATACACTTAGATGTGAGACACACGTCTTACCTCAAATATTGTGAGCGCGAGGGGATGAGCTAGGAATTCCAGAGACTTTAGGACCACCCTGCGATCTTGGCCGTTCAAGTCCACACTGGATAACATGTGCAATTTGGAATCCAGCCAATAGAGGCGGCCCTTTATGAGGTCTGGGTAGGAGAAGAATGGTCACTGTATAAGAAGTCAGTACTGCCCTGCTTCCATTTAAAATAGCTAAGGAATCCAATACTCTACTTTCACGGTTCCTTCTCCAGCAGGGGCTGTTAACAGGGTCCCACCAACCTTGTGAAGCAGCATGCAGAATCTGTACCCGCATTCATTTGGGGGGGCTCAAGGGGTACCTGAGATTGTCAAAGTAACTGACTTAAGAAGTGTTAGTGACGTTATAGAAGTATTAGAAGAGGTGAGCATTTTGTTGCTCTCCCCTTAGGAGCCAGAAGAAAACCGTTATGAGCCTGCAATTCAGGAAATGCTGTGGCACCTAGGCCAGGAGTATGTAGGATGAGAGTTCACAAGGCCCAAGATTCACCTAACGCGTGTCACATGTTAGCTCCAAATGGATAGAAAAGCTAGTAATTATGGAGCATGTCATCTGTTAAGTCCACCGTTCCACTTGTACTGTTCGGTTCCTCTCATCCTAAGTCCCTGCTAAAGAAGGCACCATGAGAGCTGTCTGCTGTAGTCCAGAACTAACTATGGAGATGAGTTAAAACGCTGCAGACAGTCGAATCGTGGTCGAGGAAGGAAGAACATACATACCAAGTGTAATTCCGTTAGGCCACTGAATGTCCGCTGTCACCAGCGCCCGTCTGTCAAATCCATTCATTCCGGCTTTTTCGATTTTAGCTGGTTCACCCCAGTCTGACCAGTAAACAAAGCTGGGAAGAATTAAATTAGAAATAAGCCTTGGTGGTTTAGAAGGAATAAAGCTGCAGCTTGAGACAGACATTTTCAAAGAGTGAGCAGAAAACTCTAGGGTACAAATTGTGCCACTTAAGGGTCTAAATTATGTTCTGGGTAAACAGAAGTTAACACTGAATCTACAGGCTCATTATTAACTATATTAAACTATATAAGTCTGATATTTAAATTTCAGCCCAAAGTCACAGGTTATATATTTCCTGTATAAAAGGCCAATTCTTTCAGTGGAGTAAAAGATGAATATCTGTTAAGTTTTACAGTAGGGGCGGGCTGACTGTGTCCTAGTGAGGCTCCATGGGGGCCAACTGTGATTACTACAGCCTTAGTCAAATTCCTTTTTTTTTTTAATTATTAATTTTTATTGGAGTATAGTTGCCTTACAATGTTGGGTTAGTTTCTGCTATAACACAAAGCGGGTCAGCTATGTGTATACATACATCCCCTCTTTTTTGGATTTCCTTCCCATTTAGGTCACCACAGAGCACTGAGTAGAGTTCCCTGAGCTATACAGTAGGTTCTCATTAGTAATCTGTTTTATACATAGTAGTGTATATATGTCAATCCCAATCTCCCAGTTCATCCCCTCCCTTTTCCCCCCTTGGTATCCATATGTTTGTTCTCTACATCTGTGTGTCTATTTCTGCTTTGCAAATAGTTCATCTGTACCATTTTTCTAGATTCCACATATAAGCAATATTATATGATATTTGTTTTTCTCTTTCTGGCTTGCTTCACTCTGTATGACAGTCTCTAGGTCCATCCACTTCTCTGCAAATGTCACTATTTCATTCCTTTTTATGGCTGAGTAATATTCCATTGTATATATGTACCACATATTCTTTATAGTCAAATTCCTAACAGCTGCTTTTCTATATTATTTAGGGGCAGTTTGGGGGAAGTCCTCAGTGAAATGTTTCTAGAGACGTCTGTTTATTTCCACTGGACTTTCAGACAACTTGCACATTTAGATGAAAGCCTAGAGGTAATGTGGTTACCAAAATCCTTACAACTCATGCTACTACTTAGGTTGGATCATCCAGAGCTGACCTGATAAAGTGTTCAGACAGAAATTAAAAATCATTTGCATAGCGACACAAACTTATCTATGAAAGGGAAACAGACTCACAGACATAGAGAACAGACTTGCGGTTGCCAAGGGGAAGCGGGGGTGAGGGAAGGATAGATTGGGAGTTTGGGGTTATCAGATGCAAACTATTACACATAGAATGGATAAACAACAAGGTCCTACTGTATAGCATAGAGAGCTATATTCAATATCCCGTGATAAACCATAATGGAAAAGAATACGAAAAAGAATGTATATATGTATAACTGAATCACTTTGCTGTACAGCAGTAATTAACACAACACTGTAAATCAACTATACTTCAATCAAAAAAAATCACTTGCATAGAAGCTGGGTGGGCATAAGGGTTTAGATACAGCTTTTGGTGTACCTCAAATCAGAAATGTTGTTCCACTAATGTGAACCAGCAGTCATCTGCTCAGGGAGGGCCTGTCGTATAGATGAGGCCATTCCCGGGTTGCTCAACCGTGGCACCACTGACATCTTGGACTGGATGATTCTTTGTTGTGGGGAGCTGCTAAGTCTTGGGATTTAAGTACTGCTTTAGGCATGAGGAAAGCTCCTGACCTATGCAGATAGCATCCGAAAGGCTACGTGACGAAAAACACAGAATACAAACCCAGACAACGGGTCCACAGCTATGGAGGCAGGCTCTCGCAAGTCAGAGTTAAACAGGAACTTCCTCTTGGTTCCATCTAGGGTAGCTACTGAAATAGTCTTAGAAGCCGCATCAGTCCAGTAGATGGTCTTGTACACCCAATCAACAGCAATGGCTGCAGGATTATAGACATTGTCGATCATTTTAACATGTCTACCAACCTTGTCATCAACTGAGGCACTGAAACAGAATAGGTCACAAGAAATTTAAGAGTTTGACACCATCGGAGCCTGGAGAATGGACTTTCTGCTCACAAAATGGTCAACAACTTTGTTCGGAAAGAACTCTAGCAAACCCCATAGCTCAGCTCACCACTCAAATTATGTAACCATTTTGCTTACTGATCCTAAACAATACTGTAGGTTATCTCGTTGTTGGTCTGTACTCTACATGCAAGAACACCACACTTCTAAGTGAAGCTATACTGATTCTAAACAATACTGTAGGTTATCTCATTGTTGGTCTGTACGCTACATGCAAGAACACCACACTTCTAAGTGAAGCTATACTGATTCTAAACAATACTGTAGGTTATCTCGTTGTTGCTCTGTACTCTACATGCAAGAACACCACACTTCTAAGTGAAGCTATTTGTTTCAGTAACCATCATCCGAGTTTCTATAGTTGCCGTTAAGAAAAAGCTATCACTACCATTTCTATTTGTGGCAACTATGCACAGTTCTCAACTAACTGGAGAGAAAGGGGGGAAAATTGGAAAAATTAAGATGTTGTCTGTTATAATCTCATAGTTGTAGCCATCTTTTATTTTATAGGCGATTGTTAGTTTCTAATGAGGAACTGACAGTAATTTAATAAAGAATCAGTGTTTAGAATTATTATTCCCAACTAGTTAGATGCTAGATTGGAGCAAGACACAAGAGAAATTCCTCCAAACCTTCCCAAAGGCCAGTGACAGTGACTTAGGTGAAGACACCAAGAACTGAAAGTTACCTGAAGATGGCCTTTTGGCTTAGATCAGCCCAGAATAGTTTCTGAGCAGCAATGTCAGCATCGAGAGCCACAGTGTTTCTTAGCTGTTCAACTAGTTGGATATATTCTTTCCTCTCCAAGCCAATCTTCCTGATGTCTCGTCTATTAGTGAAGATCAGACTTGGCTCTTTGCCTGCAAGACAGGAGTCAGGTTAATTTAGTTTCGCTGTAAGAAGGCAACATCCTTCCAAGTCCCCTCCTCCCAACAGAGGAGCACTTAGAAAGTGAGGGCACTGCTGAACACCTCAGGAGTACTCTTGCTGAAGCCCATGCCCTGGGACCTGCAAGCACTTCAGCACGTCCTACGGTTTAAGAAGACAGCCCTGGAGTCACAGCATTCAGTAAGAGGGCGGCTGATGTTAAGTTACGCATTTGAATTATTTGAATCGCACTCGAGTTCTGGAAGCAGAGAGTAAGTAGATATTCAAGGTACCATATGCAAAAGGAACTGACCAAGGCAGGAGTCTGGGGCAACAATTTGCTATTTAACCTATGATATTGCACCGTGAGTTCAGTACCATTGCTCTCAAGTACTTTTTAAATTTTATATTTCGTTTGACTGTTGTAGTCACTGGCTGTACCTTTCATAATCACGTACTCAGAAAGGTACCAGAGCAACACCAGTCCAAGTCCATTTACCTACTGCCTTGCACACGCCAGTGGCAAGATCCATTTGATAGCCACGACTACATTCACACTTGTAACCGCCTTTTAAGTTGATACAAATTTGACTGCAGATTCCCGGATTTTGGCATTCGTCAATATCTAGGAGGGAAATTAGAGTTAGTCTTGCTGTTCCTAGATAACCTACGGAGATCTACAGACCTTTCCCATCACCCCCGGGGCTTGGGCTCTGTTCTTCGACTCACCTCCACAGGTTTTCCTGTCTATCAGTTCAAACCCAGCTGCACAGTCACATTCGTAGCCTATAACTAGGTCTTTGCAGATATGGGAGCATCCGCCATTATTAACCAAGCATTCATTCACATCTGAAATCAAAAGGTAGTAGAGTAACTCAACACTCAAATTGATATTTGTCCTATTAACATTTAAAATCCAGGCTGTTTGTCTAGATAGTCTGGTCAAGCCCATGATTTTTCTAAGATCTAATAATCCGTCTTATAGATATGCATCTCAGCGTGTATTGGGGGAAGAGTAAACCCAATCTCCTTGGCATGTTACCAGTTAGTTAAGCAGTATTTAGTCAAGTTTCTCTATTGCTGATTGGTTACCTTGAAGGGGGTGAAACTAGGAACTACTTTGTCACTACTTCTAAGTCATAAAATTGCACTTTGAAGCCCAACAACTGAACCTAGTTCATCAAAGTAGTTTACCCAGGCATTAGGCAGGCTCCAAACCGCATTAGCTCTGCCGGGTCTAATTAACCTTCCCAAATCTGTCCTCAAGCAACCCCTTCACTTACGACATTCTTTCAGGGGCTCATCACTCCAGTCCCTGCAGTCCTGCTCCTGGTTACACACTTTACTGATATCTACGCATTCCCCGCTTCTGCACTTGAATTTCCCGGGGCCCAAGCACTGATTGACTACAAAGAGAAACACAGAAGAGACATTCCATTCGTGGGTCTGGTCAGAGCAGTCCTTTGACTAACACCCCACACCTAGGGACCCTTTACCATTTTTGCAGTTGACTTCATCAGAACCGTCGACACAGTCTCGGATGCCGTTGCACTGCCTGCTTCTGTGGATGCAGCTACCATCCTCGCACTCAAACTGGTCAGGTTGGCAGGTTCGGGAAGCTACAGCGGGAGGGAGCGGCAGGGGATGAAGCCAGCCAAAGCGTCCCTGGTTGACACGTGGGAGAGAACCGAACGTGCCACACTGACAGGAAAGCTACTTACGACAGTTGACCTCGTCGCTGCCATCCTTGCAATCAGGATCCCCGTCACATCGCCACTTCTTGTGGATGCACTCGCCAGAGCCGCACTGGATCTCGCTGGCTGGGCACTTGGTGTGGATCACTGGCTGGCGGCCGCACTGCTCGAGGGACTCATCCGACTGGTCCGAGCAGTCTGCGTCGTCATCGCACACCCAGCTGATGGGGATGCAGGAGGAGGTGCTGCACTGGAACTCGTGGGCCCCGCAGGTGGGTGGGGTGCAGTCAAGCTCGTCGCTGCCGTCGCTACAGTCATCCTGGCCATTGCACACGAAATTCCTGGAGATGCAGCGGCCACTGGAGCAAGTGAACTCATCAGGGCTGCACGTTACATTGCCTATTGAGAGAGAGGACGCCCCACTGAAAATGCATCCGGACCTGTCCTTTCAAGCATCTTGTCCCAAAATCTAACATGCAGATCATGGATCATGAATCCAAGCTTTCTTGCCTAACTTAAAAGCTAAAGTCAGATTATATCAATAGGCAGTTCCCAGAATACTAGGAAACAGTCTTACCATGTAAGAGATGCTAGGACATTTGAATAAGAAGAGAAATGTAGGACGCAGAGAAGAGTTGAAGACTAGGAGTTAATTTGAGATGAGATGCATCTTAAAGGGACAGTGATTAATAACTTAAACTGTCACAAGAGACTTCATTGGGGAAGGCAGACATGAGTTATCTTTAAATGGATATACTGCTCATCAGGCCAGGCCACATATCATGAGATGAGATTATCACGCATCAGGTATATAAGCAAACATTCACTCATAATAAGCATTATGACACCATCACCAAAAAGTAGCCCCCATGTATTATAACACCATACACGGTTCCTTCTCTTTTGGTCCTTCCAACCAGGATCAGGAATAACAGGTCTTCAATACTTTCAAGTTTTAGAAAGTCACTTCTGGGGCTAGAACCGCAATCTAGCAGCCAGGTGCAATAATAACGATAAGCTAGTCAGACTAGCCAGTTTGTACTTTGACTCAAATTCCTGCCAAATTAATTAAGGTCAATAACTGGTGGTAATTGGGGTGGAGACCACGACTCTCTTGGGAAGCAAAGTCTGGATTTCAGAGGGAAACATGTGGCAGCGCCACAGCTTACCAATCCATAAAGCTCAGTTCTAGGATTAAATGCCAAAACTCATTGGACTAGGTGCAGTGGTAATGACCTCAGGAGGTGACTTCTACGCGCAAGACTGGTGCTTCGACTACAAGTACCGTCAGCTCATTGTACACTTACTGCATCAAGAGGCCTGTGCTTGTCAGTCTCAGGAGGCCCTATAAAAAGGGCGGTAGCTTGAAAGAACATTCAATGCAATGTTTGTTTAACCTAGAGATTTTCCCAGGGCCTCACCTTTAACATTGAGCATTTTATTACATATTTTCCAAGAGCAGAAACATGAAAGGCTAGGAAACAGAGTTAGCTTTTACAGGCAGGAACTGTGTGATAGGAGACAAAGGTACCACCGGTTGGGTAGAGTTATCTTTGGGTATCTGCCAGCAAGATGTTAATTCCTACTTCTGTGCCAGTTTAACTTTTGGAAAGGTTAAAAGAAAAACTAGTTTGGGGACTGAGAAATGCTTGTGTGAGACTCCAGTAGTTTATTCCACTAAGCAGATCCAATTTTCGACCTAGGATGTGTTCGGGGGCCCTAGTCCCTTTCTAGCTTGATTGAGCCCAAGTGAGGAAGGCCCACGAGTTACTGTCCTGGCTGAGACAAGAGTCCACAAAATTGCGGCTTCACTGAGCTACTTCTACATGGAAGTGCCTCGGATGACTTACCTTCTTATTTCTATTTGCCTAGAAGAAACACCCAAGCAAGCAATGGTCAGTTACCATGCGAACTTCTCTCAGAGTTTGAGGGCATTTAAGAAGGACAAGTAGTAGAGCAGGGAGTGAGGTCATTAAAAGGCAAGTCAACTGCACCTTCATGCCCACCCTTCTTTGAGCAAAAGGGTCTTTGGGATAAGCCACTCAACACTGATCTTCTTACCACAGTTTTCTTCATCTTCTCCACTGTCACAATCATTTTCACCATCACACCTCCAGGACACTGGGATACACTGAGTGGAACGGGCGCCACAGCTGATTTCACTTATGCGGCATGTTCTCATATCTGTTGATGATATACAGTCTCAAAAGAGCCTCCAAACTCGTGAGTGCAAAGCTGCTGCTCCTGTGCTGTCTGGAAGTGGTGGCATCTGTAACTCAGTGGCCGGGCACACGGGGGAAATTCGACTTACTAGCTGAAGCCTGGGCAGATCCTTCGACAGCTCCATGCCTTGGAAGCCATGCCAACCTAGGCTACCTGGCAGTCCACCGGAGAGCCTTGACCGTGCTACTCCGTCAAGGTTCCGCGGTGTGCGCAGTCCTGGCTTTTGTTTCACTTGGCGTGGTTATGTTCATTGGCTGGCCTGCTCCTTGACCATTATTTATCTGCTGGGTATCAAGTGACAGACCCAGATACTGGCAACCTAATCCCAACTTCATTAAAAGCCAGATGCTCTATCACCTATGAAGCCTTCCTTTGCCTGGATTCCTTCACAGGCCTCCTTCACAACCTCTTTTCCACGGACATCTTGCAAAGTAGGGACACCCCCTAATTCTTGACTTTATGGGGTCATCCCCCACTAAAACTTGGGCTGAATCTTCACGGAACCTGTCTTCACCTATGGTAACTCACCTCCCTTGGCCAATGCTCATACAACTTCCCTTACTTCTTGCCTGGAAAACTGAAATGAACACACATCCCTTCCTTTCTGCTTGATTCCAGACCTAAACTTTGTTCATGTTAGACTTCCACTTTTAGTGCTTTAACAGGCCTCTACTGCCTTAAAAGGAACACCGAGACTTTCTTCACCAGGACATGCAAATGATTCTAATTTAACTGTCCCAAATCATCTTCCTCTATGATCTCATAGACTTTTTCCTGAATATCAGCCTGAGGATACACACGTATTTGCATACCTATGAAGTTTCTCTTATTTAAGAACAAGCTGTAAGCTCCCTACTTTAATAACTTTACGTTACATGTTTCTTAAGAATTGCTCTATCATCCTATTTCTAGTCACCTTACCCCTTCAGTAACAGATTTTTTTTCACAACGTGAGAAGCTGTGCATCTAAAAGCTTACGCTTGGCCCACGGGGGGACCCTCACATCTTGACTTAGCTTCCAGGACCAGAGTGCCATCCACTCTGAGTCATTATCATCAAACATTTGAAATCTATGCACCTAGTCAAGGAGTTCTTGAAATCTTCTGGCTTCAGTCTTAAATGTTCAATAGTGAAGCTACCCAAGAGAACGTCAGTCTTGTTAGACTAGGAAGAACATTCTTTATGTTTTTAAAGATTGGCTGTTAATGATTTGACTGACCTCGGAGTCAACTGGCCTAACTTTAAGGGAGGCCAAGGAAAACTAATCAAGTTTTAGATTATATAATACTTAGAGCTATGAGACACGGAACAGCTTGGAAAAGTTCAAGTCCAAAGCAAGTCACACTCACGGCACTGCTCTGGGCTTTCATCAGAACCATCTTCGCAGTCGGGATCCCCATCACACTGCCATCGGTTGGGAACACACTGACCATTGTTGCACACAAAGTCAGACTCGGCACACGTCTTCTTCACTACGAAAGTTGATTTGCAGGGTTAAAGTTGAAGTCACTCACCCAAGAGCCCTACATTCCCACTGGGGGTACAACTGCATTTTGATGTGTTTTACTCTAAAAAATAAATCTGAGTCAGTTAGCACTCAACTGCCAATATCCCGGAGAATCTTAGAAAAAAAAAATTTCTTTTTTTCCCTCTTTTTCCTCAGAGGAGGAAGGTGATCATTTGAGAGACTTAGAGGACACTGAGGTGAAGGGATCCCTTATAATGAACTTCTTGCCTGCTTGATAATGTTGAGATTAAGTAATAATTTTGTTCTTTTCACGCATTTCTTTCAAGTCATTCAAGTTTAACAGTCAAACGACTGGATCATAGTATAACTGTTCTAGCGGCATCTCGTCACAACACATGGGTTTAGTGCAGAGGCAGAAGACCCAGCTCCAGTACTGAATACTGTCACCCCTACAGGTCTATTGGGGCAGAGGAACCCACTGGGTAAGAAATAGAGAAAGCGCAAACCTGAGTATAAGAGAGGTTGTATTTAGCATCCGAAGGGTGGGCTCACATCAACCAGCTAAAAGTCACTGAGCCTGCTATGGAAGCTGCCAGCACCCGTAACTGACTACCAGACTTAAATAGCCTAAGACAAGGTATCAGTTCTGCTACTAATTCTTACTAGGGCAGCCTTTTCTCCTCAATTAGGGAGACCATGCGCTCTGTTGTCCAAATTTGACACAATCTCAGTAGAAGGGGGACAGTGTTAATTTTCCCAGGAAGATAAGCGTTGACCAGGACTGTGCTAAGCAAAGCAGGCAGCTTGGTCATCCTACCTGCGAGGAAGTGAGGGGGAAAGAAGGGGCTTGACAAGGAGCCACATCGGGTATTCTAGGGTCATCCTCAGATTATATTCTTCTTTGCCCATGGGCTTATACTTTCTACTTGAATTTCCAGTTTAAAACATTCTTCTCTAACGAATATTCTGTAATCGGAAATCAGCTAAAAGCCAACAATTTGCTGAAAAGATGAAAGGGACCACCTCAGGTCAGGGGTTTAAGCCAGGTACAGCACTCAGAGCTCAGAGTGTAGTAAACCAGACAGCCGCTCTGGGTTAGCCTCAGATATCGTTAATGGGGAGACAGTGATTACAGGCAATTTCTAGAACTCAAGATGGGATGATCAATTATGATGATCTGAAAAGGATTATTTACCTCCTAAAATTGTGTAGCCAAGGGAACATGAAAGGCCATATTACTTTCTAGATTCATACCTGCTTCTAAAATCACCGAAATACTCAAACGCCAGTGTTAACAGTTTAAGTGATATCCAAGGCCCATCTTCTCCTGAGCATGTAGGAAGGTGCCAGAGGGTCTCAGAGTCAGTTATTGTAATTCACCCTGTGATACTCTTCAGAAGTTGCAAAAGAGAGAGTACGGAATGGTTGTAAAGAGACCTCATGAATTTAAGAAGTATAAGATGTTACAGGGATAGAAAAGACTGGTTATACTACAAAGTGAACAAGATACACAGGGTCAGATAGATTGCTAGGGTTCCTCTCTCTCCATTCTGAGCACAGACTGGGAGGGTAAAGATAGGCTGTTTGAACTGGGCCTTGAGAGATGGATAGAAATTTAGATGTGCCACCGGGGAAGAGAACTACCAGTTCCATTCTTGGGGTATCCGAGTCACTGATGTATCAGTTCAGCCTAACACTTGTAGAAGAGTGAGTTACTAGGACTGATGGAACATGGCTTGCAGAATCCAAGCTGAAGTTGACTAAATATGCTAGTTGACATGCTTGAAAGAAAAGGCCCTGCTGAAATTGTAACCAAGTTCAACATCAAGAGGTTGGACAGGAAAAACAGGAATTGGCTTTGGAAGTTTTAAGTAATTGTGTAGCTTTTCCCTTCCATGGAGGAACATCTCAAAATAAGCATTCAGAGCTTCCCCGAGCAAAGCTCCCACTTTCCTTCTCTACCTTCATATCTGAGAGGCAGAGACAAATTCTGGCCAAGAATATATTTACTTTTTCCCACTTTGCATGATCTTGATTGTAGGTACATCTACCTCCTTGCCTCTTCCAAACCTTCCTGTTACGTGGCTAGAATCGATTTATGCAGAGACTGTTTTAGGGAAAGCCAGCGATGACCCCTACAATGACTCAGGTTAGTTTCTACTGAGGTAGTCAAACGGTAAAGTAAGACTTCACACCATGGAGAGAATAATTACTCTCTTAAAAAAAAAAACAAAAAGAAATGGGTTTTGCCAAATATAGTTTAGCACAGAAGAAGAATAGCTACTCACACCAAGAGAACAGTGGACAAGAGTGAGGTCCTTTAGTGAGAAAATTAGTGAGAGAATTATATCACCCCGGTAACCCAGAAAGAGCATGGAACTTGATATCTTGTAGAATAGATAAAAATTTTAGTGTTAGGATGCAAATGATATAAATGTGTCACATTGGAGAACTATTCTTGGTCCTGAGACTGGAGATAAGCTTCTTTTCTGATATCGCAGCATGGGTTTACTCTGCTTCCAAATGAGCTGCTAATTTACATATTGGCATGCAGACATCCATGGTGCTGCTCTGAGAGCTCAAGCACAGGACTGTCTGCCAGTATGTTTATACTATAGCAGTTTAGTAATGATGCATGAAGAAGGAGGTAAGGGCATAACAAGATGGCAGTTGGTGAAATCTACATTTAGCTTCTATTTTTCTTCTGGATTTTTAGTTTGTATAGTGGACATCTTTATGTAACGTCTTTTATTTTTATTTATTTATTTTTTTGATTTTTTTTTTTACATCTTTATTGGAGTATAATTGCTTTACAATGGTGTGTTAGTTCCTGCTTTACAACAAAATGAATCAGTTATATATATACATATGTTCCCATAGCTCTTCCCTCTTGCGTCTCCCTCCCTCCCACCCTCCCTATCCCACCCCTCCAGGCGGTCACAAAGCACCGAGCTGATCTCCCTGTGCTATGCTCCCTGTGCTATGCGGCTGCTTCCCACTAGCTATCTACCTTATTATGTAACGTCTTTTAAAAGGCAAATGGCAATGTTATCACCGACATTCATGAACAACCTTATTTCAAGAGTTTTACAACACAGAACAAAGGGATCATAAAGCAAACTTCAGCATGTATTCAAGGTACCTAAATGCCATCTTGACATGTAGTTCTCAGCTGTCCTGGCTTAATGAGAGGTTATATAGGTTGCAAAGACAGGCATTTCTCATAATCTTTTTTTTTTTTTTTTATAAATTTATTTATTTTTGGCTGTGTTGGGTCTTTGTTGCTGCGTGCGGGCTTTCTCTAGTTGCGGTGAGCGGGAGCTACTCTTCGTGGTGGTGCGCGGGCTTCTCATTGCGGTGGCTTCTCTCGTTGTGGACCACGGGCTCTAGGCGCTCAGGCTTCAGTAGTTGTGGCTCGCGGGCTCTAGAGCGCAGCCTCAGTAGTTGTGGCGCACGGACTTAGTTGCTCCGTGGCATGTGGGATCTTCCCGGACCAGGGCTCAAACCCGTGTCCCCTGCATTGGCAGGCGGATTCTTAACCACTGCGCCACCAGGGAAGCCCTCATAATGATCTTTTAATAGATGCTGATCAATGGGTATGATGGCGTATCCCTATTTTCTTGGGGGAGAGAATGTCTTCCATCTTGCCTAGTGCTTTAAAATCAGCATCTCTGTAGACAGGGAATTAAAAAAAGAATCCTTATCTGATCTTTGATCTGGGCAGGCTTATAGTTTCTATACCAGGAGTTAATTAATTCCTGAAACTGCAGGGAATTTCTTACTGTCCACGGCTTGCTTTTTGGGGATCGGAACCATTTGAGAATTAAAAAAAAAAGTCTGGGGCTTCCCTGGTGGCGCAGTGGTTGAGAGTCCGCCTGCCGGTGCAGGGGACGCGGGTTCGTGCCCCGGTCCGGGAAGATCCCACATGCCGCGGAGCGGCTGGGCCCGTGAGCCATGGCCACTGAGCCTGCGCGTCCGGAGCCTGTGCTCCGCAACGGGAGAGGCCACAACAGTGAGAGGCCCGCGTACCGCAAAAAAAAAAAAAAAGAAAGTCTGTTCAAAGCAGTTTTCTGTCTCTATTTCTGGTCCTCCCCTTCCTTCCTCTAGCTTCCTATACCAAAATTTTGTCTGATCTAAGATCAACCGCGTCTATCATTTGAAAAGAACTCCACTATATCTTCAAAATTCCATACTCAAGTCGCTAACTTCACATCAAACAATCATATCCCTCCAGACCAGGAAGTATAGAATCTTTGGACTCGAGTTCAAAGCAGTTCTTAGGAGTGGATTCTATTTTTCAGAATCTCGATACATTTGTAGACACTAAGATATAATATAATATCATCATCTTTCAATACAATGCGTACGTCCTAGTGAGGTGGCAGGTGAGACTGTCCAGCTCTTTACTCACCACAGTTCTTTTCGTCACTGCCATCAGCACAGTCTTCGTCCCCATCGCATTTCCACAGCAACGTAATACAGCGGCCATTTGTGCACTGGAATTGGGAGGGTTCACATTTGGCTTTTCTTCCTAAAATCAGGAAGGAACACTTAGCTAAGCTGGGACACAAGGATGCTAAGTTAGAGGTGCTCGTTACCTGAAACCCATGGATAGGAGTCCTCTTGGAGGGACAGCTGCAGACTCAGAGGCCATAACACTGTAGGGGCCAGAGCTGGATGGGCCTTGGGGCAGTGACTGACAGTAACTGAGTTCTCAGCTGGGCACACACCATCTGGATAAGACTAGATTCCCCAGCCTCTCTTGCAGGAGGCATAGCCATGGGACTAAGTTCCGGCTAATGGAATGTAAGCAGAAATGGTATATACAACTTCTGGGAAATATCCTCAAAGGCACAGGGGATCCAGTTTCCTTAATCTTATTCCTTTCTGGTTCCTGAAAACTGGGCACGGTGGCTGGAATAGTAATCTTGGGTCAAGGGAGCCAGACCAAGATAGAAGGAACGTAGATTGCCCAGAGACTGCAGGTGGCAGGGCAGGGGATTCACCTGTGGACTCATTTCTCCCATTCCTTTAACTCATTTGTGTCATTATAATCATGCAGCCAAATCCTAATCTTTTAATGGCATTTCTTGTCCACATTCTATGCTGTTACTCGTCAATGATGCTTCTATTACGAGCAAAGTAAAGGATATTTAGAAAAGGCGTGAGATTTAATACATGCTTCCTCATCTCGGAATTGGAGGTCTAATTGGAAAAAGACATGTTTACAAAATGACTCCAAGATAAGATAAAAAGCATGAAGAAGGTACAGTTAAGAGGTGAAGGGAGATCATTTTTTTAAATTTAATTTTTATTTTATATTATAGTTGAGTTACAGTGTGTTAGTTTCAGGTGTACAGCAAAGTGATACAGCTATACATATATATGTATCTCCATTCTTTTTCAGATTCTTTTCCCGATTCTTTTCCCACATAGGTTATTACAGGATATTGAGTAGAGTTCCCTGTGCTATACAGTAGGTCCTTGTTGATTATCTATTTTATACCTAGTAGTGTGTATATGTTAATCCCTAACTCCTAATTTATCCCTCCCCCCCTGCACCTTTCCCCTTTGGTAACCATAAGTTTATTTTTGAAGTCTGTGAGTCTGTTTCTGTTTTGTAAATAAGTTCACTTGTATCACTTTTTTAGGTTCCACATATAAGTGACATCATATGATATTTGTCTTTGTCTGGCTTACTTCACTCAGTATGATCATCTCTAGGTCCATCCATGTCGCCGCAAATGACATTATTTCATTCATTTTATGGCTGAGTAATATTCCATTGTATATATATATGTACCACATCTTTTTTATCCATTCCTCTGTCGATGGACATTTAGGTTGCTTCCATGTCCTGGCTATTGTAAACAGTGCTGCAGTGAACGTTGGGGTGCATGTATCTTTTTGAATTATGGTTTTCTCCGGTATGTGCCCAGGAGTGGGATTGCTGGGTCATATGGTAGATCTATTTTTAGTTTTTTAAGGAATCGCCATACTGTTCTCCATAGCGGCTGTGCCAATTTACATTCCCACCAACGGTGTAGGAGGGTTCGCTTTTCTCCACACCCAAAGGGAGATCATTTTTAACCTAGTGATGTGAGAAAAGCAAAGCAAGGTGGGAGCCACAGACCTGGATTCTATTTTTCTGAAACTCAGTTTTCCTATGCTCAGTGTATGAATATAATTCACATATAATGGCATGAATGAATACACTTAGTTTTTTTTGCCTGGAATGGGACAGCTGATATTCAGGTGTTTCCTATCATTAGCAGGTCTATCCTTCTGGAGGATGTAATTTCTTCGAGATAAAAGGCAAAGATCTGGTTGCTTACAGCAAATACACTGCAAATATTCGAGAAAAACAGTGGAGCCATATAGTTCATGCAGATTCCTTAGGGGGAGGTCTTCCCAGCAGAAAGCCTTGAGACTTCCTGTACCTTTCAGCGTCTGCAGCTGTGGCATGTGGGTATAAGAACAGATGCTACAGTGACAAGCACAGACTGGAACTCTTGTGTCATGTACACAATGCTCTAGTTGGCATCCGTACTATCAGCTACTCCCTACTGTCTGGGAACATTCTATACTTTGTGGCTCATTCCCCGCGAGATTAAAATTTGGTCCTAGTTTACCATATGGGTGTGTGGTTACTTAGGTACTAAAGGTACTCGTCTAAAAACTATATGTACCACTCTGCCCACAAGCGTGTAGTTAAGCTAGGACACAGATACAAAGCAGGATGAATCAATGGCACTTCCTATCTGTAGTTCGTTTTTTATTTTATTTTTTAATAATTATTATTAGCTTTTTGGCCACACCACGTGGCTTGCAGGATCTTAGTTCCCTGACCAGGGACTGAACCCAGGCTCCAGCAGTGAAAGTGCTGAGTCCTAACCATTGGACCACCAGGAAATCCACCCTGTGCGCCCCCCCACCCCCGGCATTTCTTAAAATTTACCATGTTAACCATTTTTATTTATTTATTTATTTGGTCGTGCTGCGTGGCTTGAGGGATGTTCCCCAACCAGGGATTGAACCCGGGCCATGGCAATGAAAGCCTGGAATCCTAACCACTAGGCCACCAGGGAACTCCTCTTCCTACCTGTAATTCATACTATTCATTCAATCCACAATTTTTTTTTTTTTTTTTTTTTTTTTTTGCCGTACACGGGCCTCTCACTGCTGTGGCCTCCCCTGTTGCGGAGCACAGGCTCCGGACGCGCAGGCTCAGCGGCCATGGCTCACGGGCCCAGCCGCTCCGCGACATATGGGATCTTCCCGGACTGGGGCACGAACCCGCGTCCCCTGCATCGGCAGGCAGACTCTCAACCACTGCGCCACCAGGGAAGCCCTCCACAAATATTTTATTGGGCACGAGAAGGGGGAACAAGTAGAGGGTAGAGGCTGTCAGGAAGCATCGCACGCTAGTTTTTATACCGCGAAACCAAGTATGAAGTACCTGGTTGCCTCTCACCCTCCCCCTTTTATCACTGGAGTCTCGATATAGTCTTAATATTCTCAAGGCTGGGGTTATCTGTTCCAGGGCCCACTGGCTGTAGTTCTTTATCCCCACGACCTCTGACTGTTGTGGGAGGGGTAAGAATCTACTTAGAGTACTTTACTTGGAAAGTAAAAAAAAGAACAATTTATGATAGAGAACAGAAATATACATATACTTGGAAAGAAAAGTCAGGTTGCAATTAGAATACCTTTTTAAAAGGTGTAAGTTACCAAAGGTTTTAGTTGTTTGGTCAAAATGAGACAAAAACATCGATGTTGATATCTATGCTGTCAGAAAGGTAACCATATAATCCGACTTGGACAGGGACTTAAAAGTAGGCGTCAGGAAAAAAAAAAAAAAAAAAAGTAGGCGTCAGATGATGGTTTTCCATTTGGGGTTAGGTACCTGGCAGATCTCTTTAACAATGAGCCTTGATTGTAACTACGGATTTTATAGACACTCAAGCCGGCCTGGGATTAAATATGGGCGCACAATAGCCTAAGGCTGGTGTTTAGTCCACTATCACCTTAAGGAAGCTCTCTGAATGTAACTGTAACATACAGGCAATCAACAGTAATAAATGCTGGGTTAAAATCCCAGCAATGCTGCTTTAAGAGTCGCTGTTGAGCGGGCTCAGGACAGACACGGGCATTTCCTTAGTGTTTATTCCAATATCTGAAGACAAAAAGGAGTTTAATTTCTACCTCTTATCTCAGACGTTTCCACTTCACCCAAGCTTCTGCCCGATGGTCATAAAGCTGTGTTTTACCATGACACACACGGCTCTCCGTTAAGAAAGGAGAACAATGGCGTTAGGAATGGAGTACGCTGCTAACCAACCATCCCTGCTTCTTTAAAAGAGGAGAGTGGTGGGAGTGGGGGTGGGTAAAGCTAGCTGGCTTTATAAAGGGCTCTTTCTTTAAAGAGAAGAGAAGAAAGACCCTAAGCTCTATGGCCGCGCCTCGGTTTCTTAAGTTTCCTAAGCACCTTGTTTTGAAAGATTGCTCCTGGGTAGAAAGGACTCCCTAGTTCTGTTTAATTCCCTGTATCGTGCAGGGCGGGGAGAGCTCAGCCACCTGACTGCAGCATGGTGGGTTTTCTGCCCAAGTTTCAGGAAGATTCTCCCTTTACACCTGTGGTGCCTACCTGGGAATGCTGCCGTACAGAGCTCCAAAAGAATCGAAAACACCAAATGAATTAAGCTTTCAGTTTGCAAAGCTTTGGGGGATTACAGGATTGTGGGCCTGTAGTCTATTTCCATCCGTGACAGTTAAGTCTCAAGTTCAGCATTATACTTTCATAAAGAGAACAGGGTAAGCTTGAAATGATCGACACCCAGGGTCCTTTCAACGCTTAGGTTAAGCTAAAGCCAATGATGCCTCAAAAAATAAATTACAAGTAGAAGCGCTCGGCATCCTACAACCCAGGGTCTATCTGCTCAGAAGGGTGAAAAGTCGGAGTCAATGTGATTTTTAGCGGGTTCCTCAAAGTCACGGGGTTCACAGGAATGCCTTGGCAGCATCGGGGTGGCTGCAGTCAGGGGAAAGGCTATGACAGCAGGGAACCTGGGTATTCCACCTCTGTTTCAACCAGCGTTTCTTTTCAACATTGGAGTTTTGTGTAAGGATTTGAAAAGCGTTCCATAACTTTAAGAAATCAAACGGTTGGACTAGATCTGGGTTTCCTTTCAGCTCTAATACTTAGGATGGATACCCCTACCCCTTTGGGCCAGGGCGTTGGAAGTCACTTGTACCTAGTCGTCTACATGGCTGTTTACACTTGTAACGAATGACTGAAGGCCCAGAAGGGTTGAAGATTTCCTCACTAATTCTGCGCGTACACAGTTGATATCAGACTCTGCAAACTTACTTCAAGGCGCCCATGTCCCAGGAGCCTTGCTTACCTAAATAGTTAACGTTGCTACCCAGACATGTTGGCAGTTCACTGGCTCCAAGCAACTCAGGGGTTTTAATGCATTTAGAAGTCAGCCTGCCGTTGTTGTCTAATTGTCCCTGCAACGGTTAACATGGAAGAACAGTACGTAAGCTTTGGTTAAAAAAAAAAAACAAAAAACTGCATAGATCTTACGGTAAATACCAAGCCTTCCAAGTGGGCTACGAAGTTCCCTGTAGGGCTCCGAGTGGCACCTTTGCAGGAGTGCTCCAGAAGGGATGCCCACAGTAAGATGTTTCTGCGTGTCAGGCTCAGACATGAACTTCAGCCTGCACAGAGAGGCTGCGGCTGCCACACTGCTGGGACTAGCAAGGCCAAGTGTTCACATCTTTCACAGCCCTCCCATTTGCTTGAGTGTACGGGTGTTATCATCTCCTGGAATTTTCTTCAGTCCATTTGTTTTGGCACTTCTGGGGCTGCCAAGGGCATTTATTTTTAGTCCAGCTCATTCCTACTGCTTGCCACTTGAACGCCAATCTTTCTATTCATAGGCTAAAACTCCTTTTAGGACAAGCAGCTTTTCAAGTCAGCAAAGAAGTTTTCCTACAAGGGAAGAAGGTTAGTAAGAGGAACTGAGAATGAGGGACTGAGCTGTATTCTGGCCTTACAGACAGCCTCTCAAGCCTTGTGAGAACCAGGCGGGGGCCAACTAAAAACTGTGAAATACTTGGGTTAATCCTGATTCACTCAATCCTACAGTTCAGTTGTCAGTTTTCCCATTTACATCAGATTGAGATGATCTTGAGAATCATGGATAAATAACTTAATTTTTATTCTTAGCCAAACACTGTTCAAAGACCTCAGTTTCTTAATTGATTTAATTCTCAATCCTACACAGTCAGCGCTACTGTTCCCCTTTTACATACCAGGGAACCTGTTTGGGGAAGGGAGGACAGTATTTGCCCAAGATCACCTTGGGCAGAACTAGAATTTGAACTCAGGCAGTCTGGCTCCAGATACCATGTGATTGAGCACGCATACCAACTAGAGCACCTGACTCAGGACCACCTCCTTCCAGAATATTCTGCTGACTTGTGATGTGGGTAGTAGTGTCAGTTTAAATTAATCCAGAATTAGGTACTATCACTTGTCAGGATGTCACTGTCCTAACAGAGCCTTATTGTTGAGATAGAGCCCACCCTCCCGTCCCCATTTTGAATTTTAAAAAATGCTGCCTCAGTATCCCTAGCAGGTCTTTTCCTAGAAGGACTATAATGCTTGGTTTTCTTGTCTAGAAAGAGCTAAGGCCCTCCTGATATATTTGGGAAGTTATTAGTTTTGTGGGTGGTAAAAGTCAGTGGTTCTCAAGATCAAGTTTGTATCAGAAGCCCCTGAAGGACTTACTAAAACACAATGCTGCCCCCTCACCAGAGATTCTGACTTTGTAGGTCTAGCATGGGGCCCAAGTTTGCATTTCTATTGAGTTCCCGGAGGCTGTTGACCTTGCTGGTCCCTGACCACACTCTGAAACCACTGCGGGAAGGTTAGGAGGCTAAGATTCTACCCACAATGCGGGTGACTACTTCATTCTCAGGGTTGGACTCTATAGTACTCACCCCATTAAGTCGTGTGCATCACTGGATGGACATAGGTGACAACTGCCAATCGAACAACAGAGATTATGATGACGACCTTTGTGCCATTAGGTAAAATCTACTTGGATATCTTAATAGGCGTACACGGTAAAGAGGTTCTTCTAAAATCTGTCTTCCCATCCCCATGTGCCTGATCTTTGACTGACCCACCACACACTCTAAATCAGTAGTCCAACCGTGAGCCTAGATTCTTCTCCCCTGACATTTTGCCATCAAGTCCTGGGCATGTCCAAGCACTCATCTCTCACTTGATCTAAATTTGTCTCTTGTTCCTCTGCCTCCAGGCTGCCATGTTCTCTATCCACATCAACATGGTGAATCAGGCAGCCAAGAATGGCCCAGAGTGCCAGGGATGGGATCACTTGCAGGCTTCTCACGGGCTCTAGGATTCAGTCTAGTTTCCTACCCATTTCCCCCGCTTCTTCCTATCGCTTACCACCCGTTCAAATGTCATCCTTGAATGAGCCCCTCAATTGCTTTCTTGACCAATTAGGTGTGGTCTGGCTGCTTTCTCACTGTCTCCTGTGCCTGTCACAGAGCCGTCACATACTGAGATGTGCTCACCTACGTGTTTCCATCTCTACAAGCGGAGATCCCCTATGGCAGGGCCTGGAACGTGTCTTTGTAAGTTGGGACCGGGTGCCTGACGTCTAAAAATTTTTTAGGCACTAGCGAGTATTCCCCAATGCATCCGTTGATTTGTTAGTTCACTAATAACGTTGGTCTGAACTACAGATTTTTTTCCCCAAAGCATTCTTCCCAGGTTTTCTTAACTTGAAACCAAGTATGAGCAGTTGTTTCACTAGTTAGCATACTTTGAAAGACTCTCAGGTTACAAAGGCCACAGTTCTCAATGCCTACGAGGGTACTTTCACCTCATCTTCAGAAACTTTATCATTTAAAAACAGAGCACCTTCCTGCACTTATATATCAGAATGAGTGTGTCAGTGTGGGTCCGTTAGCCTCGTTTCCACGTGAGGAGAGAGGTGCCGGCACGCAGGGCTCACTGGTAAAGTTAGAAATTTCAGGGCTTTTACCTCTGACGGATTTTAGCGTTCTTTGGTAACGCTGGCAGCCATGCATTGGTGATTGAGTGCTATCACCTTTGTAGGATCATCTGCAGAGATGCACTAATTCCTGGCTTTGTCACATGAGAGTCTAAGCTCTCGGTGAGTTTTGAGAAATCTTCATAAGCTGTAACCCACGTGGTGTGTGGGACTTCCAGCAATGTTCAGCTGCTACCTGCCTCCTGTATGATTAAGTCTTGACCACTGGGTCTGCTCGCTCCCATCCAGAGCTTCTATTCCAGGCTGTCTTTGGATCACTGATTTCCTGTTTGACTTTCCCACTACACTAAATGTCATGAAGGAAGAGCCCAACTTCTTGGTCGCTGTGTCGCCTATGCCTGGTGCTATATGGCATGTGGTGGGCACTCAGTAAATGGAAGTCAAGTGCTTTTGAGCAGAGGTACAAAGGATGCTGGCATCAAGCTACCACCTACTTAGGGAACCTACAGATCAGTTAGTAGCTCAGACCTTGGAAAGGTATCTTAAGAAAACTAAAGATTAGAGGCAGTCTATAAAAGAACCTTATTTACTCATAGTATCTGGGGGAAGAATTATAACACACGATGTAACTTGGAAATGTTGTCTATCACCAAGGGTTTTATCGCCTCCCTTGTTTGGCAAATTACAAGCCCGACCCGATAGCCCACCCCTCCCTCTCCCACAACCATGGTCCTATCTTATAGTTTCTGCCCCCAAAGTTCTCTCTTAAATACAGGGCCATGAATGCCCTTTCCCTGCTCCGCCCACCCATGCAGCATCTTTAAAATACAAAGTGGGCAAAGGATCTCTAAGCAGATATTAAGCCACTTCTAGCAGAATGGCTGTATTTATTCTCCCAGCACCTGGCAGGCATTCTCTTGTTAATTTAGAGCCACCATATAGCCATCAGGCCCAAACTTTTCTAGGAAACTTCGCATGAAGGGAAACGTGTGCTAAGTTTAAGGTATCACCTGCCATCTCATTTAGTCCCTGCAGTGCATCTAGTGTATCTAACTAGGCAGTGTTAACAATGTTTAGAATTTTTATTGAAAACCAACAGAAAAGCTTAGCAGAGACACCAATTCGGACTGAAAAAATGCAGAGTGAAACTGAGGTAATTGTCATTTACAAAGCCAGATTCTCCTAGAGCTAAGTCATTCCTCTGTCTTTAAGTCCTACGAAAAGCTATCAGTCTTCAGATTTCCTAGCCAACAACTCTTTAGGTGGGCCAAAAAACTGCCCCTGGACCACTTACTTCTGCTCAACAGGTACATCTCATCCATCTCTGCCCAAGGTATTCTTGGACTCTTTCTCTTGAAAGCAGTCTCCGTGCCGTGGCTTAAGCACAGACAGGAACAAACGAAGCAATTTTGAGTCTATCACATAACCACCTGGAGAGCAGCTGTATTAGCCCACCCTGGGAAATGCTTCTAAGGCAGGAACTTTTATCATAAGCTTCATTGTAGAGCTTATCATAGTCCTTTGAGGGATTTAATTTTTTATAGCCTAGTAATGTGAAGGTGGCTTTCCAAAGAAAGGTCAGTATCCAAAGTAAATTCAATTATGACTCGAAATTGTATAGATGACCACCTAAATTTGATCACTATTCCCTCTAGAGAGGGACAACTTTATTCACATTCTGTAAGAACTAGAAAATGGTCTAAATAGCTAATATCTACATTTCTATGTGGTGCTCCAGGTCTTCCGGTCTCTGGACCAAAACCCGAAGCCCTACGGCTGGGGGCTGTTCCCTTGATCTTCTGGTTGTGCTCTACTCTAGGAGTTCTTGCTAAGTCTGATCAGTTTGACATTCCTCCTGGAACAGAAGGGGCTTGTGACTATTTTTCACCTCTCCTAGAACTGTAACAAAACTACTCAAGTGAGATTGGGTTTATGGGTATCCAGTTTTATAAAAGGCAGAAGCACTTCTTTTGAGCACGGAGGCTGCTATAATTAAAATACACAGTATGGTTATATTGAAGTCCTAACATTTGGCAGCCCTACTGAACTTGGCCTTTATACGTGCTTTAGGTATCTAGGGACTCCAAACAATTCGAGCAAAGAACCAAAATGAGCCAGGGCAGGTACATAGCTAAATGTAACGTGAATTGGGCAAAGGGGTGATCTGGGGAGCAATGCTGCTCCAGACCACGGGCAGCCGTCATTGCCAATGAAGGCCTGACTGGTCACCCTCCTTTAAAGAGTCCCTGCTCACATGCTCATTCTTTGATCTAGATGAGGATTACGATTATTGTCATATCTCCTCTTGGTGCTATCTGGATAAGTCAGGTTTATTTTCCCTCTGCCCTCCGGTCTCCTGTCCCTCCAGGTACTGCCAATTTCACCAACCCACTCCCCACAAGAGGAGAAGTTCCGTTGACTCTTTTGTTGGTGGTTAGCCATATCTGAATAGCTCTCACAAAACCCTGGTTCTTCTAGGCTCTGGCCTTGATGAATATATAGTACCCCAGATCCTAATCTTGACTACCTAGGCTGGAGGAAAATGTCCTAGAACTCCCAGGGATTTTTTTCCATCAGGTATGCTCCATTACTGAATTTTAATTTCTCTTGTTAGCCTGACTTAAGTTCCTTGGCAGAGTCTTAAAGCACACGTGCCCTGTCCTAGAGTATTTTAGACCAGCGTCATGCGTGTGTATGGGCAGAGTGTAGAAGACCAGGGCCAGAAAGTCAGTCCATATGCCTTGGGGCTTTGAACTTCAGACAGGAGCCAGCCTGGGTTAGCTTAGGGTCAATACCTGCCTCAGCCAACCCCAAATTTCCTCCAGCTCAGAAAGGATGTGTCTCCTTTCCTTCGAAGAATTTAAGTCTTACATGGGCTTCTATTTTCCGCTGTTCATGGCATGTCACATATTTCACATGTGACCTAGGGGAGCAAGAGGGAGGCTCACCTACCTGATACAAGGTGAACATATGGCTTCAACTAACTCATTTCGACAATTCAGGTGCATTCATAGCGTTCTATAGGATAAAGTTAACCTCTAGTGGAAAGTTATTATACATTAAATTAAAAGAATATGAAAAGAACGCAGCAAAAACGAATCTTCTCTCCCACCTTTCTGGACAGTCATCAGTGGTTTCTGGTATATCGGAGTCTTTTGAAATGATATGAAAGGTGTAATGTAAGCCATGGCACTACTCTGAGAAATCGTTTAATAAGTTAGTATTGCTCAACCATTAATGATTAATGTTAGAGTCTGAAAACATTTCAGGGCTTTTCCAATCTCTTAGTTTGGTTACACATCAGGGGTCATCTTCACTAGACACTCGCCGTTTTTCAAGGAGTCCAGGCAGGGGAAAGCATTTGAGAGAACAGTCCATTGGAGCCTGTCAGTTTTTCACGTTCCCTTAAAGATAACATTTCTCAGGCTGCTAAATTACGAGCCCGCGGAGCCACGTGACCAACTTAAACGTGATCGGGCGGCCAGCCAATCGCAGAGCGCAGTAAAGTCCGTCCCAGCTTCTCACGCTCGGGACAGTCAGAACCTAAGGGCAGGGGGCATTCGGAGACTCAACCCCCACAAGTATTGCTTGAGGGGCTGCTTGACCATACATTACAGTTCGCTCTCACTTCAGGAGACTCGTGACTGCGGGCAGGCGGGTCTCCCAAGCCACCGGGCGACAGGAGCTAGGGACTCTGGAGTGGGTACTTAGGACGGGGGCAGTTTTCCGTCCCATTTCCCCAGAGCTGGCGAGCCAGCCCCTTGGTGTCATGTCGAGATCACTTCAGGGACCTGCCAGGGTTCTCACCGAATCCTCTTAGAAGGGCTTCTTGTCGCCTGCCTGAGAAAGTTGTGCGGCCCCAAATGAGAGAGTGGCTGAGGACAGGGCTCCCAGGCCCAGTGCGGCACACCCTGGGGACCCGACAGTTGTCCCCACCGCCCTCCCCAACAAGCCACAGTCACACACCAGCTCTCCCAGCTCTCGTGCTATTCCCTTTGATCTACTGGTTAGAATGAAGGCTAATTACAGTCACCAGATAAGGACCCAATTCCTCTCGAGGAAATCTCACCGGGAACGAGGCTCAGCAAACTAACCTGATTAAGTCTTCGTTCCACTCCCCTCCCCCGTTCAGCTATCCTGGAGACCCGAGAGGTTTACAAACGCTCCCCGGAGAGCGGAGAAACATCTAGAGGTGAGTCCTATTTGATTCAAGCCTCACTCTTCCTCTAACCCGCACTACACTGAGACTGCCCGGCGCCCGGGGAGTCGCAGTCCGGGTGCGCAGGCTGCGCACTTCTAGCCGCTCGGCGGAGACTCCCGGCGGCAGCCCACCGAACGTGCGGGTTCCTCACCGCCGCGGGGAACCCCACTCCCGGTCGGCACCCGGCGCCCCGCATCGCCGGAGGCGCCCTTCCTCACCCACCGCCCGCTCCCACCCTCCGTGAAGTCCGAGGGGCGGTCCGGGGGCTGCCGCGCACGTCCCGGCCCACCCGGCCCCCTGCCTCCTTCCTAACACTCTGCCTGGCAGAAGAGACACAACCATTGTTCAACGGCTCAGAAGCCCATATTCCCCATCCCCGGCCAAGCGGAGTGAAAAACGAGGCAAAGCACAGGTTTTAGGGGAGGCAGTGTAAGGGAATGAAGACTAGTTCGGGCAAGGCTTTAGGACACCCCAAATCCCACTATCCCCCCAGCCTGGCTCCCGGGAGCCGCGGTGCTGACAGCTCAGAGGCGCCACCAGGGTGGGGAGGAGAGAAGGCGACGAGAGTGAAGAGGCGCCTCCTAGGAGGGGGGTGGGCAAAAGGAGACCCGCGCCTCGGGGCCCCCTGGCGCCCCGGCTGGGTCCGGGCAGGCCGCGGAGGGGCGCGTCCTCACTCACCCGCTCCGGTGGTGCCGCTCTCCCGGGGCGCCCAGCACAGCGCGAGCAGCAGCCAGAGCGCCCAGCGCGCGGACGTGCCCATGGTGCCCGTCTGGATGGTGCCGCCGCCGCCGCCGCCGCTCGCTCCGCACAACAAGTTACCAGCCCTTCGGAAAGGAGGAAGGAGGTGGGGGCGGGGAGGGAGGAGGGGGAAGGGGAGGAGGGGAAGGAGTTCGAAGGGGGGGTAAAGGGAGCAGGGAAGAAGAGGCGCACCCCCTCCCCTACAACTTGCACAATCTACCCCCCACCAGCCAACCCACCCACCCACCTACCTCCCCGGGCTGCAGCGGTAGTGCAAGCCGAGCCCGCGGGCAGAAAATAATGCAGGCGCTGCAGAGGAGGGGAGGGAAGAGGAGGGGAGAAAGGGAGAGGGGGTGGGGAGCCGAGAGCGGAGAAGACAGAAGAGAGAGGAGCCGGCCGCGGAGCACCCACCCTGGCGGCCGCTGGAGCGCGGGGTGAGGAGCGAGGAGGGGGCAGGAGGGGGAGTGGTCAGCGGGGGGTGGGGGCGGGCGCGGCGGCTTCAGCCCTCCCTCCCCACCCTCGACGCGCTCCTCTTATAAGCTCGGGGCAGCCAGGTTCCTGCGTCGGGGTTGTGTGAGTGTGCGTTCGAGTGTGAGCGTGAGTGGCCGTGGCCGTGGCCGCCGCTGCCACCCGGGGTGCTCCCGGGGCCCGGCTGCTCCGCGCGTCCGCCCGGGGCTCACGGGGGCCCGGGGCGGCCGCTGGTTGGCTCGCGCGCCGCCCTCGCCTCCAATCCCCGGTGCCTAACCTAATTTCCTGATCCAGGGAACCTGCCGCCGCAGCAGCTGTGCGCTCCCTACAGTCATTACTGTACCTTCCCGGCAGCCGCCAACCGTAAATGCAGCAGCAGCAGCAGTTAGCACTGATGCAACTACTGAGGCTATTGCCACCGCCTTCCCACTAACGCGGCTTACAGCCCGGAGGGGGGGACTTGCAGTTTCCAGGGGCAACAAGCGTCTCTCTACCACCTTCTCCTGCGCCTCAAAGGAGGCTGGTCCTGTGAGGCTGGTAGGTAGCTTCTTTCTTGGGCCTCCTCTCTCCACTTAAAAGTGATGAAGAGGAGTGGATCTAAACGTTTGGGCTACTTTGGTGTGGGGTTGGGGATGCCTGTCTCAGTCAAACGCTAAGATGCCATTTTTGCTAAAAATTAAATGTGTCTTTAAGTGAGAGCGTGTGTGTAAGGAGAGTGCGCGCGGTTGTGGTTGGTCCTCTGTAACAGAATGGGACGAAAGTAACCCAGTCTGGACTGAGGAGGAGGGGGATATCGCTAGCGCAGCTCTGCATTCTCTCATCAACGATTATAGTTAATTGCTAATTGCACAAATGATAGTCAGAGGGCCTGTAATTAGAAACTTAACCTTTTCTTGCTTGGGGGAGGGGAAACCCGGTTTATTCTTCTTGATATAGTTTGCAACATTCAATTACAAGGCTCAAGGAAAGAAAGAAGGAAGCAAAGGCAAGACTCCTGTAAAGGATTGATTCCTGTTTTGTGTCTGGCAATACTGAGCCTGTAATTTGCTTTTGTATACTTCAGTTTTCTTGCACAATTTCCCCTGGTTGTCCCCATTTAACCAGACGGGGAGGACACACCGGGCTATTTCACCTTCTTAGATAAAGGGTTTGTATATTTTTAAAAAGTAGTTTCGATCTCGAATGACTCAAACTCCACCGATTTCAATGGGACCAGCTCTGACGCTATTCTGTCGATGATGTGAGAAGTAGAGGGCTCCTGGCTAGCTATATTCCTCTTGTCTTGGTGCTCCAGGGCATTTGTCAAGGCTAACCATCAGATGGGATGTTTATTAGGAACTTACTGGATCCAGGAGATGGAGAGGAGAGGAAAATTCCAGGTCAGGATACACTTTGGGGTGGGGTCAGAGGATACCCAGATTGTGAATGGTCTCCACGAAGGGGCTTAACTCTGTCAATATGTATTGGTGGAGACTTGCACTACAGTTCATTTTGAACTCTGTTTTGCTCGCTCTGTGGTTACACGTTTGATACAGACTGCAGCAGACGCACATGTGTTGCGTGTGAAACTGAGTTGAGCTCTGCTTTATGCCATTAGTAGTGAAGGTGTTGCTCACCTAGCAGGCATTAAGGGATGGTGGTAAAACAGGTGTGTGGCATTTTCAATATTCTCGGGGTTCTGAAAGAGCACATTAATATAGTCGTGTGGTTTGCTTCTAATATTTTACTCAGAGATAAATATGTATACTATAAGCTGAACACTGATATGGTATAATAAGATTTACCTTTGACATACACGTTATGCTTTCTATCTCTCCAAAGGATATAAATAACCTGTTGGTGCACTTAGCTGCGGCTCTGTGTTCAACCCTGTAGCTCTCTTGTTGGATCAAAAGGAAGCATAACTTTTGGCTCTACCTCTTACTGGCTGTGTAACTTGGGAAAATCTCAGTGCCTCTCTGTGCCTGCCTTTTGACCTACAAACTGGACACAAAACCAGTTCACATAAAGTCAAAGTGCTCTGTGGCCTCAAGGACCAGCTCTCTGCAAAGTGTTGATTATTAGAAGGAAAGGTTGTAAGGAAGAGTGAATTTGATTAATATAGAAAGTAACCGAATAACCAAAATGATAAATTTATCATGAGTGGAGATGGGTGTGGTTGAACTAGGCTCACAGTGGCTGACACTGCTGCACACAGAGCCTTCAGGTAAATGCATAGGCAACCCCACTCCCACAATCTACCACATTCGTTAAGTTGTTGCAGCAACACACACTGAGCATCCCTGGGTAGCAGGCGCTGTGCTAGGCAGTAGGTATACGGAGATGCTTGTCTAAGGAAGCTCAGGATCTGGTGGGGGAGGCAGAGAAGTTGGCGATTGTGGTACCCTATGCACAGCACACGCTTAGGCTTCAAGGTGCTATAAGGTTATAGGCAAAGAGTAGCTAATCTGACTGGGGGACCAGAGTGTCAGAAAAGGCTTTCCAGAGCACTTGTCTCTGAGCTGAAGTCATGACTTTTACCAAGCAATTCCAATTCTCTTTACTGCTGGACACATGGCAGGATTGCACTTCCTGGCTCCATTATAGTTAGGTGGGGCTGAAAGACCAATTTTGGCCAATTATTTGTGAGCAGAAGTTCTAGGGTGTCACTTCTGGACTGGGGCATTTAGTGGGACTTGCATGAGACCCTCTCTTTTGGTCTGCATGGTGACTAGAGATGCTCAAGAGATGGCTGCTCCATTAGCCTGGTCTGAATGACTAGACTGAGTAGTTCTCTGCTGTCTCCATGTCTCTGGCAATGATCATGTAGCGTAGAGGTCAGCAGATGGCCAGTGACCTGTTTCTGTATGACCTATGAAAAAGAGTGGTTTTTACATTTTTTAAAGAGTTATACAAAAAAGTGAAGAAGAAGAAAAGGCAACAGAAATTGTATGTTGCTCACCAAGTGTGTAATATTTACCATCTGGGTCTTTAGAGAAAAAACTTACCACCTCCTGACATTGAGTGAAAAATAAACCTTTGCTGTCTTTATCTACTGAGCTTTTGTTACCGCACATGACCTCTCGTTCGTTAACTTGACTGATACTCTGGGTGAAGGGGGAAGGAAGACCTTGGTGAACAGAGGGAACAAAGACAAAGAGAACATCAAGTGTTGAGGAAATGCAGGGGCTTCAGGATGGTTCCATAATGGGGTTGCAGTGGGCTGACAGCAGGAGGTAAGGCTAAGGAAGAAAGTCAGGGCCTGGATTATATGGAAATGTGTATGAAATGCCAACACTTTTTTTTTTGCATTTAAAAAAATTTTTTTTAAATTAAAGTATAGTTGATTTACAATGTTGTGTTAGTTTCAGGTGTATAGCAAAGTGATTCAGTTATACATATACATATATGTGAGAATACGTATATATTCTTTGTCAGATTCTTTTCCATTATAGGTTATTACAAGATATTGAATATAGTTCCCTGTGCTGTATAGTAGGTCCTTGTCGTTCATTTATTTTATATATAGCATTGCATATCTGTTAACCCCAGACTCCTAATTTATCTCCCCCCCTTTCATGCCAACACTTCGGACTTGATGCTGTTGGCCATGGTGAGGACTTGTGATGGATTTCTACCGTGATAGGATGTGATCAGAGGCCTGACATGCGGTGTGTTTTAGAACTCTGACGTGAAGTGGTCTGTAGGGTGACTTCTTTGGGAAGCAGTGTAGGATGAGACTAGAGGAAGAGTAGTTAGAGGCCCTGGTAGTGACGGAAGGCACCAAGAAAGGACAGGAAGAAGCTATTATTTGCAGTCAGAAATATTCACGTAATTCTTTCATGAGATTTTTCTCCCCAGTCCTCTGCATATAGCTTTAATTAATTAAGTTATTTATTTTGCGGTACGCGGGCCTCTCACTGTTGTGGCCTCTCCCGTTGCGGAGCACAGGCTCTGGATGCGCAGGCTCAGCGGCCATGGCTCACGCGCCCAGCCGCTCCACGGCATGCGGGATCTGCCCGGACCGGGGCACGAACCCATGTCCCCTGCATCGGCGGGCGGACTGTCTACCACTACGCCACCAGGGAAGCCCTGCATACAGCTTTTAGAACAGTGTTTTCCAACCATGGTCAATCCATAAGAGTCCCTGGGGACTCCCCTGGTGGCGCGGTGGTTAAGAATCTGCTTGCCAATGTGGGGGACACGGGCTCGAGCCCTGGTCCAGGAAGATCCCACATGCCGCGGAGCAACTAAGCCTGTGAGCCACAACTGCTGAAGCCCGCGTGCCTGGAACCCACGCACTGCAACAAGAGAAACCACCGCAATGAGAGGCCCAAGCACCACAACGAAGAGTAGCCCCCGCTCTCTGCAACTAGAGAAAGCCCCTGCCCAGCAACAAAGACACAATGCAGCCAAAAATAAATAAATTTATTAAAAAAAAAATCCCTCGGGCTTCCCTGGTGGCACAGTGGTTGAGAGTCCACCTGCCGATGCAGGGGACACGGGTTCGTGCCCCGGTCCGGGAAGATCCCACATGCCGTGGAGCCTGCGCGTCCGGAGCCTGTGCCCCGCAACAGGAGAGGCCACAACAGTGAGAGGCCCGCATACCGCCAAAAAAAAAAAAAAAAAGAATTCCTGGAAATGTGTGTTAAAAACACAGATTCCCAGGTCCCTCCCTTGGAGATCCTGACTCTGTAGGTCTAGTCCAGCCCAAGAGGCTGGACTTGTAACCTTACTCCAGGCGACTCTTAGGATTAGCCATGATTAAGAAACCTTCCTAGAGAATGTCTTCTTCAATGCAGTCTTAACTGCTAAGTAGCTTTACTTCTCTAAAACCTATACGTATATATTTGTCCAATTTCCCCAGGGAAAGTGGGTTAGGGCCCACAGAGAACGGGAAGGTTAATGTTGGGCATTTCTTTTTCTTCAAGCCCTGGAAACTAATAAATATGGGCAGCAGAAGTCATCTTCAAACCATGTTGCTAGGCTGAAGCACTCATTACTGTGTTTTCTACTTCATAGCCTTACCATAGGAAGTAAGAAGTGAAATGAACTGTCCCCTTCTGGAGCCTTCTCCTTCTACAGTATTTTGACGGTACTTTCTCAGGCCTCCACTCCACCATTTTCTAACTGTGTGGCAGCCAGTGAAATAAACGGGATTCACGCCACTCTAGGCTTTACAGGTAGGATCTGATGGTTTAAACCAGTGGCTCACAAACTTTAGCTTTCATGAGAATCACCTGGAGGACTGGTTAAACACGGATTGCTAGGCACCATCCCAGAGTTTCTGGTTCAGCTGGTCTGGGGTGGAGCCAGAGTATTTGCATTTCTAACAAGTTTCCAGGAGATGCTGATGTAACTGGTCAGGGAACACATTTTGAGAACCATCGCTCTAAATCCATCAGCATAACTTCCCCCCTCAGCCACTGTGATCAATTCAAGGGTCTCAGCCAGTCAGCCTGTGGTCTTCTGGCCACACTCATTGGGTACTTCAGTCCTAAGCACATTATTCAAGTCGATCCAGTTATAATGAAGTTCAGGATTTTTGCTTGGTTAGAAAGGCACCCTTTTTTTATTTTTCTTTTTTTTTCCTTTTCACTGACTTCTTATTTTTAATTTTTTTCAAGTGTTGTTATTTTTAATTAATTTAATTAAAAATTTTATTTTATATTGGATCATAGTTGATTAGCAATGTTATGTTAGTTTCAAGTGTACAGCAAAGTGATTCAGTTATTCATATCTATGTATCTATTCTTTTTCAAATTCGTTTCCCATTTAGGTTATTACAGAATATTGAGCAGAATTCCCTCTGCTATACAGTAGGTCCTTGTTGGTTATCTGTTTTAAATATAGTAGTGTGTACATGTCAGTCCCAAACTCCTAATCTATCCCTCCCCCTCCCCTTCCCCGTGGTAACCATAAATTCAATCTCTAAATCTGTGAGTCTGTTTCTGTTTTGTAAATAAGTTCATTTATCATTTTTTTTTAGATTCCTCATATAAGCAATGTCATATGATATTTGTCTTTCTATGCCTGACTTACTTCACTTAGTATGGTAATTTCCAAGTCCATCCATGTTGCTGCAAATGGCCTTATTTCATTATTTTTAATGGCTGAGTAATATTTCATTGTGTGTGTGTGTGTGTGTGTATATGCATGTGTGTGTATATATACACACACACACACACACACACACACACACACACACACATATAAATACATGGAATGTATGTACCACATCTTCTTTATCCTTTCATCTGTCGATGGACATTTAGGTTGCTTCCATGTTTTGGCTATTGTAAACAGCGCTGCAATGAACATTGGAGTGCATGTATCCTTTTGAACCATGTTTTTCTCTGGATACATGCCCAGGAGTGGGATTATTGGATCATATAGTAGTTCCATTTTTAGTTTTTTAAGGAACCTCCATACTGTTCTCCATAGTGGCTGTACGAATTTACATTCCCATCTACAGTGTAGGAGGGTTCCCTTTTCTCCACACCCTCTCCAGCATTTACTGTTTGTAGATTTTTTGATGATGGCCATTCTGACTGGTCTGAGGTGATATTTCATTGTAGTTTTGATTTGCATTTCTCTGATAATTAGAGATGTTGAGCATCTTTTCAGGTGCCTCTTGGCCATCCGTATGTCTTCTTTGAAGAAATGTCTGTTTAGGTCTTCTGCCGATTTTTTGACTGGGTTGTTTGGTTTTTTTTTGATATTGAGTCATATGAGCTGTTTGTAAATTTTGGAGACTAATCCCTTGTCGGTTGCATTGTTTGCAAATATTTTCTTCCATTCTGTGGGTTGTCTTTTCGTTTTGTTTGTTGTTTCCTTTGCTGTGCAAAAGTTTTTGAGCTTAATTAGGTCCCATTTGTTTGTTTTTGTTTTTACTTCCATTCCTCTAGGAGACAGATCCAAAAAGATATTGCTGTGATTTATGTCAACGAAGAGTGTTCTGCCTTTGTTTTTTTCTAAGAGCTTTTATAGTATCTCGTCTTACATTTAGGTCCTTAATCTGTTTTGAGTTTATTTTTGTGTATGGTGTTAAAGAATGTTCCAATTTCATTTTTCTACATGTAGCTGTCCAGTTTCCCAGCACCATTTATTGAAGAGACTGTCTTTCATCCATTGTATAGTCTTGCTTCCTTTGTCGTAGATTAATTGAACATAGGGGCGTGGGTTTATTTCTGGGCTTTCTATCCTGTTCCATTGATCTATATTTCTGTTTTTGTGCCAGTACCATACTGTTTTGATGACTGTAGCTTTATAGTATAGTCTGAAGTTGGCGGGGTGGGGGCGGTCTGATTCCTCCAGCTCTGTTTTTCTTTCTCAAGATTGCTTTGGCTATTTGGGGTCTTTTGTATCTCCATACAAATTTTAAGATTTTTTTGTTCTAGTTTTGTGAAAAATGCCCTTGGTAATTTGATAGGGATTGCGTTGAATCTGTAGATTGCCTTGGATAGTATAGTCATTTTGATGGTACTGATTCTTCCAATCCAAGAACATGGTATATCTTTCCATTTGTTTGTGTCAGCTTTGATGTTTTTCATCAGCGTCTTATAGTTTTCAGAGTACAGGTTTTTTTGTCTCCTTAGGTAGGTTTATCCCTAGGTATTTTATTCTTTTTGATCGATGGCAAATGGGACTGTTTCTTTAATTTCTCCTTCTGATCTTTCATTGTTAGTGTATAGAAGTGCAACAGATTTCTGGGTATTAATTTGTATCCTGAAATTTTACTGCATTCATTGATGAGCTCTAGTAGTTTTCTGATAGCATCTTCAGGATTTTCTATGTATAGTATCATGTCATCTGCAAACAGTGACAGTTTTACTTCTTTTCCAATTCATATTCCTTTATTTCTTTTTCTTCTTTGATTGCCATGGCTAGGACTTCCAAAACTATGTTGAGTAGAAGTGGCAAGAGTAGACATCCTTGTCTTGTTCCTGATCTTAGAGGAAATGCTTTCAGCCTTTCACCATTGAGAACGATGTTGGCTGTGGGTTTGTCATATACGGCCTTTATTATGTTGAGGTAGGTTCCCTCTGTGGCAAGGCACTCTTTTATAAGCAATGTGGTGTATGGACTTAGGCCAGGACTTCTGCAGCCATTGTGCCACTGTGAAGGAAGCCAATCTGAAGACCAGCTGACTCATGGAGAAGAGAAAGCGGAGAGAATCAGGGAAATAGCACCCAAACTGGAGCCGGAGCCCACGTGCGATTCTCCTGAAAGCTGCCATTTGTAGGACTTTCACTTTTCTTAGCAAATAAATTCCCTTTGTTGCTTAAGCCCAGTATGGATTGAGTTTTCCATTGTTAACAAGTAATTAGCTGATAGAGGTGTCCTCTTGAGGGAAGTAGCGTCTATATGGTAAAGCACTGGGCAAAACTCCACCTGTGGACGTATTTACGGTGGAAGTAACACGCCCACCCCTTCTGGCGTGGTTTTGAAGAGGAATGCAGGTATCAGTAAGGACCGTCTTAAACAGTTGCTCTCTTGGGCATCCTGACCAAGTCGACTCCCACCATACCTCAGCCCTGAATCAAAACCTCCATATGGGCTTATTACAAATGAACCTTTATTGAGGGTTACGATCTAATAAGAACCCTTTTTTTTTAAAATCCCAAGGCCAAAGACTATTTTGCAAATGGCTTTTGAAGAATTTCAGAGAGTAAAAGTGTGGCCAAATGTGGTAAAAGTAGAGTTATGTTTAGAGAGAAACTCCAAAATGGGTTGAGTATGAGGGTGGACCAGTGATTCTCAGCTGCGAACAGTTTTGCCCCCCGTGAACATTTTTAAGTCGCCATGCGTCAGGGGGAGGTACTACTGTAGTTGTTTAGGGGTTGAGCCCAGGGCTGCTGCTGCTTATCCTACAGTGCACAGAACAGCCCCCTCAGCAAAGAATTATCTGTGTCGATGGTGCCACGGTTGAGATATCCTGGGATAGACTAGGTAAAGTCAGATGATTCTGAAATGTATGAGCTTTTTACCTCGAACAGGGTAGGGGAACATTATTTGGAACTTGGATGGCCCGTTAGAAGGATGTTCTCCCGTTGAACAACGAAAGGACAAACTGGGTTTTGTCCAGTCGATGACAGCTGTGAATGCAGTATCAAAGGGCAATGTGTAGATTTACAGACCTGGGAGATGTAAAGCAAACGACAAGTAGATTACATTCAAATTGAGGTAGACCAATGTAGGCTATCTACATTCTGGCTGCATTGTGAATTCATAGTGCCCTTTAGTTTGCAAGGGTTTTGTTTTGTTTTTCAAGGCAGGGATGAAGTGCTTAACCACTTCTACTTTAATTCTGATAGTTAATTCCTCTGATCCTTGTCCCAAATTTGATTGCTTTCATTTGTCATAAATGCAATTTACAAGAGGTTTTAGAACGTAGTGCTATAGCATTTGAAACACTCTTACAACTGGAGTGTTTTTGGAAGTAGGGGCTTTGTGGTCCCTACTGTGCTAGCTAAGTATAGATGCTTATTAGAACATACGAATTTTAATCTGCAAGTTATGAGTAATGAAGTGAGCTGTAAAGCATGTACCATTTCACCAGGATAGTTCCATTTTCAAACTTTTAGGAGTTTTGTGGAAATGGATCGTTGATATATCTAATGTTGTTTTAGTTGGCTATGTATGTAGTTTAAATTCGTATGATATTGCTGCTTGCATTCCTTGAAGGGCTGAGTTTCTACATGGATATGCTTCTGTCCAACCTGGCTCTTTGAGAAGGTTTTGTCCTAGCATCTCTAAATCGTTTAGAAACACATTTACGAGGAGTTCGAATGCTGATGACTGTGTCTGGAGTGTGGAGGGAAGCCTGGGTTTTCCAGCCTGCTTTTTATGGTTGTTTGAAGGAGGTGCAAGTAATTCTGAACTGTTGAAGGGTAGAGTGGCTTAAGGTGGGAGTAGATACCAGAGGGGTAGCCAAGTACAGTTGGGGAAGTTATTTGTGTATCGTTTTGATCTGTATCCCATAAGCAGTTAGTAAACCATTGAAGGTTTTGGATCAAGAAATGATGGATCAGATATATGTCTTCAGAAATATGATTATTTGAGAAGGTGATTATGGCTGTATAGGATCCAGAGGTCGCCCTATGTGGTCCCTGAAAGCCTTTGTGCCTTCAGTGCGTGCAGGGAGGCAATGTAGGTTAACAATTATGAGAGAAGGTGCCGGAGCCAGTCTTCCTGGGTTCAAAGCTTGGTTCAGTCACTTACTGGCTGTGAAATTTTGGGCAAGTTATTTAACCTCTCGATATGCCTTAGTTTTTTCACCTGAAAAATGGAGATAACAAGTATGCCCACTTCTTATAAGAATTCAGGGCTTCCCTGGTGGCGCAGTGGTTGAGAGTCCGCCTGCCGATGCAGGGGACACGGGTTCGTGCCCCGGTCTGGGAAGATCCCACATGCCGCGGAGCGGCTGCGCCCGTGAGCCATGGCCACTGACGCTGCGCGTCCGGAGGCTGTGCTCCGCGATGGAAGAGGCCACAACAGTGAGAGGCCCGCGTAATGCAAAATAAATAAATAAAGAAAAAAAGAATTCAGTGCACTCATATTGATACAAGTAAAGCAGTTAGAAATATGCCTGGCATATAATAAATGCTCAGGAATTGTTAGCGACTCTTGTTAATAGTAATGACATTTATTGTTTTGTTGTTGTTTTTATTATTATCAGCACCTCCCGTGTAAAAGAGAGGCAAAGGGATTACAGGTGTGGGCCCAGGATTGGAACGTTGGAAGGCAGTGGTACTGGACCCCATATGCACATTAAAATTCCCCGGAGAGCTTTTTAAGACTATCAACCCTGCAGTCCTACTCAAGATCAATTCAATAACAGTGTCTGGAAACAGGGCCTAGATGTGAGCATTTTTAAGCTTCCCAAGTGATTTGCATTCTAATTATGACTCACTTGGTGTCAGGCCTGATGCCCTGCCTGGCCCAGAGAAGACAGGAAAAGCTGGGTGGTAACACTTGAATGAACTTCACCCCAAGGGCGACAGGGATGCCATGGCGGCGGCTGCAGAGGAAACACGAGCAAATCCCCTGTCTGTGTTCCAGAACAGCCTCGCTGTCCTCGCTCTGTGTGTCCTGCTCCTGGCCTGGCATCCCACATTCAGCTAGATTTGTCAGCTGTAAGAGAGCCAAGGACCATGGGAAGTCAGAAGCTCTGCACAACCAGACTGCTAGGAACCCAGCTGGTGTCTCCCCATCAGTGATAGATTATGTATCGCCAGTCTCATGCCTTTGCACATCAATCCCCCAGCAAGGACTTGCTGAGCACTTTCTGGGGCCCAGCCGCCTGCCAGGTGACTGGAGGGCAGCAACCAGATAGCGATGTGGCTGCCACTGAGGAGTGAGTTGTTATTGTTTTGTTTGCCTTTTCTACAGGAGCCAAAATTCAGGCTTGTTAAGTGGTAATTGACAGTCCTTCCTTCTAAGGAAGTTTCTCTTGGATTTGCTGCCAATAGGAAGTGTATTATTCCTCCTAGCACTATAGCATTCATTTATCGAGTGCCCACTCAATTATGAAGCATGACAGAGTTTGCCATCTAAGAGAGGAAAGACCACTTAATGATTCCTAGAGTCAGAAGTCTGGAATAAATGGATAGACAGATCAAAGAGTTAAGGGGATTCCGTTGTACTAGGAGAGGCAATTTGAGCAAGAGCTGGGTTTTCCACTTAAGTCTTTTTTTCTTTTTTTTGCAGTACACGGGCCTCTCACTCTTGTGGCCTCTCCCGTTCCGGAGCACAGGCTCCGGACGCGCAGGCTCAGCGGCCATAGCTCACGGGCGCAGCCGCTCCGCGGCATGTGGGATCTTCCCGGATAGGGGCACGAACCCGTGTCCCTTGCATCGGCAGGCGGACACTCAACCACTGCGCCACCAGGGAAGCGCCCACTGAAGTCTTAAAGGAGCCTTTGAATAGGTTGTGTGGGAGACAAAGTATGTTTTTGAACATTAAGGAATAGTGATTTCAGCTGATCATCTCATAGGCTAACAACGTGCAAGTTGTGGTTGTTTTCTAAACCGTGGTGGGAACACATGTAAGACCTGGTGGAAATTGAAATTCTATTTTGAGACCTTAACAATTATTTCCCCTACCCCAGGGGAAATTGAACTCTCTCAGAGAGTATGTTTACCACAGTAATTTTCTGGGTCTGATTGTTTTTCTGGATGGACAATTCTTACATGTGAGGGAAATAAAAAAGCTTCACCCTTTGGGCGGGGTTTCCTTCTAGACTTGAAGAAAGGTTCATGGTTACTGATCCAAACTGAAGGACGATTGATGGTTAATGACCCAAATCAAACCTTGTTCCTTGGATTTGACTTGGGAAGAAGATAACATGGGCTTCCCTGGTGACGCAGTGGTTAAGAATCCGCCTGCCGATGCGGGGGACACGGGTTCGATCCCTGGTCCGGGAAGATCCCACGTGCCACGGAGCAGCTAAGCCTGCGCGCCACAACTACTGAAGCCCGTGTGCTCTAGAGCCCGCGTGCCAAAGCTACTGAGCTCACTGCTGCAACCACTGAAGCCCGCGTGCCTAGAGCCCGTGCTCCACAACGAAGAGTAGCCCCTGCTCGCTGCAACTAGAGAGAGCCCATGCATAGCAACGAAGACCCAACACAGCCAAAAATAAATTAAATTAAAATAAATAAATTAATTAAACACATGTGGACCTTTAAGAAAAATAAAAGAAGATAACAGAAGGCCATTGGGAAGCACAGATCAGAGGTCTTATGTAGATAGAGATGGAGTTGGGAGGGTACTGGGGTTGGGATGAGGGAGCTTGGGAAATGAGACACAGCTGAGACTTCTACTGAATCTAATACTTGCCTTTCACCTTCTTAACCGTAACACCCCAATATCACCAGTATTCTTCTTTGCAATCAAAACTTACTCCTTTCCTGATATAAATAGTAAGCAAAAATTATGGTTTAAATATTTGCCATGTTTGTGAAATTGAATTGGAATATATGAACAGGTCTTTTAATCAGGTTCTCTTGGTGAACTCCAGAAAGGATGTTTCTGTGAATAAGTGACTGAAAGGAAGATGGGTAACTGCTGAGGTTTCTCTCTTGACATTCCTTTACTCCTCTCTTCCGTTTGCCGGAGACTCCAACAAAGAACAAAGAGATGAGGGAGAAAGGGCAGGCTGGCTGGCACAAACACTATGCAGAACACCCAACAGAAAATCTCTGAAGGTCATGGAAGATCTTCTCTTCCTTTTACAGTGATTCCATAGCACTTGCCTGGGTGGTGGGGCTGTTTTCTAAATGTGCAACAACAACAAAAAATGATGGTTATGTCTTACATAGTGTGAGAAGAATGTCTTGAATTTGTGCACTGCCTTTCTTCTGAGAATGTTCAAAGTACTCTACAAACATGACATCATCACTCCCTGGGAGGAGACTGTGGACAGACTTTCAGGGGAATAACCCCTCTTCAGCAGTTTGGAAGGAGCTCAAGCAGAGATCAGTGTCCAGACTCAGCTTAAGCAAGTGTCCCAGATTGGTTGAGTTCTAAATCTCACATAGAGAAAGACGGGTGTTAATACTGAACATGGCCAGATAAAGTTTACGTTGCAGTCTCTTGGTGAACTCTATGTCTCATGCTTTAAGAAGGCACAGTGTATGTTTTTCTTGCTTCTTACTCTTTTTCCCAAATGGCCATGCTTAAATCTAGCCTCCATCCATTTTGTTTGTTGGTTGGTTTTTTGGCGCAAGGCAAAAATAAAATGACAGAACAAAACAAGAGACACCAAGAAGTATTTGTGTTATCATGACAACACCAAATTGACTCACCTCAGCAAAACCTGGAGTCTTAGAGAAGATTCCTTGAAGAGAGGAATGGAAACGTCGTACCTCCCTCTGTTCTGATTAGGATCTCGTGGCAAAGTAGGGTAATTAGAAATTCTGTTAACTTGAAGGAAAGAACAAATGCAGTAGTTATTTCTTTTTCTGCCTTTGCAAGGGAAATGTAATCACATCCAATAAATCTGCTTATTTTTCTTTTCTTCATTCCACTTCCCAGTCCCTGCCCTGCCTTCTGCCTGGCTCTCTTAAGAAATCTTGGGAGGTCCTGCCCATGGCAGAAAATTCACAGGATATGAAGAGGAATGGAAGGGTGCCTCGTAGATCTTAAATCATTTCCTCAAATCAAGGTCCACTTCAGGGGAAGATCCACTGGAGGAATTACTGGAAGTATTGCAACAAGGGTTATTTAGAAATTGAAGGTGAAAACAGGAACTGTTTAGCAGTATGGGTCAGATTCTCTTCCCATTTCCTTTGACGCTGAGATGAACTGGCTTCAGTGTTTTTTCCACTGACAGGTGTGATACTCTGTCAGATGAAGTAGCTGTTCCATTAGAATCTTTATTTTCTTAATCACCAGAGTATCTCTGGAAGGAAATGGTGCTGGCCATTTCAATCATGCTATAAATACTTGTCCTGTATCTAGACATGACACTGTACTTCTTAGGTTTACAATCACAGCAGCAAGCCCTGTGCCTTATTGTGTGCTTACCAGGATTTTTGGCGGGCTCTTCGTGTTTCTCTCCCCAAATACTCCCTTGTTAATTAAAAAAAAAACAAAACCAAAAAAACTTCTTGTGGGTATAGTGAGAATCTTTGATTGATTGAATTGGATTGAAAAAGAGACTGTGATGGTTTGTGGCATTTATTTATACAGTTGACCCTTGAACAATTCAGGGGTTAGGGGTGCCAACCCCCCAACCCCATGCAGTCAAAAATCTGCATATAATTTTTTTTTTTTCTTCGGTACGCGGGCCACTCACTGCTGTGGCCTCTCCCGTTGCGGAGCACAGGCTCCGGACGCACAGGCTCAGCGGCCATGGCTCACGGGCCTAACTGCTCCGCGGCAGGTGGGATCCTCCCGGACCGGGGCACGAACCCGTGTCCCCTGCATCGGCAGGCGGACTCTCAACCACTGCGCCACCAGAGAAGCCCTGCCTATAACTTCTGATTCCCCCAAAACTTAGCTACAAATAGTCTACTGTTGACCAGAAGCCTTACTGATAACATAAATAGTCAATTAACACATATTTTGTATATGTATTATATACTGCATTCTCACAATAAAGTAAACTAGGAAAAAGAGAATGTTAAGAAAATCATAAGGGAAAATACATTTACAACACTGTACTGTTTTTATCCATACTGTAAGTTTACTTTGTTTACAAGATGCCTTGTCTGTTAATACCTGCATCGGTACCGTCTTATATGATATAAAACAGTGTAGATGTTATAGTAACACTAGCATCAAAAGTAAAAAGATAATGTACAAAGAAATTCATATTTATGATGATATAATGACATATGGTATAATGATTCATGCGTTGCTAACAAAGAAGCAGCAATATGATTGCCCTGTGGTAGCCTAGTGTCATCAATACGATTGCTTCACAGTAGCCTAACCTGTACGCTAATGAATGAATCGTTATAAAATTTTTATGGCATACAGTATTACAGTGATATTCATATTGGATATTGTATTGGAAACATTGTTACACTTAAAAACCCACCTACCTGTGATGATAGGCTGATATGCAGTTTCTCCAATTACCAGAGAGAGGCATATTGTATGGTAATGTAATTGTTTGAAAGCAAAGTTATAAAACAGTAAGGAAACTAATATGTGATTAATTTTATATGCAATATCACTTACCTTTGTGCCTGTGTAAGGATAGACTAGTATCTACATATATTTTATGTATTCATGACATAGCTAACTTTTTCTTAATTTTTTTGGTATATCTAGGCTATGTAGTTCGCTTGCATGTTTTTTAAATTGTCACAGATCTCCAAAAACTTTTCCAATGTATTTATTGAAAAAGCTCCATATATAAGTGGACTCGTGCAGTTCATACACATGTGTTCAAGGGTCATGTGTAGATGGACTGCCAAATTCATCTTCTCAGCTTTTCCTACTGTGCACATTACTCTTGCTGAGAAATTTCCAGTGTCTTTCCTTCCAAAGGCTAACCCCCTCATTATGGACACTTGGAGCCTCCTGCCCCCACCTGTCTCTGTGAGTGCATCACCCTCTCTTCCCACCCAGAACCCCCTGCTATGGTCACGTGTTTTCTCATGGCTTATTTTGGTCTTTGGTTGCTAGTGTCATGTGAGATGGGGTCTATGAAATTTTGGCCATTATATACATGTCATATTCAATAAGGTTGGGGATCACAAAACGTTGCTCTTTGTTTGCTGTGTAACTTTGCCCTCCTTTTGTTATTTTTAACCTTTTAAGGCTGTCCAATCTCTTCAACTGTGTTGACATCCCTGTAATGTTTGGGACCACAACCATGGTGCCCACGCTGGGAGGCTTCAGCACATACACACATGAGGAATGTCTGTCCCCAGCCTGTATTGACTTACCTTCTGTAACCTACTGAAATTCCTACTGGAATCAGAACTGAGACCCTAAATGCTTGAAGCCTTCATGAAGTTCTGTCCTTTGGAGCGTGTAACGTGGACCTCTCATAGATGTGACACTCTGTACCGGAATCCTTGTGTAACTTGGCAGCTTAAGTTGGGGACTGGACACAAGAAACATTTACCTTGTGCTAAAGCTGCTTTGTGGAGAGAAGTTAACAGTGGGGTTCCACTGTGTGTAATTTGAACCACTGAATGTGATCTGTGGTACTTGTTCATTGATAGAGATTATGCAGAACAAGTGCCATCCTTAAGGGATGAACTCTGATGGGTGGGCACTAGGGGTGCACATCTGTCCCATGCATACAGCCTGGAGGTGCTCCCGTTGCTTGTAGCAAGCACTGGTTTCCAGATCCCAGAAGCCCACAGCCCTTCTCACTCACAGAGCTGCATTCTGCTCACAGATCTAGGTTAGTTCTGAGAGGCAAGTGGGAGGGCTGTTCCATCAGCTCCTGGAGTGCTCTCCCGGAGTTCAGGGGCACCCACTGAAGAGAAATGGTGAGGTGCCCATGCTCGGTAAGGGAAAGGTAGAATAACTTCTGTCAAAGCGATATGGAATTTCAGAGCAGAAAGCGGCCTTAGCTCTCCTGCTGTGATGAGGAACACACACGAAAAAGAGGCATCCTTGAAACTTCTTGCTCTTTCCCAGGCTCTGCAGGACCTTTGAGTTCAGCAACGCAGGGGATAATAAGCAGTGGTGTTTGATAATTCCAATATGAAGTTTGTAGCCCCTAGATAAAATTCTAAATTGCTTGGGCATTTTCCATTAATAGCAGCTGAGTAAGTAACAGGTGGGAGTTTGTGTGTGTGTGTGTGTTAAAAGAATTTCTGGCTCCTGTTGGTGACCCAGTACTGTCCAAATTGTAAGTCCTATCCTCTCTACTTGTCTAGGGGGGGGGTGACTCTGGTTACCTTGTTTACGAAACAATGAATACATTTTACAGCATGTTGCAGAAGGGGCTTGTTTGACTCTGGGATGGCTTTGCAACGTTTTCCATTTTCATCACTTTGATGTGATATGACCTGTGCTGACATTTGGATTCAAAAACTGGGGTTGGAGTCTAGACTCTGCTGCTCATGAGCTCTGTGTCTTTGAGTAAGCTCCTGAACTCCTCCTGGGCCTCACTTTCTTCAACTGGGGAAAGGAGATAGTTCCTGCCCTACTTATCTCTTACAGCATTTCATCTGGCTCCAAAGAGAGAAAGTGCATATGAAGGGGTAGGTAGGGGTAAGTAAATTTGCATAAGGACTTTGATAACCTTCCTGGGAAGGAAGGGACCAAAATCTCAACCCTCTTTCCTAGTAATTTCAGGCTATAGAAACCTTCAGGGTGGGCTGAGTGATCTAGTACCATAGGAGTATAAAAAGGCCTCTGTAAAAGCACTCAGGGTGGAAAGATGTGTTGGATGTGAGCAGAGATGCTGGATGTTGCCTTGTTCCCAAAAGCAAAGGGTTTGGCCTTGAGCAAATGTCTTGGGTGGGTGAATCTAAAGAGATAGCAGTTGGGAGCCCAAGTCACGTTTGGCATGTGGCACCCACAGCTGAGATAACTCTGAGTAGGGAACCCTCCTCCTTTCTAATTGAAGATCCATGTTGCCTAGACAGGATTTGGCACTCTGTTTGGTGGGAGAGTAGAGTGGTTCCCAATGCTATCAGTTTAGCCCTTTAATAAGAAATATCTTAAAATGCTCCTTTTCTATCTTGAAATGAAAGTTATAGATAATAGCACATATACACATATATGATCTACAAAAAATAACCTAATGTCCTAAGTATAATATAAAGAAAAAATGAATGGAAACCAATTTGTAATAAAGCAATATGGCCCAACTATACCAGAAGACACAATACAAAGTCAGATATTACACGTGTAGAATCTCTGTGAGCACAATGGCCACATAGGCCAACTGATACAGGTATAGTGGGTTGAAGACTGTCATATTACAAGCAGCTTAGCTGTTAGTGATACAATCTTCTGAAATGGTGAGCCACAACTGGTGACGTTCCAAACAAAAAACCCAATAATTTTCCCTTTACTGAATGTGGTAGCTGCATTCCTGGAAATTTCAGTGTATGTTAAAACCTTGCCGTGATCTTTTGTGCTTATATGTAAAACAGAATCAGTATCTAGGCTCAGATAATTATAAACAGGGGATAAAACTTTAATGCTTGGTGGAGTATTTTTGGATGGTTGAGTCATGTAGGTCATTGTTCTTGATGAGTAAGATGTGCCACCTGCTTTGCAGGATGTCTAGAATCCCTGGCTCTGCCCACTAAAAGCCAGTAACACACCTTCAGTCACTGTGACAACCAAAATGTGCCCTTCTAATGTTTTAAAATTAGACCTCTGTAGGTCATGCCATTCTCATTGAGAAGCACAAGGGTAGAGGTCCAGCTCACCTCCATTGCTCTGGAGACAGTTGGAAGTGACCAGGCCTTCTAGTGAAGGGATTAATAGCCAATGGAAGACCTTATTGAACTTCATGGGACCCCAGGTGTATTAGCTTGAACTGCAATAACAAAATACACCAAACTGGGTGACCTAAACACCAGGAATTTATTTCTCAAAGTTCTGGAAGCTGGGAAGGCTAAGATCAAGTGTCAGCTGATTTAGTTCCTCTTTTCCTGGCTTATAGGTGTTGCCTTCTCTCTGTGTCCTCACGTAGCAGAGAGAGAGCTCTGGTCTGTCTTCCTCTTCTTACAAGGACACAAACGCCATAATGGAGGCCCCACCCTCATGACCTCATCTAAACCTGATTATCTCCCAAAGACCTTACCTCCAGGGCTTCAGTGTATGAAGTTTGGGGTGATGAAAACAGTAAGTCCATAACACCAGGTTTCTGGTCTTTGTTTTCTAAAGCACCCATCTTCTGTCAGGAGCTATTATGGTCTTCTGGGATCAAAGGAGACATCTGAGTTCTGGTTCTAGGGGCTACCTAGAAACAAGAGGGATGAAGAAACCCCTTGTGTATGAGGAAGTGCCTGGGGAGTTCTTAGATCTTTTGGGGTGGGCAGGTGCTGGAAAGGGAATGTAGACTTTCTGCTCTTCTGGACAAGTAGAGTCCCAATCAAGTCATGTTTAAGAGTGTGTACTTGGGAGTTAGACAGATCTGGGTTTGAATCCTGTTTCAGTCATCTGGTAACTGTGTGACCCTGGAAAAGGTACTCGGCAGCCTGAGCCTCAGTGTGAAAATGGGCATAGGCCTACCTGGAAGGTTGGTGGTGAGGAGTAAGGAGATCTTTAGTAAAAAGCTTTGCAGGGTTTCAGGCACTTGGTTAGAACTCACTCCATTAATTTGTGTTGCTGCTTATGGTAAAACAGTCATCCTTTGAGGACTCATTTCTGTGGGGAAGAGCATTCGTCACAACTGAGGCCGCATAGAACAACCCTGTGACAGAGTACCGCTCCATTTCTGCAAAAAGTGATGGGAGTTTTCCTAGAAAGTAATTTAGGGGGAAAACAAGCCAACTCTGCATCATGTTGCATGGAATGTTTTAAATATGAAAGCAGACATCTTCCCTCTGACCCTTAATACTTAAGGGAATTTCTTCTTAATACTTCATCCTCAGTCCCAAGGGACCTCTGAGCATAATGACCATCATACAATAACCTTTATACAGTTGGGGGTATATGCAGTGGCTGCTTTGGAATTGCACGTTTGCCTTGTCATGCTGACTTATCTCTAGCTAAGCAGAGTTAGAACCTATTACTATTCTGTTTGGAAAGGACCTGGAACAGAAGTTCATGGGAGCCTTCCTTATCTATGCTATTTCCCCCCAAAGCGAATATAATGTGTGCTTCTGTTGATGCAAAACAAGCAACCAGCAGGTCCTCTCATGTGCACACATTTCCCTGGGACAAACCACAGAGAAAAACTGTTTGGATGTATTTAATGAAAACATTTTGCTAGCTCAGAACTTCTTAAAGAGATCCAGCTTTCTTATGGAAAACAGCCCAGGATTCTTAGAGAAAATATTGAAGGTTGGAGAAGTATTCTTTTCCTTTATCAGTGTTGTTTTGCCAAAGAAGATGCTGGCTGTCTTTTTCACTGAAGAGTGAAAGGAAGTTCTGATCATATGCTTCCATCAGTCCATGGACACTTTTTCAAACTTGATTTTCTTTATAACATTAAGGCAAGTGCTTTTCTTGTAACTATCTTGTTTCATAAAGACTAAGATAATTAAAACATAAGAATATAGGGGCTTCCCTTGTGGCGCAGTGGTTGAGAGTCCGCCTGCCAATGCAGGGGACGCGGGTTCGTGCCCCGGTCTGGGAGGATCCCACATGCCGCGGAGCGGCTGGGCCCGTGAGCCATGGCCGCTGAGCCTGCGCGTCCGCAGCCTGTGCTCCGCAGCGGGAGAGACCACAACAGTGAGAGGCCCGCGTACCGCAAAAAAAAAAAAAAAAAAAAAAAAAAAATGTAACGAGGACTAAGGACAATGAGAAATAAGGCAAAACTGGGGGTAGAAAATGTGTGCTTGTGGGATGAAAATTTGGCAACCAGGGCAAAGAGGAAAATCTCATTTGGTTACATGATTTTTAAAAATAAAGTTTCTTAGAAGGAGCTCAACTGTCCCTGGCACTGAGAACAGAATTACGTTTTTCTCACAGGTACAAATAAAGAGTATATTTTGAGCTCTGAGGATCAATTTTCTCAAATGCCCCACAGTGACTGCCACTGAATTCTATAGGACTGCTTTATAGAATGTCCCTCATTGCTGGCATTTTGCCAAAGTGTGATTCTATAAAGGAAAAGAAAGCCTTCAGGCAATTCTCCATTTATACTATGTATTTTCAAATGAACTTGTGCAAAATATTGAGCAGCAAAGAGTTGGCGGTCATCTCGGATAAGTAACTGGAAGGCAGTTCTTTGTAGATGGGAAAGTGCAGAGACACGAACTTGAAACGGTTCGATAAGCTGGGGCAGAGATGACATTCCTTTATAAATGTAAAAAGGAAACGCAAAGGTGTGGGAGGCGAAGAGCAGGCCATCTACTCCTGCATGTTGAAGGGCAGGTGCATCAGAGAAGATGTAGATAATTTGGAGGAAGGAGAAGAAAAAAGTTAATGATAATTTTATTACCTTAAGGTAACTGCTATTAGCACTTTTGTATGTTTCCTCCCCATGCCCGCCATCTACCATGGGTAATGTTAACAAAATTAGAATTTGCATATAATTTTATATCATTTTTCATTTAACTAAGCTGCATAAAATCAGTGATTGTATTTTCTATTATTGGGGCATGTAGGGTGCTGTGATATAATTCCTACCATGGTTTTAGGCCTTCCGTGAAGTGCTATACACCCACATGCTGTGAGAAAACAGTGCTTTGGGAAAATTAGGAAAAGAGGCTGTTTAAATGGATCGGTGATCAGTAAAGAGACCAGAATGGTACTATTTGGCAGGTCTTCTCCTCTTTTAAAGTAGCTTTCCCAGGAGCCCCTTTTTTCATGGTCAAGAAGTTTTCTTTTTTTGGGGCGGGGTGGACAAAAATTTGTTACCGATTATAGAGTTAGACACTGGTGTTTACATTTAAACTAGTCCCCATATACAAAACTTCCCAATAATCTATTGCTCATTTCTTTCAATTTTGTGTTTCTCCCTCCCAGAAATAAAACATTTCTGATGCTTAAATACAAGCGCAAATGCACTGAACTCATGTCTTGAATGACCTCTAGGTTCAGATATTTCTTTGCTGACCTTGTGTAGATTTCCTTATCTCCTTACTGTATGGCTTTGAAATGTGTCACTTTTTTCTCTGCGACTTTGAATTACCTTCTGTTCCAGGAAGGGATATATAAATGCATTTTCTTACATTGAGGTAGTTTTCTGCTAGCCAGATGCCGTGGTCAGATTTTACCTTCTCCTGGGACTGAAGTGTGACTTTCCAGTGAAGAAGCTAAGCTTTTTTCTTCCTATCATATGTGGCTTGTAGAAATCAGACCCAGTGTTATGGTTGCTTTGTTCTCTGACAGCCTTAAAAAGTGGGGGGCAGGAAATCCATCAGTAGGTTGTCTCAGACAATCCCTTTTGCACTAAAAGATGATTTCTTCTGAGGAAATTTAACCAAATGTGACTTGAACCTTCTAAATTCTTCCTTTCCCAATAAATGAATTTAAGTATCTGAAAAGACGTAATAAAATTAGAACCTTTCATTTGGTTTAATTAAGCAGCTGGGATTAATGAGAGAATGTATTTTGCCTGCAGTTATGAATCCTCCTCTGTTACCAGTATTCAGTTAATGAAAGGAAACAGTCTGTACATGTTTGGGATTTTTTCTTCTCTCCAACATTGAAAATTTTATAAGCTGCTAGTTTTGGATATTTAAAGTCTTATAAGAGAAAAAACTCCAGTTTTCTTTCTTATCGCAAGAGGGAATGGATTCTTGTGCTTCTAGCATAAGAGGTAGGCTGTCCCTAGGTGGTATGTTTACTGCTCATACTTCTGTCTCAGAAATGTAAATGTAGTATAGGTACTCCATCATAGAAAATGTCAATTTCCTGACAAATTGGTTCAGCATTTAACTGCAAAGTGAATCCTCTTTTCTCATGAGCTTCTATTCTAAAGCAGAGAAACTGCCTTGCTAGACTAGACAAGTGACTTCGAAAACGTGTGATGATTGGTTCAGAGGGTTACTGGGTCCCTGAAATTCTGGGAACATCAATGGATTTCACCTGTAATTCTCTCCTCTCCTTTAGAGGCTCGGGTCACACCATTCCTGGGAAGAGGACTCTGGGTCTATCTGTGGATTCTAAGAATGTGTGTCTCGATGTTCATGGCTTCTAAAACTTCTTCATTCTCCCTTTAGTTTAGATACTTGTAAGGACCTCTGTGGAGCTGGGTTTCAGTGTCAGCTGAGCCCTAGGTTCTCTCATAGCCTCACAGAGCCTTTCCACATGAATGTTTCCTCTTTTCCTCTCACTCCCATCCAGCTCCCCCGTTTCCTGTTATTTCCCCCTCCCCCTCCCCCTCCTATCCCCCAATCCTCCCTTCCTCGCTCTCATAATTTTTTTTGGTTTCTTTCTCTTTATTTCGATTCATTAGAAAAAATATTGGAAAGCACTGAGCATAATATAGCAATTTATTTCCACCATGTAAAATTTATAATTAACATTTCAAACTCCGAATTTTTTTAATAAGATAAAACATTATAGGTAAAATTAAAGCCCTTTTTGATGCCTTGGTCCCATATTCTTCCTTGCCCTTCCTAGAGATAACCCTTATCAAGTATGTATCCCATCAGGCCAAAGATTCATCTGATGGCCCTTCTTTGTCTGGACAGTCATGTCAACTGGAGCTTCACAGAAGGCTGTCCTCTTGCTTTGTGGGTCATTAGTTTATTACGTGTAGTGAGGGCTGTGGGTATCCCAGAAGCAAATTTAATAAGCATCCACTTTTAAACAAGCAGATTGGGGCTTCCCTGGTGGCGCAGTGGTTGAGAGTCCGCCTGCCGATGCAGGGGACGCGGGTTCGTGCCCTGGTCCAGGAAGATCCCACATGCCGTGGAGTGGCTGGGCCCATAAACCATGGCCGCTGGGCCTGCGCGTCCGGAGCCTGTGCTCCGCAACGGGAGAGGCCACAACAGTGAGAGGCCTGCGTACTGCAAAACAAACAAACAAACAAAAAAACAAGCAGAGCAAGTGGCCCCTGGGGTAAATTCATGGAAGAATCAAGTCTAGGAGACTTGAGCAGATGCAGCAGGTCCTTTGAAGCCACAGGAGATGTTCTTGTTGGAGTTCCATCTCCCTAGTCTCCCATCTGTCTGAGCAGGCAGATCCTTAGTGACTGTCTCTGATTTTCCTTTTCTTCCCAGGAAACCTGACTTGGGTCTTCATCACTCCTGACCTTCTTCTTCATTGTTCTCTTGGCTTCTTATGGGTTCTAATGTCCACATTTCTAACCCTGGCCTCGTGGCCATTTCCTGATTCCCTGGTCATGTGATGGTTTGGCTTTGATATTCTTAAATATATCCCCAAGCTCTGCTTTATTTAGTTGAAGGAACTCAACGATGGGCTCCAATATAGTCTCCTCACACTAACCCACCAGAGCATGCTAGGAGATAGGTAGTTGCTGGTAATCCACCTGGCTAAGACTGGACTTTATCCCCAGATCTGCACACCTTTCTTCCATTACTGCCAACTCTCAAGTCCTTGGGGAAAATGGGGACCCAGGAAGCAAGGCACCCCAACCTAGCAGTGTCAGGGAGCCTCAAGTCTAACCTGTCAACACTGACTCTAGCGGGCAGCCTTCAGCCTACCGAGACCGATCTTAGAGGGAGTGAGCTGATGCTGCAACTGGCCATAGTTTCAAAGTTCTCTTCTGGGTCTCCTCTTGGTGATGAGTCTAGGATCTGAAGCTTCTGCTTTCTGGGGCTCCAGGAATTGCTGACAGTCATGTGGAGACAGACTGACAACACTGGGCTGGTGCTGCGTGGATGGTGGGTGCTTTCTCGCTCACTCTGCCACCCTCGTTATATGTGTACCGGTCACTTCACAGGCTTTTTGATGAGCTTGTTGTTGTGCTTCTCTAATCCTTCCTCTTCCTCCAGCTTCTTTCCATTAATTTTCCCCTTCTCTTTTTGCCTTGACGTATGGGTCTGCTTGGCCTGCTCTCTCCTGCTGTATCCCGTTAACTTGTCCTCTCGGCTGGTGAATTGTAGTAGCACATAACTGGAGAAATGGAAAATATTGATCAGCCTTGTATAAAGCATGCCAAAATGTTCATCATCCTTTCTCACTTTCATCAGATACCAGGGAAATAATATGGTGTGTAACGGACTCCAACAGGCATCTGCGATTCAGGTCTCATGCTGTAGATTGTATTTACTGTGGGGAAATTAGTTTTATTTGGAGTCTATAAAAAGATAATAGTACTAAAGAACAACCCTCTTTTACATATACTAGTTTTAGTGTTCTTTGGTCTTACAACCCCCTAGTGATTAAACTTGCGGTTCATGAGGAAGAGTAATCGATCAACTTTTTCTCTGTGCTTTTGCACCATCTCTATTTAAGGTGGAGTTACAGTGTTGGAGGACCCTCTTAACTGCCGCCTTTTCATGCTTTTTAAGAAAAACAAAGCAAATAAAAAAAAACATCAAACAACACAAAACAAAACTTTCCATATCCTCCTAGAGATTAGAATATGCTCAAGATTCAAATTACCAGCCAGACGTCTCAGTGAGTTCCTCTTCCTGGTAGCAGCAAGAATATTGGGTCCAAAAACACTTGGGCATCTGGCTGTCTGGATTCGGATGCTAGTCCCAGCATTTACCAGTTGGGAGGACCAGAGAGAAATCATCTAACCCCTTTGAACCTCAGTTTTCTTATGTGTAACATAGGAGTTGATGAAAGAAGCCTATCTTAGGATGTTGTAATAAGCCGAAGTGGGTGAAAGGTGCTTAGCAAAGAGGTTGGCGTACAGTCAGCGCTCAGGTATGGCTGACTCACCTCTGCTCCCTCTCCTCTCCCCTCGTCCCCCTCCTATAGTGAGTGCTTCAAATCAAGGCTCTGTCATGGGGTTTCCTGGGGTTGATATTGGACCCACCCATTCTTGCTATGTCACCTGGGATAAAACCTTCCCCTTTTCTGAGGTTGTTTCTGTATCTGAGAATCGATAATGGCGGAGATGATGAGGGTGACATACTCGAGTTCACGTTTTAATACAGTGCCTGAAGCACAGTAAATGTTCACCAGTTGTTATTATAACGTGATTATTAATATTCTTTCAAGGATGGCAGTCTTAGATCCCTGCTGAAGTTCTGGGGTGCTGGTGGAGTTGAGATGGGGATGGGGTAAAATATACATGAAGTTTAGAAGAATAATCAGTGACTTTTCAGAGAGGACGTGCTGTCTTGATCCGTTCATTTAAATTTAAGTGAGTCTCAAGTGATCCCTAAGGTCCTTTTAGTTGTATTACAGTCTGCGTCCTCATTACCCTCAATCCCTAGAAGATGACAGAGAAATGGAGCTGCCTTAGATCCCTTCACCGAAGCTGCTGTTGAGGGCTTGGGAGGAGGGGAGCTGCCAGTCCTGCCGGGCAGCAACCGGAGTTTTTCCTGGATTTCTGTACGTCCCTTCTCCTCTCTGTCTAAAATGTAAATAGACGCAATGAGTGTCACCACTTGGGATGTTGTCAGCCAGCCCTGCCTTTGCCGTTTTCGAGTTAGTGGGAATTAACTGACAATTGTGTGAAAGCAAAGACAGGACCTGGGTGGGCCCTGGGGAGCCGCTCAGCATCTAGTGTTGAGCGGGTGGAAAGTACCCACATCAAACTGCCCGTTTTCTAGGTTTTCCTGAGCTCATTTACACTCATCTCCTTTGCTGGGCCTCCCTAGGTTGCAGTCTACAGCCCATTGTCTTTGCCTTTAGCAAATGGAGACTCTCTAACCACACCCGCTCTTAGTTCGGCTTCTTTCATGCAGTATTGGCTGAGCCTAGTCCAAATAAACTATTCCTCTGTGTGTCCAGAGGTAACCTATGTGTTCTTCCCCTCTAGCGAATTCGAGGCTTGTGACCTTAACAGTAGCTCACGTCTGACTCGCCCAAATCATTGAGAAAGAACCCCTTTCCTTGCCCGTGACGGCTAAGCAAATAGCCCGTGGTTCTCACCCATAGTGCTAACAGCATGGCCGGGTTCTCTTTCTCCCTTCTCAGCCAGTGTGGCAACAGTCATCCTTCTCTGTAACATAGTGACTCAGGCTGGACTCTTGTCCATACCCAACAGAGCTTGTGCACATTTTCTGAAGTGGTTTAAATTAGGGGCTTATGCAAGTCATTACCCCAAGTCATCAAAACAGCAATTAACTCAATAGCCATGACATTAAGCTAGCTGTTTTTTTCTGGGAAATGTGAAATTGGAAACCAAAGCTGCAGTGTGCTTGGCTCAGCTGTGAGTTTCCACGAAGCAAAACTAAATATTGCAATTGTAAATATTGTAAATATTTGAGTTCAGAGGGACAGTAGACTACCTCTCTTTTTTGGGGAAAGGATCATGGGGACAAAATGAGAAGTACGGAATAAGGAGAGAAAAAGATGAAGTGTCCAGTTCTGGAGGAACAACTTTATAAATGAATACCCACAGCTTTTCTGTGTTGTTTACTGTATCATGCATTATCTGGTATATTTAACATATTCAAAAACAGTTCTGGTTAAACTTTTCCTAGGGGAATAGTATCTTTGGCAACAATGCTATAGAAAATTTGGGCTAATTTCATTATACGTAATGACTGTATATAGTTATATTCCTTTAAAATTATATTTGGAAGATTAAATTATACTTTTCATGAAATAGAAGAGCTAATTTTATAAAGAAGCTATGAAAGCTTTCTCTAAAAAGTATTCTGAGTATTTCTCTACAGCTTATTTGACCTGATCATTTAATGATGAAAACCTAAGTTTTTCTTCAAACTAAAACCTAAAAGCCTGATACTCAGGAAATATGGCAGTAATCAGACTTTTCCAGCCAAAAGAAGATCCCACAAATACTACAACCAAAGGCTTTGGAAAGAAATGTTTTTTGTTTTATTCCTGATTGTAAAATTAACATGTGTACATAGATTATTTGAAAAAGTACATAAAACTATAAGGAAATGAATGTTAGTAATGTAACCCCATTATGAGACCATTGTTAGCACTTTTGAAGTTTTTCTTTGAAAACGTTTTAACGCAGATGTGTCAGGCTATTTAATTGTACCCATTATTAGATACTGTTAATAACTAATGTTGCAGTGAACATTTCAGTGTATTAATCTTTGATTTTCTGCCCATTTCTTTAGGATATATTCTTAGAAAGGGAATCAATTTGTGTAGGTGTCTGACGTATTGTTAAATTGCATTTCAGACAGATGATACTGATTTTCACTCATTAGTGTTTCTGTGTGTTCTGACTTCACTGTACCCTCAATGCCACTGAGTATTATTTTTTGATCCAGTTTCTCTCAACTCTGGCTTTCACTTTGGAATCAGTACAATAGTTTTAAACGAACAAAAAACAAACACAAACAAACAAACAAAACACGCCTATGCCCGAGCTCTACTGTAAACCAATGAAATCAGAATTTCTGGGGGGTTGGAGGGCCAAGGCATCTGTAAGTTTAAAAGCTCCCAAATGCATCTAGTGGATAGAAAGGATTCAGAACCACTTTGCTAACTGAGTAAATGAAAAATACTTCAAAGCCCTTTGATATCATAGCACATTAGAATCTAAGTGGTATATGTTTGCCTTATTAGCTTGAAAAACATACATACTGTGCAATTAGGGTCTGGCCAAAATATTTTGCCCCAAGTGGATTTTCACATGCTTGGAAAAAAATAAGGTCATCTCTGCATCAAAATAGCTCCCCCCGTTCCTTACCATCTTACCAATTAGTTTTTAGAAATGTTTTGCAGGGCCTTTTCTACTTTTTCCGATTTCATCTCTAAACTTTCTACCTCTGAGGCTCCTTCAGAAGTAGTACATTTTAATTGTCTTGGCTTTCTCATCGCTCTTCAGTTGTTTATCAAGTATTCCATTTATTTTGGCATTTTCTGCACCAGGCCATGCATTGTCCATGCAAGAGTCTTTCTGTATTTCAGTGTAACAGCATTTCCCCATCTTATTTGTTGTTTGGTAGATAAAAATACTAAAGAAGGCTATAAATAGCCTGATAGAAATACTAAAGAAGGCCTGTAAGTAGTTTGACCTGTCAGGTTTGATGATGCTCCAGGCATGTTCTGGGTCCTTCTGGTTGTTACTCCAGGGAAACCTTTGACGCTCACCCTATTAGGGTAAGTTGGTGTGAAATAGTCTGCTCTTTGGTGAAATATTTTCCTGTGCATGAGAAATAGGGAAGGGAATGTTTCCTACGCACTTGTAGTGATCTTACCTGAAACTCTGATGCCAGCTAATTACTTAATCTCCTTAAAGGCTTTTATTTCCTCATTTCTATCTTGCCCCTGGCGCCACACCTCACTCTTACCCAAGAAGGAGAAGTCCCTTTCCCACATCCCCAGTACTCTCTTATAGCCAAGAGTGACCCTATGATACACTTTTGTCCAATTACATGTGAACAAAATTCTGCTGGCAGATTTGGGAAAGAGTTTCATTTTCCAAATAAAAGTGCAGTGATAATGGAACCCCTTTCCCTTCTAGCCTTGAATTTAGATGTGACGCCTAGAGTTTGATGGCCGTGTTGCAACCATGAGGTAACAGACCCGAGAGAAAGACCAAGTGAATAGCAAACATGGCTCTGCTACCTTTGAGCTGGTGGACCAACACTAACCATTGCCTGCATCCAGACTTTTTTTGGGAAGTAAACATGCTGTTATTTGAGTCAATGTTAGATGGATTTTCTGTTACACTCAGCTGAGAGCATTCCTGGTTCACGCAGATATTAGTCAGTATCACGTTTAGCCATTGATCGTAGCTTGTTATTTCCTGTTTCTTCTGTATAAGAGCTGAATTTTAAAGTCCAAGACCATTCCTACACGGGGCAAGGCCAAGCTATCTCGTTATCTCCCTTTTTTTCTCTTCTCCCTTGGGCAATGGTCAGATTTGGGCCAGTTTTGGGGCTAAGAACTGGGGAAAGTCACTGCTTCTTATTGTCTGTCTCTGATTATGTCTCTGCCTATGCTGGTAGGTCAGCTTGCTTTAGTCTAAAGCTATTTCGGCTTAATTCAAATAGAAAAAAATGGGAAGTTATTGTCTATACCAACTTCTCCAAGCTTTTCACTATTGATTTTGGGCCCACAGACACACATAATAATAGTTGTTTGCTTCCTTTTTGCTCTTGTTTCTTGCGGATTTCTGTCTTTTACAATCCTGGTAAGGTGGGGAAGCTGATATCTAAGCAGGATATTGGTACCTCTTTTGCTCTAAGTCCATCTGTATTACTCTAATTTGACACAATTTCCCTCATCTTTAATGACTGACATAGTTGTGGGAATGAATGTAATTTGAGGTTACATCTATTTGTTCTGTGCTACCAAATGTTATGCCAGTGCCTTAATTGGTTTTGTTAGAGTGAGCTTGAAGCCACGGGTATATGAAACAATTAAAATGTTTTGGCATTTTTCATCAGTCACTGGAGCATCGTAAATTTTTGATTGGCTATGTGATGAACATATTTACTGAGCACAAGTAGATGTGATTTATATGAGTTCAACTAGAGGATGGCAAAGAAAATGCAAGTATGTTTGAGGTTAAAGAGAAATGTATCAAACATCCAGTCATTGCTATAGTAGCTAAGTGTTGAGTCAAGAGGGAAAATAAAGGTAAATTTAACCTTTTCCTCCATATAATCATCACTAGCTTTACCTATTTCACATTTTTAGCTAAGCGATTTTTAGATTGGTTTTGCGTTGTTTTCTAGCTGTTCACTATTTGTTTCTATTAAATGTGTAGGAATTTATAGAACGGGTCCGTATTTTGCCCCTATACTTGTCATCTTAGGTCTGTGGGAGTATCGTGTAAAAACAGGTACTTACAATTCTGGGCTTGAACTAAACTGCTAAAACAGTTTATTTGTAACCAAGGATCACCCAGTTCATCTTCTTTTTCAGATGTAACATGTACTGGACCGTGAAAACAGCTATGACAAAGAGCTTTCCTTGGAGCCTAAGTCATATTACCTGCTATCTGGAGCATCCTCTTTACATAGCCTGTCACCATGACTCTAGCTCCATCTGATTGGCACAGAGATTGATCATGGAAAGAAGCGAGCCTATGTAGAATGTTACTTCCTAGCAGAGTGCCCAGGAAAAGGGTGCCAAGGAAAACCCAGGCAGGTCCTTTGCACATGGACACATGAGATCATGTAGTGACCTCCTCCCAGAGAAGGCTCTTACTAATAAGAATCTTTCCTTTTTACTTACTCGCTTTCAGCTTCCTTTGTGGCTTGATAACTGGGTGCAAGCTTCACCCTGACATCTTGAGTTTAAATATATAAAAGGGATTTTCGTGGTCTACCCTGTACCCCAGGCTCATTGGTATATTCTCTGCATGTTTCAGGTGAGAGCTAGGTCAGTTCCCTGTGAGATCAGGATGCGAGTGGAGGAGACTATGTCCCTTTCTTGACTCTTCATGTCCTTCTAGAGATGTTCTGACTCCTTCTTACCATTCAGAGTTGGAACCAAAGAAATCAGATTTTATTCTAGAAACCAGCTGCCAAACCTTGAAATCCCCCAGCCTCAGGCTGGGTGGCAGTGATGGTCGAGTGCAGAGGGGCAGTGTTCTTCCCTGACAATACTGAAGTCATTGCTGAGTCTTCTCCACGTTCTTAGGAAGTAGACAAGTTAGTAAGTAGTTACCTTACTTCTGTACCGACAGAGGAACTGGCAAGAGAATTAAACCTCTCAGTTTCTGGGGCTCTCGTTTAGACCCCACCCTGTGTCGTCATTCAGGCTCCTGGCCTTTGCTCTGTTCCTGGCTCATCCCAGAGGAAACGGGTCAGACTCCATCACCTGGTTGGCCTGTGAGTTCTCCCCCTCTTTCCCAGTCTCTCCTTGTTAATTATCAGCACAGACAACCCCCATGTGATAAGACTCTATAAAATCCTCCCAGGCCTCAAGTGATGAGGGTAAGAACTAAAAAAATATCTCTGCCGTGGAAGCTAATTATGTATTTTTAATTAATTGTTCCAATTAGTCCCACTCTTTTCAGTTATGTTACTCTATAACAATGTCAGCTGGGATGCTTCTGGAAGTAGAAATTTCTGTAATGGTCAGGTACTCGTCCATTAAAACTCTTACTCTATGCAATTAGCTTTTTGTGTTTTCATGGCAACGTTGGGGTGTATGAGAAGCAGCATGGATGCCGCTTACTCTAGAATGAATGGCATCAATCCATTTCTATCCTATAATTTTGATAGTGTATATATATTTTATTCTAGAGAAAAGTCAGCTATCAAAGATAGTACAATTAATGATGAAATAATTGTAAAAGACCTAGTCTTGCCCCTTTATCTATTAAATTTTGTAATGTAAAATTGGACAAACAAATAATAATAGCAACAGATGGTGTATAGTTAAATATAGTATATATTTGGAGGCAAATGGCTTTCAAAGATTTCAACTAAGCACTTTGAAAGCGTATTTAACATATTATTGTCACGGCTATTTGTGATTAGCATATTTATTTGGTCATTAGAATCAGGCTTCTTCAGGATCACAAATAAGAAAGAAGAGGATAGGCTGGTTTTAGTTACCTACCTGGGCCTCCTAAAACTTTTTTATCTCAGATATTCAGGATTTTCCTTCTGTAGCCTAAAATTTTATTGTACAATAAAGTTGGCTTTCAAATAGAGCTAAGCACAGCATGACAGTTATTGCATGATTATTTAATAATTAGAATTCTTTTTACCACAGTCTGTTTTTCAAACATATTATGAACCATTACAAACATACAGAAAAGTACACAAAACATAAATATATAGCTCAATGGTTACTCATGAAGTAAATATCCATGTAAGCACACCAAAGTCAAGAAGTAAAATATTGAGAGCAGCCCTTAAGTCCTCCTCATGTCTCTTCCCAGTCACTCCTTGTGCCTCTCAAAAAGCAACTACTTTGAAGCAATTTCATTCGGCATTCATTTTCACGTTTTGGGAAGATGGCTGTTGGTCTCGTTGCTTCTTTAAAAGCAATTTTCTTTGTATGCTAACTGCATTTAAAATTTCTCTTTGTTTTTAGCTTTCAGCAGTTTTACTGTGATTTGCCTAGTGAAGTCTGAGGCGAGGACTTCCTTATTTATCCTATTTGGAGTTCACAGGACTTCTTGAGTCCACAATTTATTGTTTTTCATCATTTTGGAAAATTCTCAGCCACTTTTTTTTTTTCTTTTTCTTTTTTGGGGTACGCGGGCCTCTCACTGTTGTGGCCTCTCCCGTTGCGGAGCACAGGCTCTGGACGCGCAGGCTCAGCGGCCATGGCTCGCGGGCCCAGCTGCTCCGCGGCATGTGGGATCTTCCCAGACCGGGGCATGAACCCCTGTCCCCCACATCGGCAGGTGGACTCTCAACCACTGCGCCACCAGGGAAGCCCTCAGCCACTATTTCTTAAAGTGTTATTTTGGACTCATTTTTTTCTTTCCTTTCTCTCTAGGATTCTGGAAGTATGTTGGAGTTTCTCACTATTTTTTCTACCCTCTTTAAAAAATATTTTCCAACTTTTTGTCTCTGTATGTTAAGTATTTTTTTTTCTTACTTTATTCACTAATTTTAGTTCATTAAGTCTTTTTTCAATTCTGTATAAATTGCTCTAAACTGATCCATTGAGGTCTTAATTTTGGTTATCGTATTTTTTGATTCTAGAATTTCTACTTAGTTCTTTTTCAATTTGAAATGTCCTTTAAAAATAAATTCTATTCTGTGCTGAATTCATAATCTGGTCTTTTAACTCCTTAAAAGAGTAAGCATAGTTTTGTTTTTATGCTTTCTATATTTTGTTGCTATTCATGACATACCATACTTTGATGAATGTCAGAAAGATGATGTGATGTTTCCCTAGACAATGGTATTCAATGTGTTATTGATGTGGTGATATCAAAAGAGCCAACTAAGATTCTCTTTGGATTGATCCATAGACTTTTTTCTTTTTGTCATGAAAAATTCACAGTCTGTACTGAAGTAGAGGAAAATGTATGAGAACTCACAAGAATCCATTACCCAGTTTCAACAATTATCAACATTTAGCAACCATCGTTATCTTAAAGTTCATGCCTGATAAATCTAATACCTGGATCCACTGTGGGTCTATTTCCATTGTCTGTTGGCTCTATATCTCTTTTTCTTGTCTTCTTGCTATTATTTCTTTGGGTTTCAGAAACTGTATTGAAAAATTATTTGTAGAAATAATTTGATGTGTAGGATAATTTCTTTCTGTAGGGAAGATTTATGTTTTCTTCTGCTACATGCCTGGCAGCTCTTGAATCTGGAATCATCTTAATCCAATTTCAGGGACGAAGATGATTCAAAGCTGAGCTGAAACTGCTGCAAGAACCAGTCTCCTTTGGGGCACTCTGTTAGGGTGACCTAGGCTCTCTTACCAAGTCCAAGACTACAACATTTATGATTTTATCTCCATGAAACTGCTAAAAGTGCTGCGTAGCCCTTTGGCTGCCTCTTCCTGAATTGGTAAATTCCGTCAGAGGAAAAACCCAAACATTAGATCTTTACCATCTCATTAACTGTCCAATGCTTTCAAGCAGAATAAATATATGTGTATTATGAATATGTGTGTGTACATTAGTTATCCTCAGAAAGAAGATTGGTGCAGATCTGCTGGTCTTCCATTACTAGAAGCAAAAGCCTATTCTACACATCTTAAACAATCTCTCATCCTACAGTCTTTTTTACTAATCATCTTTAAAGGACAACTTGAATTGTAATATACAAGGATTGCTTATGGATTAATTGATTTCTATATCTACCAGTAAGAATTTATTAACCGCTGTTTCTGTAAGCTGTTTGTTTACTCTCGGGTCCTTTTCTCATTCTGATTTGTGTCACAATACAGGCTCTCTGACTCTTTGGCTTCCAAGTAGGTGTACCCAAAGAAGGCCCTGGTAGAAAATTGGAGGGTGAGAGTAGGGCAGAGATGTCAGGGTATTCTTACCTCTATTTTTGCTTCCTTTGGTGTCTCTGGCAGTAGCTGGGTCTCCTTCATGGTCTAGCTCTTACTGAAAGGCTCTGGCTTCTGGGTTGTGGTAACATATCTCCTCCCATTGTTTCCCCCACCCCTAAAAACGATAGAGTATTCCTACAGTTGCTAACCTGTGGGTTGCCTTACTCTTTTTGGCTTCTCAACCCTTCTCTCACTGTGTAATCAGTGATACCTCTAAATTTACCTCCAAATTCCCACCATATAATAATACCCCCTATTTTAAAGACCTAGTGCAGTTACTTTATCTGTCTATAGGGTTTTGTTACAGTACGAAACGTGTAATACGCAGTACTTATCCGCAGGAAAGGTACAGTCTTGACAAGGAACAAAAGACGTCTGTATATGAAGAAATGACAGATGACCATGTGTTAAGTGTCAGCTTTGATGGATTTACACAAGAAGGCCAAAGCAACTCAAGGAAGGGAGACACCCCTGGAATCCTCAGGACCTTTTGGTGGAGGTAAGTCAGGTTGTGTGGTAGAATAGAATAGAAAACTCTCCAGGTGGAGCTGAAATAAGAAGTTTCTGGAAAACAAAACTCTAGATCAAAATCTGCATGGAAAAGTAGCTTTTGAAATTATTTTCCATTCAAACTAATGACATATATGAGTAACTTGGTGATTCTTGTGCATACTTTGAAAAATCTTTAAACTTCGAAAAACCTTTAAAACCAATGTGACGGCATTTTCTCTTTTTTTTAAGATTTAATTTTATTTATTTTTGGCTGCGTCGGGTCTTCGTTGCTGCGCATGGGCTTTCTCTAGTTGCAGCGAGCGGGGGCTACTTTTCATTGTGGTGCACAGGCTTCTCATTGCGGTGGCTTCTCTTGTTGTGGAGTATGGGCTCTATGCACGTGGGCTTCAGGAGTTGTGGCTCGTGGGCTCTAGAGCTCAGGCTCGGTAGTTGTGGCGCACAGGCTTAGTTGCTCTGTGGCATGTGGGATCTTCCTGGACCAGGGATCGAACCTGTGTCCCCTTCATTGGCAGGTGGATTCTTATCCACTGTGTCACCAGGGAAGTCCCTGTGATGGCATTTTCAATCTCACTTTACACATTTGGTCTTACTAGTTCATAAACTTGAGCTTCACTGGAAATAACCCTGTCATTCACTGCAAACAAGTTCTGTCATTTCAGATGCTACCAACAGACAACCGATTGAAAACTGAGCGATGAGTGGTAGTCAAAGAACTCTTGAGCAGATACGTAGTTTTCCAGTGAATAAGGGTTCATGATGGGTGCATGATGAAATGCTCTTTCTAAGCCAGGATGTGACTCTACTTTTGGGTGGACTGAGGCATTTGAAGTAAGTTGGGGGATAGAAGGTGTTGTGTGAAACCAATTATTTGTATGTGGATTGTTATTCTGGAGCTCATTTTTATCGGGTTGCCAGGCTGTGGTCAAGCCCAGTGCTGGGGGATGAACATTCCTCTAGTTTGGTGTATACTGTTTCTGGGCAGTCAGTGGAAAGAGCATTGAATTTGGAGTCAGATCTAACTTGGAGACCCCTCTTGGATCTTCCTTGGCTATTTGATCTTGGGGAAAGCATTTAACTTCTTGAGTTTCACCTTCCTTATCTACAAATTATTAAGAGTATTGCAATCTCGTAGGAGACTGTTGTAATAATTTAGGTGAAAGTGCTTAGTAAACTCTTACAAATGTAGCTATTTCTTGCACAAACATTTGAGCTGCCCCACTATGTCTAAGCTATTGTGCTTGGCCAGGTTAGAAAATTTGCTGGGGGAGAGATCGTAGGCACCTAATGGTACTTCTACATAGGACCTTGTCCTTATAAAACAGGCAAGGGAGAATCACATAATTTTCTTTCTTGCTTTTTTATTTTTCATTTTTCAATTGCCACTCCTAAAACTGACTTATAGAATATTTGCATTCATTGTACATATTGCTCACACTATGCGCTTGGCTCTGCTCCAAAGGTGGAAGTTGAAATAAATGTTCCTATTATAACTAAACTCTATCTCCTTCCCTCTCTTGTATCCTGGAGTCCTTATAATGTATACACTGCATAAAAGGCACATGAAATAAGAAGTCATTATTTGCAAAGTACATTTTTTTCCTCTCTGGGGCCTTATTAGCAATTGACAATCTTAAAATTTTATCTCCCAAGCAGGGTCCTCATCAGGTATTCCTTGACTCCATTCTGTTAAGCATCTTCACCAATCATTATTAAGCCACCTACTAAAAATCAGGGGAAAAAAAACAGCTCAAGGGAGCCTCCCCCGGCCCCTACTGCAAGCTAATAGCTTCCCCTATCCAGAACAAATGCTAAAACTGGTCAGAAGTCACATTATTTACTCTCAGAATAATAGTCTTTTGCAGTTTATGCTTATCTTGTCACCCAACCACAGTAATAATATGTTTGACATGAACTGCATACTAATTACTTTTATTATTCCAGAAGTTTCATTAGCAACAGTCCTCCCTTGCCCCCAATACTCCCAAACTCCCGAATGTCTAAAAATACCATCTTAACTATATCCCCAAAGACAAAATAAATTCCAGCATACACATTTTATATTTGTTCCTCCACCTCGCTCCCACCCTTGCCGAATCTTTCAGCCATCACACCAAAAATGCTAAAAGTCAGAAAGAATATCATTATGATTTCTCAAAAAGAGCGCTTACTCTGAACTTAAGAAGACTTTAAGAATCTTCTCTTAACTCAGACCTGAGAGACAGTTGGACACTTTCTCCCTTCCTTAAGACAAACAAACAAATTATGGTCTGTACAGATTTTTAATTTTATTAACCAGTTTTCAGCTTTTAGAAGCCTAGAAAATAAATGTAAATACCGAACTTCTGAATGCCAAGATTTAACTTGGAATTTGAAAGTGGATAATGAAGAAACTTGAGGCAGTCAAAATAAATGAAATAGCCTCCATGGATCACATTCAAACTTCTGTTTTAAGCAAAATTTGGGCAAGTGGTTCATAGCAGATTAGAAGTAGTGACTCGGAAATGGAAATGTGGTTGCCCTGTGTTGTAGTCAGTTTGAACTGCCATAATAAAATACCATAGATGGGGTGGCTTAAACAAGACACTTATTTCCCCCAGTTCTGGAAGCTTGGAAGAACAAGGTGAAGGTGCAGTCCTATTTTTCCTAGTCCTCTTCCTGGCTTGCAGACAGTCAGCTTCTCACGTGGCCTTTCCTCAGAGCACGTGTGTGAGGAGAAAGAGAGAGCAAACTCCCTGGTGTCTTTTCTTTTAAGGGCACTAATCCCATCATGACGGTCCCATCCTCATGACTTCATATAAACCTACTTACCTCTCAAAGGCCCCATGTTCAAATACTATCACCATACCACTGGGAGTTAGGATTTCAACATGTGAATTTTAGGGGGACAAAATTCAGTCCATAGCGCTCTGCAAAAGTCAGATATACCAGCAGCAGCCAAAAGAGAAAGTAATCCCTTGATAGGGAGGGATCAAAGAAGAACTACTGTAACATTTTATTGTTAAAAGGGACCATTTAGTTCAGGAACATGTTGCTCTGTGGAGGTGAGTGGTTCCTGAGGGCATCATGGTTACTCATGTTCATAATAATGAGTCTGATTCATTTAAAAAAAGGATGAAATATCTTCAGTGCTCTCTGTTTAAGAGGGCACTGAAATGAATGTAATCTATTTTAGATTTATTGTTGTCAACGTACTTAAAATATTGGTGTGTCTGCAGGTTGCAATCAGTCCTGTGAAACATCCATTTATGTGGAATGGTTGGTTTTCTGAAACCTGATAAATCTCATGCATTAATAAACAATAAGTATTTTTTAGGGTCAGTCAGTAGGATACCATTTCCAAAGAACAATTTTCTTTTAAACTGAATTATGCAAGAGCTAACAAAATTTAGTGTTGATATTTCAGCTGTTGAAAACAATCCATCGGGTTCTTCACTACTTAGCACCAAGGTAGAAAAAATTTATCACAGTGCTCTTTTATCCAAGCATGTCTATGCATACCAATCTCATTGCCCTTTAATTTAAAGGTGGTAGTAGAGATCAGGGGTACAATAGAAGAGAAAACTTATGTTTGACCACAGTTCTTCCACCTGGGCCAAGGAACAATGATTTCCTGACTTGTCTGCCTTTTGTCTTAGTGCCTTCTCTCCTGTTAGTAGCCTTTCTCTGGACCCTATTGTGATTGCAATGGCCAGATTTCCCTTTTTGCTGCCTGCCATACTTACCAACAAATCAGCATCCATCTCCACAGTGAGGCTTATCTTGCCAAAAGTCGAGGATACTCGAAGACCATTGGCTGCAATTCCCTATATCAATCCCTACACTAGAGATGGCCTTGCCAATGGGACCGTAATAATTGACATTGCTTGGCAAAGCCTCCCCATACTCTGGATGATGTTTGGAAAGGTATAGTCAGCTTCTGCCTCTATAATTCTCTTTTTATATATGTTTTCATATATAAAAACCCCCATTTGGCTGATACATCCCTCTTTAGCTATATTAAAATCTTTGAGGTCTGGTCTTATCTTGCTGGCAGTGGTCCTGGGCTGTCTTGTTAAGGTGACACTGCAGATCTTGGTTATGAGCCATTATGTCCTGATTTTAGAGTTTATGCCTGGGTATAGTCTTATTCTTTTAAATCTGTGTTCTTGAGGAGGATGCCTCAGTGTAGTACCCCCAAATCAACAGGTACTGAATAACACTATGTACCAAGTGCTTTATCTGCTACTCACATCTAATCTATTAGCAAAGCCTAGTGGATATAAAAAATATATCCTGATTCTACTTCTCCTACTTCCACTGCTGTCAGTCTAGCCCAGGCCTCCACTCTTATTCATCTAGACACTGCCATGGTCTCCTAACCAGTCTCCCTTCTTCCAGTCTTGTCTGTTGGGCTTTTTCAACACAGCAGCCACATACAGATAGACTCATATCACTCTTCTGCTCAAATCATCCAACTGCTTCCTATGAGAGAATAAAATCCAAATGTTCATTGACTGGATACAAGGCCCTCCCTGGTGTAAGGGCACCTTCTTGATCTCATCTTCTAACATCTCCCCCTTGCTCACCCTCTTCACTTACGCTGGCCTCCAAATGCTTCTTTCGACATGCTAAGCATGGTCCTGCTTCGAGCCTTCTGCCCTTGCTGTACCCTTGTGGGGGCGCGGGGGGCGGGGGGAGGGGAGCGTGCAGTGGGTAGGCCTGTTTTTTCCCCTGATGTGTGCATGTCTAGGTCCCTCACTTCATTCAGGGTGCTGTTCATATGTCCTGTCGTTGGAGAAGCCCGCCCTGACCACCCTATCTAAAATAAGAGCCTCCCACCCTGTGCTGTATTCCTCTGTGTCTCTCCTTGCCCTGATCATTTATTTGCTCATTGATTTTTTGGTTCAACTCCCCCCACTAAAACATAATCCCCACTAGAGTTGGTTCACAGCTATGTCCCCAGTTCCTAGAGCAGTGTCTGGCAACTAGTGTGCCTTCAGTAAATATTTGTTGGCTAATTGACAGAATGATTCCTTATCTAATTGAATCCTCACGGCACTTCGTTTAAGGGTTAGGTGCCTGTAATCTGATTTTGTAAAGAAACGGAAAAAGCAGGCCTACTAACTTGCTTAGAGAATGTAGATACTACAGAGCTGAGTTTTGGATTTTGATCCTCATGACCTGGTGTTCAGTGTCTAGTGCAGCACACTTTTTTTTTTTTAAGCATTTATTGTCCATTTATTTCTTTTTTTTCACAACTTTATTGGAGTATAATTGCTTTACAATGGTGTGTAAGTTTCTACTGTACAACAGAGTGAATCAGCTATACATGTACATATATCCCCATATCCCCTCGCTCTTGAGCCTCCCTCCCACCCTCCCTATCCCACCCCTCTAGGTGGTCACAAAGCATTGGGTTGATCTCCCTGTGCAGCACCTTTTAACCCCCATCTAGTGATGTGGAGCTATAGGGCAATGTCAGTGAGGGCTGGGAGGTGGCCTTCCAGGACGTGGCCGTTGGCGTTCAGTGGCAGCACAGAACCATTAGGTTATTGCTGATTTTACAGCTGACGATGAAGTTTCTCAGGAAGCTAAATTGTGGCCCATCCACATATCTATCGATCAGGACTCCTCAGTCTCAACACGGCGAATGCGGAGTTTAGTTTTCTGTTTTCTTGACATTCTGTTCTGAATTAACAGGTCAGAAACTTAATGATTGGACCTTATGTTGTGGTAGTTATTACTTACTTCCTCACCCTTTTTCAGATAGATAACAATAACAGGACCTAGAGTATATACAGACTGAATCCAGAGCCACGAGATAGGAGGTTAACCAGATCAGAATCGTTCATTCAGGGATCGGAGTCACATAACCAGCTACAGGTCCAGGATACAGAGTGTTAGATGTGACGTTTCCAGGATTTTCAGCAGTCAGGTCTTCTTTATCGATGGACTACTGCCCCATTGTAGGAGTGTCTGGTGTTAGACAGGGAGGACTCTAGAGACTAACCAAGTGCCCACACTTGCCTCTTAATGCCGCCCCGTGGGCCAGGGCAAAGGCAAGGTCAGGGGCACCTGTCGACCACATTGCCCTAGCAACTGGAAGCCAAATGGGCTCCATGGCTGGCTGCTGGTCTCTGTGTCAGTGTGTTCGTCTCTGAATGCACAATGCTGACTGTCTGAGGTTGATGCCATTTGGTTTTTGTTTATGTGTAGATAAAATTCTAAAGTCTTCTAGCCCCTCTTTTAACTTTAACAGCTGCCAGCACAAGTCTGCTGAAACTATGGGAAATAAGTGACTCTACATAAATATGTTTTTTAAAAAGTAAGATGCAGGGCTTCCCTGGTGGCGCAGCGGTTGAGAGTCCGCCTGCCAATGCAGGGGACACGGGTTCGTGCCCCGGTCCGGGAAGATCCCACATGCCACGGAGCGGCTGGGTCCGTGAGCCATGGCCGCTGAGCCTGCGCGTCCGGAGCCTGTGCTCTGCAACGGGAGAGGCCACAACAGTGAGAGGCCCGCGTACCGCAAAAAAAAAAAAAAGGTAAGATGCAATGGGCTCAGCATGAGTCAGCATGTGGGAATACTGCTTAGGGGGCAAGTGTGACTCTGGAACTTGAAAACAGGAACCTAGCAAGAGGTCCTTTTTCCTACAAACATCATTTTAACCATATATTTTTAGAACACCTATTATACGGTAGGTAGTGTGTTATATGCTGTGACACACAGACACAAGGTCAGACAGTTCTCAGGAAGCTCAGTATCTAGTGACTTCACTGTGGGTCACTTCGAGACTCTTGTGTTCCTGTTTCCTTCAGCTTTCAAGAATTATAAAAGGGAGCGTAAAAACTGAGATAAATGAAAAAGAACCTGATTAGTCTGAAGGTTTAATGATGTAATGATCAGTTAGAGGAAAGATACAGAGAGCATACCATGCAGTTCATCTCCCTTCACACTTCATGAGGTGTCTGTGCGATGAGAGAGATGATACTAAGATATAATGGATGGAGAGACCCTTCCTTCTTGACCTTAAAGCAATGAAAATATTTGCATATATATTATGTATATCTTGTGTGTTTGCATATGTGTGTACACATATATACAAGCATACCTTGCTTTGTTGCACTTTGCAGATACTGCATTTTTACATATTGAAGGTTTGTGGCAACCCTGTGACGATTAAGTTTGTAAACACCATTTTTCCAACAACATTTGCTCGCTTCATGTCTCTGTGTCACATTCTGGTAATTCTTGCAATATTTCAAACTGTCTCATTATTATTATATTTGTTATGATGATCTATGATCAGTGACCTTAAATGTTACAGTTGTAATTGTTTTGGGGCGCCATGAGCCGTGTTCATCTAAGACAGGGAATTAAACTGATAAATATTGTGAGTGTTCTGACTGGTCCATCGACTGGTATTCTCCCATCTCTCCTCTCTCCTCATGCCTCCCTATTTTCAGAGACACAACAATGTTGAAATTAAGCCAATTACTAACACTACAATGGCCTGTAAGTGTTCAAGTGTAAGAAAGAGTCTCATGTCTCTCACTTTAAGTCAAAAGTTAGAGATGATTAAGCTTAGTGAGAAAAGCATGTGGAAAGTTGAGATAGGCTGAAGTCTAGCCCTCTTGTGGCAAAAAGTTAGCCATGCTGTGAATGCAAAGGAAAAGTTCTTGAAGGAAATTAAAAGTGCTACTCCAGTGAAGACATAAATGATTTAAAGGAAAAAAAAGTGAAACAGCCTTATTGCTGATATGGAGACAACTTCAGTGATCTGACTAGAAGATCAAACCAGTTTAAGGAAAGAAGCCATTTCCATAACATAAAAGTGCCAGGTGAAGCAGCAAGTGTTGATGTCTTAGAAGCTGCAGGAAGTCATCCAGAAGATCTAGCTAAGATAATTCATGAAGGTGGCTACACTAAACAATAGATTTTCTAGATGAAACAGCCTTATATTGGAAGAAGATGCCATCTAGGACTTTCATAGCTAGAGAGGAGAAGTCAATGCCTGGCTTCAAAGTTTCAAGGACAGACAGACTCTCTTGTTAGGGGCTGATGCAGCTGGTGACTTGAAGTTGAAGCCAATGCTCACTTACCATTCAAAAAATCCTATGACCCTTAAAAATTATGCTGAATCTACTCTGCCTGTGCCCTATAAATGGAACAACAAAACCTGGTAGACAGCACCTCTGTTTACAACATGGTTTAAGCCCACTCTTGAGACCTACTGCTCAGAAAAAAAAGATTCCTTTCAAAATATTACTGCTCATTGACAGTGCACCTGCTCATCCAAGAGCTCTGATGGAGATATACAACAAGATTAGTGTTGTTTTCATGCCTGCTAGCACAACATTTATTCTGCAGCCTAATCATCGAGGAGTCATTTTTTAGACTTTCAAGTCTTCTTATTTAAGAAATATATTTCGTAAGGCTATGGTTGCCATAGATAGTGATTCCTCTGATGGATCTGGGCAAACTCAATTGAAAACCTTCTGGAAAGGATACACCATTCTAGATACCATTAAGAACATTTGTGATTCATGGGAAGAGGTCCAAATATCAACATTAACAGGAGTTTGGGAGAAGTTGATTTTAACCTTCATGGATGACTTGGAGGGGTTTGAGACTTCAGTGGAGGAAGTAGCTGCAGATAGAGTGGAAACAGCAAGAGAACTGGAAGTGGAGCCTGAAGCTGTGGCTGAATTGCTGCAATCTCATGGTTAAACTTTAATAGATGAAGAGTTGCTTCTTAATGATGAACAAAAAAGTGGTTTCTTGAGATGGAATCTACTCCTGGTGAAGATGTTATGAAGATTGTTGTAATGACAACAAAGGATTTATTTATTTATTTATCTTTAACATCTTTATTGGAGTATAATTGCTTTACAGTGTTGTGTTAGCTTCTGCTGTGTAACAAAGTGAATCAGCTATACGTATGCATATATCCCCAAATCCCCTCCCTCTTGTGTCTCCCTCCCACCCTCCCTATCTCACCCCATAGGTGATCACAAAGCACGGAGCGGATCTCCCTGTGCTATGCGGCTGCTTCCCACTAGCTATCTCTTTTGCATTTGGTAGTGTGTATACGTCCATGCCACTCTCTCACTTCTTCCCAGCTTACAACAAAGGATTTAGAATAGTACATAAACTTAGTTGATAAAGCAGTGGCAAGTTTTGAGAGGATTGACTCCAGTTTTGAAAGAAGTTCTACTGTGGGTAAAATGCTGTCAAACAGCCTTGCATGCTGCAGCGAGACCTTTCATGAAACAATGAGTCAGCCCATGCAGCAAACTTCATTGTCGTCGTATTTCAAGAAATTGCCACAGCCATCCCAACCTTCAGCATCCATCACCCTGACCAGTCAGCAGCCATCAACATCGAGGCAAGACTGTCTACCAGCAAAAAGATTAGGACTTGCTGAAGGCTCATATGATGGTTAGCATTTTTTAGCAAGAAAATATTTTTAAATTAAGATAAGTACATTACAGTTTTTAGACATACTGCACACTGAATATACTATAGTGTAAACATAACTTTTATAAGCACTGGAAAACCAAAAAATTCGTGAGACCCACTTTGTTGGGATATTCGCTTTATTGTTGTGGTCTGGAACCAAACCCCCAATATCTCTGAGGTAAGCCTGTATTTGTGTCCCCCCCCAAATTCATATGTTGAAGTCCTAACCCCCAGTACCTCAGAATGTAACTATATTTGGAGATAGGGTCTTTAAAGAGGTAATTAAGTTAAACTTGTTTATTGGGTTGGGCCCTAAAGCAACATGACTGGTATCCTTATAAGAAGAGATTAGGAAACAGACAGGCCCAGAGGAGAAACCATGTGAAGACACAGGGAGAAGACAGCCATTTCTCTTGTAAGCCTGAGAGGCCTCAGAAGGAATCAACCCTGCCAACACCTTGATCTCAGACTTTTAGCCTCCAGGACTGTGAGGAAATACATCTCTGTTGGTTAAGTTACCTGGTCTGTAGTGCTTTGTGATGGCACCCCTAGCAAAATGACACAATACACAAAGTAAAAGGACTCTAGCGCTGGAGATTTTAAGTACTCAACAACTGCACATATGTATCAGGGCTAGCTTAGAAAGAAATATTCTCAGGTGCGGGATCATGCTGGGCTGCTAAGCATAGTGATGGGATGAGAAATAATCCTGGATACTCTAGCTCTGTGGACGTGAAGTGCTTTATGTCTCTACTAGCTCGTTCACTTAGTGAGTATTTTTTAAGTTCCTGCTATGTACCAGGAAGTGAACTAGGTACAGGAAATACAAGATGGATTGGCAAAAGGATTTGTCCTCAAGGAGCAGTTATGGCTGCCTCTTGCTACAGTGTGGGAAGTCTTGTGATGAATATTTGAACAGGGCACCTAACTTCACAGGGTGGTCGTTCCAGCTCTGTGTCCCGACAGTCACTGGACTACACTTGGTCTCTTTCTTACTTATTTCTCCTGTTTTAAAGTCCTGTCTTTTATTGACCTCCTCCAGTTCTTTTCTTTCTTTTTCTAAATGACTAAGTGTTAGATATCAACCCAGGATTTGTAGTAGTTCAGTTAGGCTCCCAGGAAGTCATTCAGAGAACATGATGCAGTAAATCAGACTTTGTGTTAACTCTGACTTGGAGAGTTACCATCTGTCTGACTCAATTCCAGAAGAGAGAACCATCTCCTGTGACCTCTTCCCCTGTATTTCAGGCCATAAATAGGTGCTGGGGCCCTGCCAGGTTGGGTCACCGTGGCTCAAAAGGGACTGTCAGTTCCTCACAAACACTACACAGCTGCAAAATGACTGTGCCACCCAAGGTGACTCATAAAATCTACCCCTATAAAAGGGGCTATTAGAAATGTCACCTCCTGGCTATCACTATAATGCAGTTATGAGTCTAGTTCTCAGCTGACTACCCAGAGTCCTCAGAAGAACCAAGAGAGAAATCTGGGAAACCTAACACTTTGATTTGCCCAAGGCAAGTGTTAGGAAGCAGTCAGAGTAGAACTTTTAGAGGCTATTTTTAATCTAGGATTGTGACAAAATATAAATGATGTTTGATACCTGCTTGTATTTAGTCAGGGTTCTCCAAAGAAACAGAAGGGGAGAGAGAGAGAGACAAAGATAAGAGGAGAGAGGAGAGAGAGAAAAGAGAGGAGAGAGAGAAAAGAGATTGATTGATTCTAAGGCATTGACTCATGTGATAATGGGGCTTGCAAATCCAAAATCAGCAGGGCAGACCCGCAGGCTGGAAACTCAGACAGGGTTTCTATGTTGCAGTCTTGAAGCAGAATTTCTCTTTCATAGGAAACTTCAGTCTTTGCTCTTAAGGCCCTCCACTGATTGAAGGAGACCCGCTCACGTGTAAACAGAGAGTGATCTGCTTATTGTAGATGTTCATCACATCTGCAAAATGCCTTCTCAGCAACACCTAGGCCAGTGTTCGACCAAACAACTGGGCATCATAGCCTAGCCAAGTTGACACATAAAATGAACTGGCTTACTACTTTTAACTAAAAGAAGTAATCTGAATTTTTTAGCATGTTATTGAATAAGAATCTTAATAAAGGTAACTAGTAGTCACAAAAATTTACTAAACCTCGTTTGCCTCTCTTTGAATGCTTTCAGTCCTGGGCTTTTGAGCCACTGCTTCATAAGGCAGGCAGGTCCATCTTTGGATAACTCTTATGGTTGACAAGCCGTGCTTGAATTTATTTATTTTTAAATTTTTTTTAATCTTTTTTTTTTTACATCTTTATTGGAGTATAATTGCTTTACAATGGTGTGTTAGTTTCTGCTTTATAACAAAGTGAATCAGTTATACATATACATATGTTCCCATATCTCTTCCCTCCTGCGTCTCCCTCCCTCCCACCCTCCCTATCCCACCCCTCTAGGTGGTCACAAAGCACCGAGCTGATCTCCCTGTGCTATGCAGCTGCTTTCCACTAGCTATCTACCTTAAGTTTGGTAGTGTATATATGTCCATGCCTCTCTCTCGCTTTGTTCCAGCTTACCCTTCCCCCGCCCCGTATCCTCAAGTCCATTCTCTAGTAGGTCTGTGTGTTTTTTTTTTTTTTTTCGGTACGCGGGCCTCTTACTGTTGTGGCCTCTCCCGTTGCGGAGCACAGGCTCCGGTTGCGCAGGCTCAGCGGCCATGGCTCGTGGGCCCAGCCACTCCGCGGCACGTGGGATCTTCCCGGACCGGGGCACGAACCCGTGTCCCCTGCATTGGCAGGCGGACTCTCAACCGCTGCGCCACCAGGGAAGCCCAGGTCTGTGTCTTTATTCCTGTCTTACCCCTAGGTTCTTCATGACATTTTTTTTCCCCTTAAATTCCATATATATGTGTTAGCATACGGTATTTGTCTTTCTCTTTCTGACTTACTTCACTCTGTATGACAGACTGTAGGTCTATCCACCTCACTACAAATAGCTCAATTTCGTTTCTTTTTATGGCTGAGTAATATTGCATAGCTCCCATCCTGCTCCATGTAACTGTCGTGCCTTAAGTGCAGTTCTACTCTCTGAAACAACACTGAAGCAAGACAAAGACCAATTCCTCTTAAATCATATCCCGAGTGTGTTTTATGGGATATTCATTTTATATGACGCTCAGCGTGGGGATGTGGGACAAGGGAAGTTCTCTGATCAAGTAAGTTTGGGAAACATTGCTTATAAGCCCTTCCTTTGGAAGATTTATCATGACTCATATGAAAGGCTTTGTAATTCTGCAGCAAAGAAAGCAGCTGAACTAAACTTTAACTTAGCATTTCCCAGACACCTGATCTTGGAAAAACCCCTTTCTTCTTTTTAGTACCATCCTACAGAATATAAATGGAAAAGTTCTGCAAGATTCTCTGGCACCATCAACGCCCAGCCTTTAGTTTAGATGCTCTGTCCCCCTGATTGCTGGTGCAATGCAGCTGTGTTGTGGAACACACCACTCCAGTCCTTAGTGCTTAATAATAAGTAATAGCCATTTATTATTTCCCCCATGTCTACAGTTCACTGGGTGATTCTGGTGATCTGGGCTGGTCACGATTGATCTTGGCTGGGCTTACTTATGCATCTGCAGTGATGAGTAGGCTGTGGTATGTCAGGTCTAGCCTAGCCTTGGCTGGGATGACTCAGCTTTATTCCATGTGCTTCTCATATCCTTCCAGCAGGCTAGCCTAGGCTATTTTCATTGTGGTGACAGGAGTTGAAGAGAAGAAAGAAACATGCAAGCAAACACTTTTCCATGCGTTAAGTTGCTAAAACACTTGCTTGCATCAAGTTTGCTAAGATTCTGTTGGTCAGAACAAGTCACTTGGGCAAGCTCAGAGTGACAGCGTATTGCAAAGTTACAGGGCAAAGGGCAAGGATATGGGTGGCCATTAATTGAGGCTATTGGTTCTATTTACTTAATGCAGCTGTTGAATGCAAATCTGAGAAATGGTGCCAAGATAGCTGCAGCATGGGCTTCCCTGGTGGCGCAGTGGTTGAGAGTCTGCCTGCCGATGCAGGGGACACGGGTTCGTGCCCCGGTCCCGGAGGATCCCACATGCCGCGGAGCGGCTGGGTCCGTGAGCCATGGCCGCTGAGCCTGCGCGTCCGGAGCCTGTGCTCCGCAATGGGAGAGGCCACAACAGTGAGAGGCCCGCATGCTGCAAAAAAAAAAAAAAAAAAAAAGATAGCTGCAGCAGAGTTGCCAGGGGGACGATAGTAAACTTGAGGTCCTCAGATCCCCACCCCTCAGAGATGCTCAGGATGGGGTTGGGTACCCATAGTTTTAAAATCTCCTTGGGTAATACTGATGATAAGCCAGGTTCGGAAACCCTTGGTCTAGACCCTTCTACTGTTTAACAATATTAATTAAGGTCTTACAATGATAAATGCCACAAGGGATAGAGAAAGAGATGTAAGGTGAAGATGATGTAGTTTCTCATTGAGCTTCAGGCAAATAACACTGATGTGGTGAGTTACATAGCAACAGGTCAGCTTTCAATCTGATTGCTGCCATGATCCTTCCCTGGCCTAAAATCTGACCTGGCTCTTGGGATCCCTGCAACTAGATCATTTTCTCAAACTGTAACTGCCATGATCCTTCCCTGGCCTAAAATCTGACCTGGCTCTTGGGATCCCTGCAACTAGATCATTTTCTCAAACTGTAACTGACACATGCCATTCTGTGTGTGCCGTGCCCTCAGTCAGAGGGCCTGTGAGGGAGGGAGACGAAGCCAAGGGTAGTGCAAATTTAGCCAGACGTAAAAGGGTCTGGGAATAGGTGATTCCTACCCCAAAGACCAAAGATGCCAGGGGGGTCAACGGGGTTACTGATTGTAGAGGGTTGACTACGAAAACATATCTGCAGACTGAATAAAATAATATCTCCCAAATGTATATACAACTTTTTCCCCAAAGACTTTTATATACTGTTACGATTAGTAACAGGCACTACTGAGCTCATCATATCAAATTGTGTGTATATATGTATTTATATTTAACCTCAGTCAACAGCTAGTGAATATTCAACCAATTAATACCTTGCAGAAGTTAATATGATTTTTTTTACGTTATAAAGTTGGGAACTGTATTAGCCTGCTTGGGCCGCCATAATGAAAAACCACAGACCGGGTGGCTTAAACGATGAATACTTCTTTTCTCACAGTTCTGGAGGCTGGAAATCCATGATCAAGGTGCCAGCAGGATTGGTTTCTGATGAGAGCCCTCTTCCTGACTTGTAGACAGCTGCCTTCTCACTGTGTGTGGCCTTTTCTTTGTCACATGCAGAGAGGGCGAACTCTGGTGACTCTTAGAAGGACACCAGGTCTATCAGATTAGTGCCCCACCTTTATGACCTCATTTAACTTTACTACCTCATTAAAGGCTCTGTCTCCAAATATAGTCACATTGGAGCATATGAATTTGGGGGGGACACAGTTCAGTTCAGTGGTTCACAGGAACCACTGAGTTAGACTGCTGCTGAATGGAACGAAATGCCCTCATGCCTTATGGTTCCCATTTGGGATCTCCTCCCAGACGTATTCGGGACTCAGAAGCTTCCCTAGCTCAGTCCTTTAGAGTGCTGACTCTCAAACATTTTTGGACTGTAGCCATTATAGGTAGCTCAGAAGGTCCTTTGGCCTCCCTACTTCATGTACTCTGCTAGAATATATAAAGCAATTGGGTTCAAAATATGTGGATCATATGTTTACTTTAAAATCGAATGATGAGCTTATGTATAGATTTTTACGTCATAGATCTTTACAACCTAGACCATGGACTTAATCAAATAATCTTATTATGCTCATCTTGATCATATGTTGCAATTTAAAAAAAAGCAAACAAAATTTTCTCACATCTCCAATGAATGTACAAGCATATATCTTACATCTTTATCAATGAGGGCGTGAATGATTAATATTTGAATTGCAGTGTCTCTGAGTGTGTCAGTATAGCTGTTAGAATATTTTAGTCTCCTAATCTCATATGTGCTTCAGTGGAAGCTCAGAAGGCATATGTTAATGGTATAGTGGTTAACAGTGAGGGCTCTAAAGCAAGGGTCAACAAACTATGGCCCGTAGGCCAAATCCTGCATGCTACCTGTTATTATAAATAAAGTTTTTCTGCAACACAGCCATGCCCATTTGTTTACCTAGTGTCTGTGGCTGCTTTGGGGCTATAATAGCACAGCTGAGTAGAGACCATAGGGCCTACAAACCCTAAGATACTTACCAACTGACCCTTTACAGAAAATGTTTGCTGACCCCCAATCTAGAGTAGAGATCCTTGAGTTCAAATTCTGTCTCTGTGGTTTCCAGCTGTGTGATGTCATGCAAGTTATCTAACCTCTCTGTGCCTTAGTTTCATCATTTGTAAAATGAGTACAATACTATTACCTGCCTCAAAGGGGTCTTAAGAGCAATAAATGAGTATGTAACATCTCAGCATAGGGCCTGGACTAAAAAAAAAACTCAAACAGTAGTTGTTATTATTAATCAACAACCCACAACAAACTAAATTTATAATGAAGATGCTAAACTAAGAGCATTTATAATTAAAAAGGAAAATTAACAGTAATTAAAAACCTCACCAGCTCAAATCTACAGTGGTGAGGGTCCTCCCTAAATATCCTTTTTAAAAACTTACAGAAATTCTGTTTCTTTGTGGGGTATGCCTGGTGGGAGGCTTTTGTTTGTTTGTTTTTAACATTGGTAAGTGTTGCCTGGCACTAAGCCATCTTAAGAGAATGTAGAATAAATTCATAGTAAATGTTGGCAATATACTAAGTTTAGTTTATTAAAAACACACTTAGCAACCCTTAGTAATTCACTTAGTAATTTACCAGTAAATAGCCTCTAGCCATTTATAATAAGTTGGTGGAATTATCCTATGTCTCACCCTAACCCATACCCTTTCTGACTGATGGGCAGCCTTCTAGTTCATAGAGTCAATGAAACCAAGTCATGGATTCGATCCCTAGTTTCATTGTCATTCTTGATTCTCTCCTGTGGCCACGGGCTGAACTTTTCACCAGGGGCAGATTGGTCCCTGGGAAAGATTGAGTAGTAGCATGTATGGTTGGATAAGCATAAATATCTTAGTCTCACTGGAAAATACATCCCAGTGATGAGTGGTAGGTCAGTAGCATCATGTTTTGGTAAAGGAAATACATAACCCAAGATAAGGCAGTGGAGGTTACTTTCTAGTCTACCTTGGTCACACCTAGTTATGTGAGGTCATTGCCAGTTTGTACCACAAGGAGTGAGTTTTGCAGTTGTATACAAAACTGGGAATAGCAGTCATGAAGAATAAACTGGACATTTAATTAGGAGTAGAAAGGGCAAATAGAAAGCTCTGTGTCTAATCTGTTGGTTGTTTGGATCCTTATTACTGTCAGAAGTTTCTTCACAAAGTTTTGAAATGAAATACAAATAATCATCAACCTGTGAGCATGATTGGAAAAGAGCCATCGAGAATGGTTACTCAGTGGCATAGCAAGGTTCATTCACCACAGTAGACTCTAATTTTCTTTTTTTAGATATACAATAGATTAAAAAAAAAAACTTCCTATGGATGGTTCTTGCATAAGATTCTCCACACTAAAATATCTGGTCTTTTCTTTCTTCTGACTTTCTCTTGGCACCCTCTCTGACCTGTGAGAATCTGGGCAGTGTTCCCTCTCTTAGCGTGTCCTCTTCTGTATCTGTTTCTTCAAGTTCTGTGCTACCGGGAGCTCTCCACCCTCCGCCATCGATTTTTATCATTTCATTCCGTTCTTGAAGATTCCTTATATCCCAGCCTAACCTGATCAAGTAGAAGTGAGCTGTCTATACCCTACTTTCTTTGTTCCTGGGTCAGAAATGACTAGATAATGTATTATTGAAAAGAAAGAAGGACATAAAGGAAAGTATGTGTGAATTTACAGTTCTTGTTCACCTTACTTGGTTTTTAAAACAACATGCATTTCCTGATTATAGAAGAAGTACTTGTCCACTGTAGGAAGTTTGGCACAATAACACTAATAAAGCAAAATATAATCACCCATAATCTTACCACACAGGATAACCACTGTTAATACTTTGCTGTATTTCTTTCCTGTCTCCTTCATCTATATGCTAATTATACAGATACCTGCATACAATTTCTCTGCTAAAAAGTTACATTATAATAATAGCTTATATTTATACTGCGTACTAGCTCTATGCCAAGCATTTTATGTACATTATTACATTTAATCTTCATTATAACCCTATGAAGTATGACCTACTGTTCTCATGTTAAATGAGGAAGTAAGGCTCAGAGAATGAAATTACTTGACCAAAGTAAGTAAGGATGAAAACTCAAGCAGAGAGGAGCCCACAGTATTAATGATACACTATTCTGGTCACCATTCTACTTCATTAATATTAGATTTCATTATTTTAATTAAATTTATTAGTGATTAGAGGATTAATTTTTTAAAGAGTTATTATCTTTGAGAAAAATAATTTAATGTGTATTAATGATGGTTAAAAATACATAAATTTCTTAACAGTACCTTTTTTGTCCTCCATAAAATGGGTCAGGGAATTATTACCCATACGAGATGCCATAAACTGAACTTGTCATTTTCTTCATTTCTCATTTCTTCTTTAACTGTCCTAAGTGAACTGATGAATTTGTCAGGAGGAGAAATCATCTCATTAACCCACAAAGGATTCACATTCACCTACTCCCTTCACTCACTTCTTCTGTTGCCCTGGAAGAGTGACCATTACACACTCATGAATATCAAATCCATTGCTTCCTTCTCATTCCAGTCTCCTAATATTTCCCCAATGGTATTAATTATGAAATGGCCAGGAAATCTAAGTTCTCAGCCAACTTGGCAACATCTGACAACATTATGATTTCCCTTATAATAGAGAGTAGATTAAATGTAATAAATATTTTATTGTTCCAAATGTTATGTTTTATCAGTATATAATGTGTATTTCCTTCTGTCAGTGAGTTATGTCTTCTAAAATAATACTCTTCCAGACTATAATTAGAAGTTCTACCTTATCTCCATCTAAAAATATTTGTGTTGGAAAATGTTATCTGAAATCATTATACACATTTATGATCTGCTTTTCCATATAATGGTCTAGTGGCTTACACATTTTAGAGGGCTGCATAATTCTTGATTCTTTAGATATATTTATATTGTTTGTGAGTATGTAAACTATATCCATTTTATAAATGAGCTTCAGGGGGCACTGCTGCAGAATTTCTTCAGACTGTTGCCATTTGATTCCTGGAGTTCCTGTGAGATGTCACTACTACTGCTTATTACTAAGAAAGTAGAATAAATAAGCATCCTAAAAGGATATTCTTACAGTACATGATTTCAAATGCTGAATAACAAGGTTAATTTAGAATAATAAGATTTCATTATATAACAGATATAAGATATAAGGTAAGATTATTCATTTTAGCCCTTTTATTTTATGGATAAAGAAACTATGTGTATGGCTTGCCCAAGGTCAACAGCTAGAAGAGAAGTCTCCTGTCTTTGAACAACCAAATCTTCTATAATATCTGAAAGTAGAAAGTATTTATTTTCTCCACTGTTCCCTAAAGGTTTTTGAATGTAGAAAGACTCTCTGGCAAATTGAGCACTTTCCTGTCTCCACAGTCTCTGAAATGAAGTTTCCCCCAACTCTCCAACTTCTGCACCCAGGGGTATGCAAGACCATCCAATGGTCAACTTTCGAATTACTTTTAGACTTACAGAAAAATTGCAAGATGTACTGAGAATTTCTATATGTCCCTGTCTCAGCATACGCCAATGTTAGCATCATACATACTGTAGTATAATTATCATAACCAGGAAATTTACATTGGCATAGTACCATGAACTACAGACTGCATTTGAACTTCACTTTGAAGTGTCCAACTAATATCTTTTTGCTGTTGTGGCTGTTCCCAAGATCTGATTTAAGATTCCACACTGCATTTAGTTATTTCTGTCTGGTCTCCCGTACTCTATAACAGTTTCTCAGTCTTTCCTTGTCTTTTGTGACCTGGACACCCCCCAAAGGATATTGATCATATTGCTGCATGCCTCTTGATTCAGGCCTGTCTGGGGTCTTCTCATGATTGGACTGAGGTCCCCATCAAAAATGCCACAGAAATGGTTCCTCATCCTTCTCAGTACATCAAATCACAGCATTCATGATGTTGATATGTATTACTGTTGGTGCTGTTGATCTTGATTGTCTGGCCAAGAGAGTCACTACTAGACTTTTTCACTCTGAAGTTACTTTCCCAAAATGGCTAAGGATGGAACATTTTGAGCAATAAAATAGATAATGATAGTGCCAGATTGTAACCCATACGATAATATAAATATCCACGAGTTCATAGTGATATAAATAAGTAAATGTTAAGATAGATACAGTCAAATCTCATTATTCGCGGTAGTTATGTTCTGTAAAGTCCCTGTGAATATTGAACTGTTGCTCCTGGCGGAAGTACAGGGTTAGGTTCCTGTAATTCTCTGGTCAAAACCTTTTCATCAATTGATCAATATACTTTGCTGTATACCTGGCTTTATTTTTTAAGTTTCTGCTTAAAGACACCTTATTTAATGTATTTTGTTGATTCATTAACATTGAGCTCATAGACAACAGCACTATAACTCATGCCTGAATGAAGTGTATCTAAACACACATATGTTCTCTGTAAGACACACCTCAGCCTTCTTGAATTTAGGAATAGCACTTAAGCACTATGCTTGGGGGATATTTTAAACAGTGAAGTTATCAACAAAAAGCACCAAAATGTGAAAAACATGGCACTAAATATAACAAGAAAAGGACTCTTGTTCACAGTATGAGGGCTGAAACAAGGAGGCAGAACAATGCCTTCTCCAGCCTCAGCTGGGAATGTGTGCTTTGGATGACTTAAATTTTTCACTGTTCTGCACATGTCCACGGATGACCAAGAAAGTGCCATAAGTATTGATTTAAGCATTACAAATAAATTTTAGCAAGTAGGCAAATTCTCAAATATCAATACATAATCTGTGAATAACAAGGATGGACTGTATATTTAGGAGAAGTGACAGCTCTTCTTTGCAGTAGAATTCTAATTAATAAATGTGAAAAGAATGAAGGGTCTAGAAAATTACCACTAGGTAACCCCCACAGGAATCATTGTTATAGATGGATCCACTGATGGATGCTGGAACCTTGGGCAAAGGTTTGAGGAACAGAAGGATTTGCAGAGTCTCAAAGTATCTCCCCCAAGACATTTGTTGACTATAGGGGAAAATATAGCGAATTTATATTTATTTTAGACCCTGAATTGCCAAAGCAATCTTGGGGAAAAGGAACAAAGGTGGAGGTATCACATTCCCCGACTATGCTACTTCAGACTATACTGCAAAACTACAGTAATCAAAACAGCATAGTATTGGCACAAAAGCAGACACATAGGTCAATGGAACAGAATAGAGAGCCCAGAGATAAACCCATGAACTTACGGTCAATTAATCTATGCCAAAAGAGGCAAGAATTTACAAGGGACAAAAGACAGTCTTTTTAATAAGTGGTACTGGGAAAACAGAATAGCTAAATGTGAAAGAATGAAATAAGAACATTCTCTAACACCATACACAAAAATAAAGTCAAAGTGTATTAAGGACCTAAACGTAAGACCTGAGGTCGTAAAACTCCTAGAAAAAAACATAGGCAAAACACTGACAAAATTGTAGCAATATTTTTTGGGTCTGTTTCCTAAGGCAAAAGCAGCAAAAGCAAAAATAAACAAATGGGACCTAATTAAACTTAAAAAACTTCTGCACAGCAAAGGAAACCATCAACAAAACAAAAAGGCAAGCTACTGAATGGGAGAATATATTTGCAAATGATATGCCTGATAAGGGGTTAATATCCAAAATGTATAAACAGTTCATACCACTCAATATTAAAAAAATGAAAAAACCCGATTAAAAAATGGGTAGAAGACCAGAATAGACATTTTTTCAAAGAGGACATACAGATGGCCAACAGACCATGAAAGGATGAACATGAAAAGATGCTCAACAACAATAATTATCAGAGAAATGTAAATCAAAACCACAATGTGATATCACCTCACCTGTCACAATGGCTATCTATTGTCAAAAAGTCTACAAATAACAAATGTTGGTGTGGATGTGGAGAAAGAGAACTCTAGTACAGTGTTAGTGGGAATGTAAATTGGTGCAACTACTGTGGAAAACAGTAGTGGAGGTTCCTCAAAAAACTAAAAATAGAACTACCATATGATCCAGCAACTCCATTCCTGGGCATATATCCTAAGAAAATGAAAAAAATTACTTTGAAAAGATACATGCACCCCATTGTTCATTGCAGCATTATTTGCAATAGCCAAGATATGGAAGCAACTTAAGTGTCCATCAACAGGTGAATGGGTAAAGAAGATATGAAATATTACTCAGTCATAAAAGAGAATGAAATTCTGCCATTTGCAACAATGTGGTTGGACCTAGAGGGTATTGTGCTTAATGAAATAAGTCAAACAGAGAAAGATAAATACTGTATATTTTCACTTATATGTGGAATCTAAAAAATAGAATTAATGAATATAACAAAACAAAAACTGACTCACAGATACAGAGAACAAACTAATGGTTACCAGTGGGGAGAAGGAAGGGAGGATGGGCAAGATAGGAGAATGGGATAAAGAGATACAAACTGCTATGTATAAAATAAATAAGCAACAAGGATATATTGTACAACATGGGGAAATATAGCCATTATTTTGTAATAACTTTAAATGGAGTATAATCTATAAAAATATTGCATCACCATGTTGTACACCTGAAACTAATATAAATTAACTATACTTCAGTAAAAATGGTTCTTAATATTTATTTTAAAGTTAACATTGCATCATTATGTTTCTAATATTTATATAGCATTAGCAGATGTTAACTACCAATACATATAAATAGGTGGCAAGTGTTCAAATTCTTGATGATGAGGGGGGGCCTCCAAATTTTTTTTTACTGTATCTTCATATCTGGATAATTAGCTAGTGTTCAGTCAAAGCTGTCAGTTTATATATAATTGGAGGAAAGTCAAAGAAGCTGCCACTTCAGGGGGGGACTTGGGACCCTTATGGAGCACTTCCTGTGGGAACAGTAAACACTGTTCTTCTGTGTTGTCACTATGCCCTGTTTGAATAGACTAGAAATATCTACTTCACACTGTAGAACTGATCGTGTACACAGTTGTCTCCTGAACAGGGTATTTCCTGCAGACAGTGGCTGCCTCCTTCATCTTCGTGTCCCTAGTGACAAGCACAGTGGCTCACACACAGTAGGTGCTCAGTAAGCCTTAATCAGAAATGGGATGGCGTGGGATGGGGCAGGGTAGGATCCAAGTTAAATACTCTGGGTCTGCTGGGCAACCATTGTCTGTATTTTCTCACAGACAAGTTTTTGTTCTTGGCATATTTCTGGATGTTAATGTTTATCTCCTGCCCATGGGGAAAACAGGCATGCTCTTTGTAGTATTTAAAGGTACATGAAAATGAAGACAGGCTTTTTAAAGCACATTTAGTTCAATGGAGTTTCCTTATTCCACAAGGCTTATTTCAGGTGTGACCTTAGGTGTTCTATTCACAAACCTATCTTTATCCTAAAAATAGTGGTACTGTTGTCTCTAGAGGCAAAACAGAGGCAAGTGTTAGGGATTTTATGAAGCAGCTTATCTGAAAAAGACTCCAGTGTCATGGTTGGTTTTGAGCATTGGGATGGTTGGTTTCAGGTTTAGTCAAATGTATTAGTCAGGGTAGCTAAGGTAACAAAGATCCTCCAAATCCCAGTGACCTAATATAAGACATTTTTTCTTCCTCATGAACTGTGGAAGCATTGTTCCTGGTTAGGTAGTTTTCCTCCAGGCAGTGTTGCGGGGATTCAGGCTGCTTGCAGCTAGTGGCTCTACGAACTTCCAGGTCCTCAAAATCCTCTCTCCTCAGCTGGTGGGTTTTATGGGCCAGGTCTAGAAATGGTTTCCTGCCTTCTTCCCACATTCCCTGGGATGTAAATCAATTGTATTTCTATCTCTAAATGCAAGATATGCTGGTAAATGTTTAACTTTGTGTGTCCTGAAAAAAAAGAAAAAAAGAGAGAAATTATTTGGTGAACAACTAGCCAGTCTCTCTCACCAACTCAGCCTGGAGTCTCTCCTCTGAATTCTTATGCCATTTGTTTTCCTTATTCTTCTTAAGATTCTTTCTTCATTGTATTCATTCATTTATAATTAAACCCATTAATACCATAAAGGGTTTGTACAACATGCCAGTTGATGGAGGTTGTAAAGGAAAATCAGGGGCAGAGCCCACCCTGGAAATCAATCTAGTTCAACCTTATTTAGATGTTAGAGTGTTTGGAAGTCATGAAATACTCATATTTAATTTTATCATCAAAATAGGAAATAATATAAATTGCATGACTACCTAGTCCACAAAATAAGTACTTTAAGCTACTCAAGTGTCCAAATTCTGCCCCAGATATTTATTTGCTACTCATTCATATTTTCATACTTGTTCATGTTTTGCCTTTTTGTAGTTTTTTCAGGAGCAAGAAGAGGCAGATATCTAAGACTTAAAGAAAATGTAAAAAACTTTAAATTCTCTTTTTAAATTTAATTATACTTGAAAATTTGGGAGAGGTTATTATTCAGTCTTATTAGAGAATTACAGTTTTGAGAACCCCTGGTGTAATCTCCAGTTATCTGTGGACATGGTATTCCTCTTCTGCTAGCCTGTAAGCAGTTTGAATTTAGGGACCTTGTGTAACAACACTGTTGGTGGGAATGTAAATTGGCAAAGCCACTGTAGAAAACAGTATGGAGGTTGCTCAAAAAACTAAAAATAGAACTGCCATATGACCCAGCGATTCCACTCCTGGGTGTATATCTGGAAAAAAAGAAAAGGAAACACTAATTCCAAAAGATACATGCATCCCAATGTTTATAGCAGTACTGTTTACGGTAGCCAAGATATGGAAACAGCCCAAGTGTCCATCAACAGATGAACGGATAAAGAAGATGTGGTATATGTGTGTGTGTGTATAAACACATATATACACACACATAAATGTGTAAATGGAATATCACTCAGCCATAAAAAAGAATGAAATAATGCCATTTACAGCAACCTCTGGGTTTAAATTCAAAATCAACATAATCATAATCGTGATGCAGATTATTTTGCATGGACTAAATAGTTACATTTGGGTCAGTAGTTTAAACACTTCTTTGTGACATAGTGCAACACCAGTATCTACATATCCTAGCTTCACAGTTTACTGACTGCAGTCCTTCCAACTGGTATCCTTGTTTGTAAAAGGGGCACGATGGATGCTATTAAATGAGTCAATACATATAAAATGCCTGGTATGTTGGGAAATGCTCCATAACTCTTAGCTCTCATGACACTATATACAAATTTAAAAATAGTAGATGGTAGTTTCTCTTCATAAGCAGGCTTTAAATCAGTGATTCTCAACCAGGAGTGATTTCCCTACCCTGTTCCCCAGGGGACATTTGGCAGTATCTAGAGATGTTTTGTTTGTCCTCACTGGTGGAAGTGGTGGTCGAGGGGATGCTACTGAATAGGGGCCAGGGATGCTGTTCAACCTCCTACATTGCAGAGGAAAACCCCCTGCAGTAAAGGATTATCTTGCCCCAAAACATCAATAGTGCTGAGGTTGAGGAGCTCTGCTTTAAATAAATGTACGTGCTGTACTGTCATAGATGGAGGGGGAATTGGCCATCACACTTTTACAATTAGGAAGTAAGCTCTCTGATCATCAATTTACATGTCTGGAAAAGAGGTTAATAGTACCCAATTCACCTGGTTTTTGTGGACATTAAACGGAAGACTTTAATGCTTTTATAAACTGATATACTATGCAGTATAGTTTAGTTCTAAATTGTTTTCCTCAACCTTTAAAATTTTTTTCATTATTTCCCTACTACAGTGCCTCTGTAGATACTTTTCTTCCCTGATTGCTTTCTCCCACCATGAAATTTTAATACTACAAGTGTGCTGTATGTCTATTGATCTAGTTAGATAGGTTCAAGGTTTGGAGGGCCACAAACCACTGTGATATCTAAGATGAGTTTTTGCCCCACATGAACCAATTTTCATCCTCTTGGGGCAATATCACCATCACTGAGAAAGCATGTTCTAAATAAAAGAGGAATGAATTATAAAAGTAAAAAATATTTTTTATGATGTTTTAATTACTTATTAAACTAAAAGTCATTTAGTATCACTTGTTCTGCATTTGGGATCGTATGAGATAGCAATAGAAAACTCAAAAACAATTCTGCTGATTTAAAGTGCCTATAGGCTATATAAGGATCAAATGTCTACAGCACTTTAAATGGACAGCAATGCTCATGCAAATGAATGGTGATTTAGTGAAGTCTGAAAAGGCAAAAATAAAATCTGATAGAGGGCAAAAATACGAGAAATTGAAGAGAAGATGAAAGCTTTCTAGAGAGGCAGCTAATTTGAATTTAAGCTTCTCAAGAAAAGGAAACATAAAAGAAAGGTTTGAGAGGCAATAGGAGGGAAGGGAAATTGGGCTGGATAAGGAAGCTGAAGGAAATAATAGTAACATTTCTTTTTTTTTTTTTTTTTTCTTGCGGTACGCGGGCCTCTCACTGTTGTGGCCTCTCCCGTTGCGGAGCACAGGCTCCGGACGCGCAGGCTCAGCGGCCATGGCTCACGGGCCCAGCTGCTCCGCGGCATGTGGGATCCTCCCGGACCGGGGCACAAACCCGTGTCCCCTGCATCGGCAGGCGGACTCTCAACCACTGTGCCACCAGGGAAGCTCGTAACATTTATTTTTGTAGGTGAAAGTTACTAATTAACTAGGGAGCTTACCGGCCCCCCCCCCCCCCGGCTTTGTTTGAAAAGGAAAGACTAAGCACAACTAAATCTGCGAAGAGAGGGGCATGTCACGTGAGGGAAAATTGGAAGCTTAGGGCCTATAGGTTAGCTATCTGGTCATCAGGCCATAGGTCTGGAAGGAATCTTTATGTGGTCTGGCCCATTTTTATCTACTCCCTTAGTTCCTCACTCCTCAGCAGAAGGGTCCTGTCTGAGGTTTCAGCCTACGTCGTACCACAGCATCTCTACAGACCCTCTCTTCTCCTCAGGTCAGCCTCCCAACCTCCCAGTAGTTCTTGTGGGTTCCTGCTTCCTTACTTCTGTTTGTAGCTGATACTTCTATTTGGATTGCCTTCTCAGTGCTTCATTTTCTACTTTCTTACTCTTCCTTTTAGTTCTTACATCTGCATGCTGACATTGTTAGGGAGGTAAGAGCCTCACTTTACAGGTAAAACTGTACAGGGTGTATGGCCCTCTGGGGTCACACAGCTAGTATAACGAGACTCCAGGTCTTCCGGCTCAGAATCTTATGCGCTCTCTACTCTTGTGTCTGGGCCTATCTAGCAACTTGACTGACATGTTGTAGATCTTCAATTAGCATTTTTTTTTTCCTACTGGTGAACATATAGACATATACCTTTTTCCCTTGAAGATGTATGAATGATGGTAAATAGAAATACCAGTTATCTGCATTATAAATTTTATATTTGATTCTGCTCGTCTGTTAGCATCTGACAGCAACTGGAAATAAAACTTTAACTGTTTGTTTTCTGTCTGCAAATGTTTTGTTCTTGTCCAAGATGAGAGCTGAACGTTGACTCCACAGAATGTCTATCTTGCATGTTGGGTCTATGTATAGTACACTGAGTTTTTAGCTATTTGCTATAGGTTTGTGACCATATGTGGAGGCCAGGGTGTTCACAGGAAGTGTGGGGTGTTACACTCCTTGAAGGTGGAATTTGCTGCACTTATTTTTGTGTCCATGAGCCTAGCCTGGCCCTGGTACATGATTGGCGCTTAACACATGTTTACTAAAGTAAAGGAGCTATTGTTTCCCTCCTTCTCCATATGGGGTGTCTGCCAAGTTCATAACAATTCTCCCTTCTCTGGGAACTCAGAATTGATGTTGGCTATTTCTTCCCTGAACTCCTGCACCCACCCACATCCAGTCATAGTCAACTGACCAGGGCTGATCACCTGACTACATCAGGGCCACATTCCCCTCCTTGAAATTTGGAGTAGAGACACTGAGGGGCTGAGGGTCAGCCTCTGTGGATAAACCCAGAACATAAAAATACAGGAGCTGTAACAGAGCCGTATTATAGATTGAATGTTGGAGAAAACTAGACTTCTAAGGTAAGAGGCTGAAACCAGCATACAGAGAGGAGCAGACAGGTTACTGAGTGAAATTCCCAAGGGATTCTAGCCCATTCTGGAATGGGCAGTCTCTTGGTTGCACTTCTGCATTTGATCCGTGAGACACCGTCATGTTCTTTGAATAAATTCTCTTTTGTATTTGAGTTGGTTCAAGTTTGGTTCCCATTATTTGTAACTAAAAATCTTCTACCACTATATCAAAATTCAGTTTTCTCATTTCAATGAAGGAAATTATACTAAACAGAAAAAATATGTAAGGGGGAAAGACTAAACTTAGTTTAAAAATTATAACAGAAATCAATTGGGAGTTATATGTATTAAAATTGATTTGGGGGATTGGTAGAATAATGCTGAAGGGCCGTATACACTGTTAATTTTGAAGTAATAGGAATTTTTTCCTTCAAGATGAAGTAAGAGTGTGAAGAAAGAAAAATAATAAGTCTAAAAACCATAGAGGGGTAGTCCATGATTAAGCGAAGGACCAAATAGTTAAAATGGGATACCTAAGAAACCTGTGAGTCGTTCCTCGATGCTTTCTGAACATTGGCCATCATATCTAACCCATCTCTAAATGTAGTAGGTATATGAGGTTATCAATAGCTAAAATAGAATTACTGTTAGTAGGATGCCTAGGATAGCTCACAAAGGCCTGTTGAACCCATAGTGTCTCTAAAGCAGTAATTGAAATTTTTAACATTATTTTTTATTGGTTTATAACATTATATAACTTTCATGTTTACAATTTGACTTCTGTATACACTACAGCATGCTCACCACCAAAACTTTAGTTTCCATTTGTCACCATGCTATGGACCCCCTTTACCCATTTTGCCCTTCCCCTAATTCCCTTCCCCTCTGATAGCCACTACTGTGTTCTCTGTATCTATGTGTTTGTTTTTGTTTTGTTTGTTTATTTTATATTTCACATATGAGTGAAATCATACAGTACAGTATTTGCCTTTCTCCGTCTGACTTGTTTCACTTAGCATAATACCCTCAAGGTCCATTCATGTTGTTGCAAATGGCAAGATTTCATTTTTTTTATGACTGACTTGTTTTCCATTGTGTGTGTGTGTGTGTGTATCACATCTTTTTTAAAAATTTATTTATTTATTTATTTTTGGCTGTGTTGGTTCTTCGTTGCCACGCGCGGGCTTTCTCTAGTTGCGGTGAGCGGGGGCTACTCTTCGTTGCAGTGCGCGGGCTTCTCATTGCGGTGGCTTCTCTTGTTGTGGAGCATGGGCTCTAGGCACGTGGGCTTCAATAGTTGTGGCTCACAGGCTCTAGAGCACAGGCTCAGTAGTTCTGGCACACGGGCTTAGTTGCTCTGCAGCATGTGGGATCTTCCTGGACCAGGGCTCAAACCCGTGTCCCCTGCATTGGCCTGTCCCCTGTTCTTAACCACTGTGCCACCAGGGAAGCCCCTATATCGCATCTTCTTTATTCTTTAATTTGCTGATAGGCATTTAGGTTGTTTCCATATCATTGCTATTGTAATAATTCTGCCGTGAACATGGGGGTGCATATATCTTTTTGATTAGTATTTTCATATTCTTTGGATAAATACCCAGAAGTGAAATAGCTAGATTATATGGTAGATCCTGAATAGCCAAAGCAATCCTGAGAAAAAAGAACAAATCTTGAAGGTATCAAACACCCTGATTTCAAATTATATTACAAAGCTATGGTAATCAAAATAGCGTGGTATGGGCAGAAAAAACAGACACATAAGTCAGTGGAACAGAACTGAGAGCCCAGAAATAAAACCACACATAAATGGCCAATTAATTTATTACAGAGGAGCAATGAATGGACAACGGAGAAAAGACAGTCTCTTTAATAAATGGTGTTGGGAAAACTAGACACCACATGCACAAGAATGAAACTAGACTACTACTTCACACATAAAAATCTACTTGAAATGAATTAAGGACTTGAATGTAAGACCTGAAACCATAAAATTCCTGGAAGAAAACCCAGGCAGTACGCACCTTGACATTGGTCTTAGCAATACCTTTCTGGATCTGTCTCCTCAAGCAAGGGGAAAAAAGTAAAAATAAACAAATGGGACTACATCAAACTAAAAAGCTTCTGCACAGCAAAGGAAACCATCAACAAAATGAAAAGACAACCTACTGAATGGGAGAAGATAATTGCAAATCATATATCTGATAAGGGGTTAATATCCAAAATATATAAAGAACTCATACAACCCAACCACAAAAAACAAACAACCTGATTAAAAAAATGGGCAGAGGAACTGAATAGACATTTTTCCAAAGAAGACATACAGATAGCCAACAGGCACATGAAAAAATGTTCAACATCACTAATTATTAGAGAAATGCAAATGAGAACCACGATGAGATGTCACCTCATGCCTGTTAGAATGGATATTATCAAAAAGTCAAGAAATAACAAGTGTTGGAGAGAATGTGGAGAAAGGGGACCGCTCATACAATGTTGGTGGGAATGTAAATTGGTGCAGTCACTGTGGAAAACAGTATGGAGATTCCTCAAAATATTAAGAATAGAGCTAAAACCATAGTTTCAAGCCTTGAAATCTACTAAGACCCTGTGGGCCTTGAGAGGGACTTAGGGGATGTGGAGGGAAAGAGGACTCCAATTACTAGAAACTCCCAGAAGTCCATAGGGGAAGGCTTCTCTGACAGGTGTGTCCCGAGGTCTGCCATTCTAGTAGTGAGCATGGGACTGGGCAGATGGCATTGGAGAGGAGCCTTGGGGACCATTCAAGGGAAGAATAACCTCGTAAGCCAGCTGATAGGAGTGGCTAGCATAAGTCCCTTTTCCTTTATTCTGTGTATGTCCCTTTTGAAAGTGTGTGAATTTAAGTAGAAGATACAGCTGTTCCTCTAGAGGAAGACCTTTCTTGCGTCTAGACTATAGAAGTAACTGTACTTTGAGCTAGAATTTCTGTATAAATATTCCACTCTAAGAGGAAGAAGAGGAAAGGCGTTTCCAAAGTTAGAAAGATTGGTATAGAAGCCCTCTGAACAGGGGAGCGAAGTCAACTTATGGAGGTGATGATAGACATTGCTGGAGAGAAGGGTGAAAGGTACTCAGGGAATGAAAAGAAAGAGAGAAAAAACACAGGCTACTTGCCTGAGAATGAGGGACATGAACTTTGTGCGAGTTCAATGACCAGATTTTCTGACAAATATTCCCAGAGCCCATAGCTCAGTAGAAGAAGGACCAGTAACTTTTCTAGAAAATATGTTTTGTTTTAGAAAGAATAATACGGTTGCAAAGTTAAGAAAAACCTGAAATCATGAAGATATCAAATTATTTAAACAATTACTTGGCAGTGAGTTGTTTTCACGAAAGTAGACAGTACACAGTGCTCTGAGAAAAGCATTTTTGTTAAAATTCCAACAAAGAGGATTGCCTGAAAGTAAACCCCAGTGTACTTTCCAAAGATTTTTACGAACACCATTCATGTAGTATGAAACACACGAATTCTGATGAGAACGTATTTTTCAGGAATTCATCACCCCCTTCCCTTTCACTCGGGAGGTGGCCTCTTATCCGTGGCTGTTGGATGTAACCAGTGAACCGAAACACATGAAGCCAATTTGCTGGTTTGAGAAGAGGTTATTGATTCTCACAGCATGTATCTCCTGGGAGAATGTTATTGTTTAACTCTACATGTGGATGATTCTAGCCTCACGCTAGTTTAAGTCAGACAGACTGGGTGAAGTATGTGGATTCTGCTTCTTTAGTGAAGTTTTCAGGGGCTTTGAAAAATGTTTCACAGGTCTGAGTGCTGCCTTGAGTTTAAAACACCATCGTATGTGCTTCTCAGAAAATGTCTGGTTAGGTAAGAGAGATTTTTTGTAAGCATGTGCTTTATTTTTGAGGCAGGGAGTATGTTGGGAGAGAAATTGCCTGTGCACTTCTCCCAGTGCCAAGAAGACAATGGAAGTGATTGATAAAACACCAAATTAAACAAATATATTTCAGGGTCTTGGTTAAATGATCACTGCTTGAGCTGTTGGTGATTTTTTCTCAGAATTGCAGAGCCCAATCAATCTTTTATTCATATCTTCTAGCATTATTGGTCACATGTCTTAAATTTCTGTTCTTGAAGTGAAAAGCTTCTTTCATCCCTGGTGGAAGGGAGGAACAGAGGGCGTGTGGTATCAGCCGTACAACATACTCCCTGAATGATCTTGTGCATTTGTATTATTTTTCACTAGATAATAAAAGTTCAGTTGAATAGTTAATGTTCAACTCCGAGTGGGTGAAAAAACTCAGCATATCTGAGGTCGATATCTCCTCTGGGTGTTGTTTTAGAACAGATGTACGGTGGTGAAGCCACAAGCTGCTGAATGTTCCCTTTCAGATCCTGCACGTGTGTGTCTCACTCTACTGCAGCCACCATCCTATCCACTTTTTCCCTAGAAATATTATTATTGGCCCAGAGAAGGTTCATTCCAGCAGGAAGTCTGCCATTTTGAACCAGATCGAGCAGCCTTTGTAACCAGAAATGATTTATTGTTCCCAGCTGTCGTTCATAAGGTGCCCATTATGAGCAAGTCTGCTGATAAATCCACAGCCACAAGGGAGGGTTTAATTTGTGACAAGGAAAATTTCTTTCTGCTGAATGCGGAGGAGCATCTCTGATTTTTATCTGTGGGGGTTTATGGTGGGAGACCCTATGGGTATTTATTAACTTGAACTGAGGGGTCTTTCTCATATATAGTTATGTTTCAGAACTAAAACTCCCTAGGTCCTCATTTGGGGTGTGCAACTGGTGAATAAAAGCATCAGGTTAATCTTTTTCTCAAACATCTGCATTTTTGACTTAGATTTTTTTCAACTGACAAGTTACTTCTCTTTCAGGCCCCATAGTTGATACAAAAGACTGTCATATGAACCAGAAAGGGTAACTGAAACCAAAGGAAGGACCATAGTGTCTAGCCAAAGACATGCCACAAGGGGTGACAAGGAGCAGACGTCTCAACGAACAGGGCACGAGACCAGCTGTGCGTGGCCAGGTAGGAGGATGAGAAATATTTAATTTGCTGTGGTGGCACAGAAAGCTCGAGAAGCACATCGCCCCAACTTAAGGATCTTGTGTTGTAATAATTTTTCGAAGACTGTATAGCGGGCACACCAGCCATACAACTAAGATAGTTATGTTTCGAGTCATTTACACACCTTGGTGATTAGCAGCTTGGGGACCTGTCTGCTGAATTTCTTGAGAAAACCTCCAGAGAGTCAGAAGTTACTCTAAGACTGCGGCAACTTTCGAGGTGTGAGATGCGTCATTCTTAGGTTTTAGACTTCCCTTGGGACTCAATCTGCAGCCAGTCTAGAGCAGGTCACCTGGAACTGAAATTCTTCTGAGACACAAGAACAGGGAGGGGTAATTATTATCAGGGAGGATGCACAGTGCACTTTGCCCTCTGCTCAAGGGATGAACCAAATTTAAAGGGTGGTGAGGACCCTGGAAGAGTGATGTTTTTAATATATGAACAGATTTCCCCCTCTGGCAGCTCCCGTTGCCTTGACCTCTCCCTCTAACCTCATTCGGGCATCATTTATTGTATCAGGGAAGAAAGGAATTTCACCAAAGCACAGGAAAAAAAAAAAAAAAAGCTTTTGATTTTCAAAAGTCAAGACTCTAAAGGCACTTGGCACAGAAATTATAAGACGAGTTGGACCAAGGCTTCTTACCTCTGAGAGAACATGCAGTTTTCCAGGTGTGCTGGTAAGGAGGGGGGAAGGGTAGGTGGAAAGGGAGAGGGGAGCAGAGAGAGCTCTCAGAAGCTGGTGGCCCCTCTCCCTTCTGAGAAAGAGGCTTTGGCCCTGCTTCTCAGGGGGAAAGGTGGTAAATGCAGAAACCCCACATGGCTTGGGGTGTCATGACTTCCAAGTAGAGCCCAAGGAGACTGCAAAACCTCAGGATAGAAATGGATGAGTGGTATCTAAGGTACAGAGAGTCTGAGCTAGCTTCCTGGAGTTGAGTGCACCCAGCACACGGCTGTGAGTCTTCTGTGTTCAAAAGTGCCACCAGAGTTATGACAAAGGACCCACAACCTTCGATTGGCATCCAAACTAGGGACAGGGAGTTCCCTGGTGGCGCAGTGGTTAAGAATCCGCCTGCCAATGCAGGGGACACAGGTTTGAGCCCTGGTCTGGGAAGATCCCACATGCCGCGGAGCAACTAAGCCCGTGCGCCACAACTACTGAGCCTGTGTGGCACAACTACTGAAGCCCGTGTGCCACAACTACTGAAGCCCGCGTGCCTAGAGCCCATGCTCCACAACAAGAGAAGCCACCGCAATGAGAAGCCCGCGCGCCGCAACCAAGAGTAGCCCCCGCTCGACGCAACTAGAGAAAGCCCGCGCGCAGCAACGAAGACCCAATGCAGCCAAAAATAAATAAGTAAACTGGGGACAGTCTTGGGGGGACTGAGCCCTTAACTTGTGGGATCTGACTCTACCTCCAGCAGGTAGTATCAAAATTGAATTGCATTGTAGGACACTCAGGTGGTATCAGAGGATTGGTTGGTGTGGGGGAAAAAAACCACGTGTTTGGGTTAGAAGAGTTTTGAGTAAAAACAGTTCAGACCTTTTGACGACTTCCCTATTTTCCAAGGCACAGTTCACATTTCACCTGTTCCCAGGCATCTTCCCAGACCTGTCGGTTATTAGTTTATCTGTCCTCGTGTTTCTGTAGCTCTTCACCCATTCGTTACAGCCCTTTATCAAAGTCAGCCTCGTACTGCAGGTTAAGTTAGGGTGAGCTTCTGGGTTTGAACCCCAGAAGTGCTCTGTTGTGTGTGCTTACGGCACCTGCCATGAATTTAGCACCCTAGGCTGGCAGGTGTTTTGGTGCCTGGTACACAATAAAGCCTCAATACATAGTTGTCAAACTAAGTTGAATTTAAAATTCTAAAATACATAGTGAAACATGAGACAGATCCTTGAAAGAATGTTTCATTGGCTATATCTTTGATTCCCTCATTCTCTTTCTTTCTTTTCCCCAACACTTGATTTCAAATTTTTTCCAACATACGAAACTTTTTTTTTTAACATCTTTATTGGAGTATAATTGCTTTACAATGGTGTGTTAGTTTCTGCTGTATAACAAAGTAAATCAGCTGTACGTATACATATATCCCCATATCCCCTCCCTCTTGCGTCTCCCTCCCACCCTCCCTATCCCACCCCTCTAGGTGGTCACAAAGCACCGAGCTGATCTCCCTGTGCTATGCGGCTGCTTCCCACTAGCTAGCTATTTTACATTTGGTAGTGCATATATGTCAATGCTACTCTTTCACTTAAAAGAATCTTTCAGAGAACACCCATATAACTACCACCTAGGTTCTGTAATGTGTGTTCTATTATATGTATGTATCTATATATTTATGTAGTATTACTTGTTTATCTGTCCATCTAGCCATCAATCCAAATTAGGTTTTCCTCACTGCTTTTCACATACAACCGATGTTTGACAGACCTTCGACTCTGGAATCGGATCCGGGATTCATTCCTGGATTCGGCCCTTACTCATTGCATGGCTTTGGGAGTGTTGCTTGACCTGCATCTGCTTCCCGCTCTGTAGAACAGGAGGCCACTGAAACCTATTTCACAGGCTGTGGTGAGGAGATAATGTAGATAAAGGGCCAGGCACAGTGTGTGTGTTCACTACATAGTAGCAAGAGACAAAGTACAATGTAAATATTTATTTCAGCCATCGGCACTGGATTTGCATGGTTTGTGCTTCTAGAGTTCTTGCTTGCAGCCTCTGCTTTAGGCCCAAAAGGAAAAGAAATTCGTAAGAGACAGTGAATCTCAGACTCTTCCTTGGTTATGAGCATGAGGTCCCTGGCTCCAAGAGGTAAGCAAGAGGAATCTGGGCTTTGGTGTGGAAACTGCATTCTGAACTCCCTGGCACAATTAAAAGGCCAGCAGTAGAATCACCAATTATCTACTTACACCCACACAAGGTGGGGAATCTTCATGCTTGCCTGAAATTCAGAAGAACCTTTTCTAAAAATGGAGAGGATTAGTAGAGAATATCGGGACTCTCCTGCAGCCCTAAACACCGCTTCCCGAGCCCTTTGGTGCAGGGATTTGTAGTGTAGGCCCTCACTAGTACAGCCTTCCACTCTCAGGTGAGAGAATAGCCTCAGATCAGGGAATCAGAATTGTGCCCTGATCATTTTGTTCCTGAAATGGCCCTGGAAAGCTGTAGCAAGAGTGTGGAGGATGAGATTTCCTTCCCCATGGCCTCAGACCAGTCAACATCGGGGATTGTTGCAAGACTGGAAAAAGGAAATCTCATTCTTTGTTTCCAGCATGTGCTCCCACCGTGCCCATCCCCATGCCCAATCATTACGATCGCCTTCACACCCCTTAGTTTAAACACGTTGAAAACAGGATGGTATGAACACTATGGTTTGAATGAATAAAATTGTGGCCTGTCCATATGAATTGTTTTTTTTGCTGCACACGTAGAGTTGGGGCTCTTGGTTTCAAATTTGTGTTGGTGTTTGCCAGTAGAATTATCCCTGCATGAACGGGAAAATGCCTAATGTCCTCCTAATGGTTTACAACATAGGTGGCGTACCACGTTACTCTGTTAAAAAATACAAGTGCCTGCTTCCCCCCGATTCCACTCCCAACCCTGGGTGTCTGAGTCAGTAGGTCTTGGGATAGCCCCCTGGAATCTACATTTTAAAAATCTCTACAAATTATTTTACTTCACAGCCAGAGCTAAGAACTACCTCTTTACCATAAAGCTGTATAGCGCTTCTCACTAAAAACAGTGAGAGATGAAGCATGTCTTCTTTTGAGATTCAGAATCTTGCTTGACGTTTTCATTTTTGCTTTGTGTTCTACCAGTTGATGGGCATATAATGGAAAAGTAGCTAAAACGGAAAGATTGGAAATACTTCCAAAGTAGACAAAGTTGGGCATAAAATAGAAATGACAACCCAGGAGAGCACTTGAGGAGACTCTCAGCTAAAGAAAGAGGAGCTAGTAGAGGTTCTCACAGCCAATAAGGAAAGCAGGCAGGGGATTAGCAGGCAAAGGGCATAACCTAGGACCACAAAGCAGATAGGGAGATGGAGTTGCTGTCTGTTAGCAATTCTCAAACATCCGTATTTCACATTGTAGCATCCCAGGCATCTGTTTGCTGGGTGCCAATTGGGATGGAGCCGTCATTGTCAATGTAGAGCTAATTTTATTGTTATTCTTGGTGGCATAACTGGACGACTTCACTTCCTCAATGTTTCAGTCAGCAAACAATTTAAGGACTGTTTGGAGAAAGAATAAAATCCTGGTTGTTGTCTGAAAACTTACTCTTGTCCTTTGCTGGTTAGATCAAAAAAGCAACAACATCAAAACCTTTAGATCAAGTGTTAGTTGCTTGGGGGAAAATTCTGGAGACAATAGTGGAATGCTTTTAAAGGGAATACTACATTTTTAATGGTCTCGATGACACAGATACTAATATCACGTGAAAAACCGAAACAAATATGACAGTTTTGAGTTGGCCCGGGAAGGGTTAGAATCTAAATGTGAAGTTCGGGGTATAGTTCATTGGCAGCATTTTTTTCTCTCTTAAATGCCCCACAGTAGTTATGCATCTTATAATCAGTGGTGTCTTAGATTCAGTGTAATATGGTATTTGTGTTGGTCTTTACAACTAAGAATATTGAAGAAAATTCTCCTCTAAATCATCTCCTGCAGAAAGCATATATAAACCTATAGAGGAGGACCAGGGAATCACAGACCCGTGTGTGTCTATTTCCATAAAGGATGTTCTCTTTGAAAAAAAGAGAGAAGAACCACCATATATTTAAACAATAGTAATATTTTAAAAGAAAAGAAGCTGGATTTCATTAACAAGGAATTATTCCTATTTTATTGGAATTTTTTGGAGAACTAAGTAAGCACATGAACAGGAATTGATGGATGTACCCAGGTAGGCTTCCAAAATGTTTTTTTTTTTTTTTTTAATAGCTGGAGGTCAGTTGTTCATTACCCCCTCTTGGGTGGGAGTACCCCTGAGAAGCAGTCATTTTCTCTATAGTGGATACCTCATAGCAGAATCCCTCAAGACCCATAATCACAAGTCCCGCACCTCTTCCGTATGCTGGCCTTTGAATATCCCAAGATAGCTTTCATATAAACCTCTCTCGGCTCTTCCTCAGGCGAAACATTTCTCTTCAAAGATGTACCATAATCTCTTTTTTTAATTAATTAATTTATTTTTATTTTTTTTGGCTGTACCGGCTCTTAGTTGCAGCTCGCGCGATCTTGTTACCACGTGTGGGATCTTTAGTTGTGGCATGCACAATCTAATTCCCTGACCAGGGATTGAACCCAGGCCCCCTGCATTGGGAGCGTGGAGTCTTAGCCACCAGACCACCAGGGAAGTCCCCATAATCTCTTTTTTTGAGACCTGCCGATCCTGCAGTTTCTCCTCTGAATCCCCTCCAATCTGTCTATATCCCTTATAACTAGGTAACATTGGTCCCAGTTTGTCCAGGAGTCTTAGTTTTTGCCTATTTTCCAGGCTTAATTATCACCTGCAAACCCTTTTATTCTAAAAACTGTCCTGATTAGAATATTATCATATGTGGTCAACCTGCTTACAACCGACTGCACTATCTAAGGGTGGTCTGAGAAGTAAAAATGAGAGTAGGGCTTTCACTGTCCTCCATCTCGGTAGTTGACACGTGCAGTCAAGCAGATGCATTAGTGACTTGAGTCATACATCCCACCATTGCCTCATGTGAAGCTTGTGGCTGATGGCACCCCTCAGAGCCACGCCCTCCCCGTACAGTACTGGTTCTGGTGGTTCTATGGCATTTGTTTCTACAAAATTTCATGGTGTTTGAATTCAGCCCACTGTCCAGTCTGTCAAGAACTTTGTCATCCAAAATGCTGTCTTATTCCTTCCAACGTGCAGCTATTGGAAGACGTAATCATGCTTTTCTGTGTCATTATCTAGGTTCTTGATGAAAAATATCGCATAGGATAATATTGTGGCACATCACCTCTTTCCAGTCTGACCTCTATTCACATCCTAGTGTCATTTAACATCACAAACTCACTTAATTGTAGTGTCATGCAGGCCATGTATTTCTTCCATTTGCATGATAATGTTTTGGGAAACCTTAGCGAATGCGAATATCTATTTTATATTAGACTCAGATGTCTAATATAAAATGTCTTTTCTAACTATGCATGTCTAATATAAAATGTCTTTCCTAATCTATGCATCTAGGTCTTGGACCAGAAAATGGGAAAACAAAAACAGAGTTAAATCTAATGTGACTTCTCAGTGAGTGCACGTCTTTTTTAGCTCCCTTGGGACCTTGGAAATGTTGACTGACACATAGACGAGGTCAGTGCTCCATGAATATTTGTTGATCCAGGCACAATTTTTCATTGAAAAAATAAGCAGAAGATCCTGTTCATGGCTCTTGCTGTGAAAAAAAGCCTATTTCTTTACACCTGTCAAGGACATCTGCTTTGGGAAGTCCCACACACAGCTTAAGTCCACACCAGAGTAGGAATTGACTATTTGCTAATCATGTAAATATTATTGCTGAAATGAAAACATGATTGAGGCTGGAAGTGTGACCCGAATGCAGAAAATGCCAGCTCTTTAATGCAAGCAATTAATTAAGCATCATCTTTAAGTCTGGTGATAGGTCCCAGGGTGTTAATCAAATCGAATATCACCAGCTGCTGAGAGAACAGGCTTTCAGGAAGCGTTTCCTATACCAAGGAGGAGAGGGAGGTGGCCCTGAAATGGATTTTCTGAGGCTGCCATAGCTAAGGACACCTATAGAGGGATGGTGGTAAACTGCTTTGTGGATACATCTGTAACACAGGATCACACAAGCACTGTGTTGAGTCAGCTGAGATGGTGGAAACGGCCCAGATTTGGAAGCCAGATAGGGCTGGGTTCAACTCTTAGCTCTGCTCCTTTTCTTAGCCTTGGAAAATCATATGATCTATCTCAGCCTTAGTCTCTTCAGCTTTAAAATGGAGATGACAACACCTGTCCTGTAGGACTTTTGTATGGGTAAGAAAGATGGCAATGCCCAGCTTGCAGGGAGGATTCTGTATGGTGCTTGTTAGCGACTAAATGATTTCTGGTCCCCACTCTGCTGCTGATGTCTCCACTTTGACCTTGGACATACCCTCAGCTTTTTAGAGCTTGCTCTTCTCCAGCTCTGAAGAGGTAGAAGTGGACTAGACAGTGTTCCAAGGATAAAAGCCCATCATTCTGTGACAGGGATGGAAATTAGGGCAATTTTGTGACAAGTAGAGTGAGCCGTGGGGAAAGTGCACTGATACATGGGAGGGCGGTCTGGTCACCAAGGGTGACGTCCCACAGGGCCTTCATTTTCCCAACTCCGATCACCTCCTTCCCCCCAGAGCAGGCTGGAGGCCACTTGAAATGAGCTGTCATCTCATCTCGGGTCCTTACCACCCCACCTGCCTGGCTGGAGCTCACGGTAGAACATGTTTGTGCAGGGCAGAGAGACACTCAGCTCCACGACAAGGGCACCTTGAAGGAAAAAGTGATTTTATAAAGTGGGGAAGGCCTGTCTTGAACTACTGGGGTATTTAAAGTAACATTTCTTTTTCCATTTTTTTTTTCTTACTGCAAATAAGAAAACCAGTACATGGTTGATGCTGAAAACTATGAACATACAGTAGTTTAAAACAACTACCATTAACATTCTATGTACATCCTTCTAGTCATTTATGTACAAGACACAAATGACCTCACAGTATCACCCTGTCTTTTTTTTTTTTTTTTTTTTTTTTTAATTTATTTTTGGCTGCATTGGGTCTTTGTTGCCGCATGCAGGCTTTCTCTAGTTGCGGCGAGCGGGGGCTACTCTTCGTTGCGGTGTGCGGGCTTCTCATTGCTGTGGCTTCTCTTGTTACGCAGCACAGGCTCCAGGTGCACAGGCCTCAGTAGTTGTGGCTCATGGGCTCAGTAGTTGTGGCTCGTGGGCTCTAGAGTGCAGGCTCAGTAGCTGTGGCGCACGGGCCCAGCTGCTACGCGGCATGTGGGATCTTCCCGGACCAGGGCTCGAACCCGTGTCCCCTGCATTGGCAGGTGGATTCCCAACCACTGTTGCCACTGGGGAAGCCCACCCTGTCTTATAGTATACTTTCCTGGGTATATTTCCCCCCTCCTCATCACTGCTGTTTTAAGTTTTGCTGATTTCTGTTAATATAATAGTGCCTTGGTTGTTTAGCAGAGGTCTCCAAAATGGGATGCTTGCCCCTTCGGCACATGCAAGATAATCTATCAGGAAGCAGGAAGAAAATTTTAGAATTCCTGTTTATGCTTTCACCCCTCCTTTTAAAAATTGTGTGTGTGTGTTTGTGTGTATTTCATAACGTGTAAAAATGTGTCTGGAGGTAGACAATCCAGAGCTGGGATGGTGGCTCAAGGGTGCCACCAGGGACTGAAGCTCTTTCCAACTTTCTGCCCTTCTACCTTACATACAGGCCTTCACTCTCAGGCTGGCAGCCTCATGTTTGCAAGATGGCTGCTGCACATCTAACCTTTATATCCACATTCCAGACAGGAATAATGGGAAAAAGTAAAGGGGAAGGGATTTTCTCCTAGTGAAGCTTTGCTTTTTATTCAGAAAGGCGTGTTTTCCTTGTCATTGGTCAAATGAGAAAAGTCGAGAAATTGAAATTTTTAGCTTTTTGGCCTCTTTGACAAAGGAAGTCAAGGGCATAGGAAATGGTGAATTGTGCAGGGGTAAACCGTCCATAGGGTCTGCCACAGTCCTCTCCCCAGAAAAATGCATCCACATGTACACACACATCCAACTTTGCCAGGCAGTTCCAGGGGGTTTCTCTAAGTGGGGGTTGGAGGGGAGCCACTCTATAGGGCCAAACTAAGAGAGAGCCGCTCAAATGGATTCTCAGCTCAGCCCAAAGCCAGGGAGCACGAGAGAAGCAATAGGGGGAGAAGACAGAAGTCAAAAGAGAAAGTGAAAATATATGAGTGGGAGGGGAAGAAAGAGAGAACAGTGGCCATGAAGGTTGTAAGTAGCAGATATGATACTAACAGTAAACAAAAGAAATACAGTGGCGAAGAGAGGGGGAAAAAGGATAAAGCAATACCACAGTGGGGAAAAGAGAAAGTCTTTTAAGTTTCAGGGAAGACGCTACTCTAAAGGATCAGAAGTCACTCGCCAGCGGGGTCTGTGGGTGGCAAAGGTGGTGATGGAGGGTGCCAGTTAGTGAAAAGTTGGACCAAGTGCTGTTAACTTCTGTGGAGTCACAGGACATTCATTAGAAATTCAAGGGTGCTCTCCAGAAGGGTTTGGTGACTTGGAGATTTGAAGTCTGATAGGGAACAGTCCAGCAAGATAAGGTCAGTTCTGGAGAATTCTGAAACATGGTGTTAAATTAGGTTTTGTAAATCATTTCTGGTGGAGTTTATGATGGCGGCTCGCAGTCAGTTCCCTGATCGTAATCTTTGAGATTATACACGTTGCCAATAGCATACACACAAGCAGCAAAATAATTAGCAGTGTCCCCTAAACCATCCTACAGGACCTATGGCAAACTTTCTCCAGCTGGAAAAAGTATAGATCCCTCCAGCATCTTTGGGCCATTATAAATTGCAGAAGCAAAAGGTTTTTAAGAACACAGGTGTTGGAGCCGTGTGTATTTTCTCTAGGGGGTCTTGATGAATCAGAGGAGGATATCATGTTGGAAAATAAGGTTTTTTTTTTTAAAAAAAAAAAAAAGGAAATCATGTAGCTGAAAAAGAATTCACTGACTTTACCGGGGGAAGAAATACCTGATTTCTGAACACAGTCTATATCCTGAACAGTTTCCTAGAAATGACGGAACTGATTTTTATAAAGCACTCCAAGTGTCACACAGCAAGTTTTGATGCTTCCAAGTGCCCAAAGAGGTAAGCAATTTAAAGGAGTTTAAGATTTTTACCTGTATCTAACTTGGAGACCCACCTAGTGAAACTGCAAATTTGGGGTTCAGGGTAATGAGTGGTTTTAAAGACTGAGCTTCTGGAGTCAGACCGCGCAGTTTGGGATCCCAGCTTCATCATTTGTCAGTTGTGTCGTTCGCAAGAAAGTTCCTTCACTTCTCTGCCTTCACTTCCTCATCCGTAAAGTGGGGATAACCACTTCATAGGATGGTTTAGAGGATTAAATGAGATAATCTACATGAAGCTCCACACAGGCCATGGCACATCCCGGACACTCCAGAAACACATGGATGGATAAACAACATTTTTTTCCCGATTAGTTCCATGATTTTTCCTTTTAATTTTTACGTCAGTACCATGAGTTTACCTAAAGATAAGAAACCATTTTTATTGTCAGCTCATTGTGAAAAATAGCGTTAATTCCTATTAAGGTGTTCACCATCTTTTTTGCAGGCATCAAAATGATGTAATATTTAAAAGTGATCACACTTCTGGGTTTGAATGCCCACTTCTTGGCTCCAAGACTTTGAAAAGTTGCCTGACCTCTTTGGGCCTCAGTGGCCTTAGTTGTAAAAAGGGGATTCTGTGTAGTTTGAGTTAATAGATACAAAGTGCTCACATCAGTGCCAAGTACATAAAAGTGTTCAAGGCTGCTATTAACCAAGCATTTTCCAGAAAAGAAAATGGAGTTGAGAGGTGAAACCCCCAAATGGTTTTCTTCAACTTGTAAGTAACATACTGAACTTCCTGCCTCATAATATTCAAGATGAAATTTTGAAAAATGCCCACATCAGGAATTCTTTCATAGCCAAACACTAAAAGCAAAGCGAAGGTCTACACAGACAGAGATGGCAAACATATGGCCTACCCCACCTGACACCCAGGGCCATGACAGACATTACTAATCCATTATGGCACTTTTACCTACTGAGTTCATGTTCACCTTTGCATTGTTCTCAACGGGACACTCTGCACAACCATTGTCAATTTGATTGGTGTTATGTGAAATCAAACTTATTTTCCATCCTTGTTCTGGTATTATGTCCTCAGAACTGTTATTTTCCCCAGAGGATGAAGAATTGATGTTTTCAAGCAAACTCCTTCCACTGAAATTCCATTCAAATTCTTAAATGATGAGAGATAATCCTCCTTCAAACCCTTGAGTAAGCAGAGTGAGTTATATAAAAGAGAGCTGGCAGTACGCATGATCTGTTTTTTGTGCTGTTTTGGAAGATGCTGCTAAGACAGATGACACTGATACCTGCAATTAAAAAAAAGAGATTTGCTGGGGTCTGAGGAAATCATTTGGAATATGGCTACTTTTGCTCTTGACTTGGTAAATAATTTTCCGGAAAGAGCCAGGTATGGCACACGGCTGGGCATCTTTCATCTTACCTTAAGAGGAAGATGCAAATGACTAAATGTAAAGGTGTTTCCTATATGTTGATTGGTGTATTTGTCTGCTAGGGCTGCCGTAACAAAATACCACAGACTGGGTGGCTTAGATTACAGAACTTTATTTTCTTTCAGTTCTGGAAGCTAGAAGTCTGAGATGAAGGTGTTGTCAGGTTTGGTTTCTCCCGAGGCCTCTCTTCTCAGTGTGCAAATGTCTGCCTTTTTACTGTGTCATCACATGACCTTTTTCTGTGTGTGCCCCACCTGCTTGGTGTCTCTCTCTCGACTTATAGGGTCACAAGCCACATTGGAGTAGGACCCCCATACACTTGTGACCTCATTTAACTTTAATTACCTTCTTAAAGGCCACAGCTCCAAATATAGTCACATGCGAGGTTAGGGCTTCAACATATGCATTTGGGGGGGGGGCATGATTCAGTCCATAACAATTGGTGTGTACCCGAATAACTCTAGATTCTATAGCATCTTATAACCCCAGCATTGTTACTTATACTCATCATCATGTGACTCGAGTTCTGCCAGAAAAGATAGTCGTGATAGTTACACACTATAGAGACAAAGAGGTGTGTGCTCACTTTAGAAAAATTTCTGTTGCAAATCAACAAAACGGATACATCAATGGAAAATGGGCAAAGGTAGAGTCAAAATGCACAGAAAGAAAAAATACAAAAAGTTAAGAATATGAAGAAATGCTCAAACTCATTAGTTGACAGAAAAATACAAGATAACTTGAGATATCACTTTGCATGTACTAGACTGGCAAGATTAGGATAATGCCAAGTGTTGGCAGGGATGTGCGACCACGGGAACCCTTATGCACTGCTGATGGGAAGGCCAACTGGTGTAGAAGTTCTGCAGAGGATTCTGGTGGTAATAGCAAATTAGGTCTAGGTACACTTCTTGACCCAGCAAACCCACCCCTGGGTACATATCTAGAAGGAATTCTCACAGGGTTTATTAAGGTCCTGTATGAGTACGGTGACAAGGCATTTTAGCTTGTCTGGGACAGTTATAGTGTACATATGCTGTCTCGGTGGAATTATGAATAGCACCCTTTTGTTCCTTAAAAGTGCTCACCCTGTGTGTAAGGGTTGTCTTCACAGTGTTTCTGTGGTGGTAGGGGATTGGAGGCACTTTGGGGAGTGGAGAGGCAGAATGTGTTAGGTTCATGCTATTCAGCAGAAAGAAGTAAGAGACTAGATGTACCCATAGTAAAATATATGGATCTTTAAAACATAGTGCTGGATGAAAAAAGAGAGATTGAGGTTTACAACAACAATATTTACACACTGTTAAGATCCATGCATATAAAACTATATGTTTTATAAGAACACATATTAACAAAAGGGCTTGCGTTGAGCACATTGAAATGGTTGCCTTGGGCTAGGTGAGGAATAGCAGTGGGATATAGGGGAAAAAAAGAAAAAAAGATGTGAGGGGTCTTAAGCCAAAGATGATAATGGACCATTGAGAAGATGATTAACTTAGCCATAGTATCTGAAATTGAAAAGGGAGTGTTCTGTCAAAATGGATTAAATTGAAGAATTTTTTAAAGTGTTTAAAATATTATACATTTCTTGAGAAATTGGCACTTATTTGTTTGTTTGCTGGTTTATTCTCTGAAGCTCTGAAGGGCATTTAAGTCTGTTTTTATAAGTATCTTAAGTAGGACCAAAAACATAAAAAATAAAAGTAATTGAATGAGGGAAGCAGAATAGAGAGTATATAGAACTAGAAAAGATAGGGCAAAGTCAGGTGTGAGGTTAATATCTAAAATTCACACCCAAAGTCCTATAGATTTACTAGAAGTGGGTCTCAGGTTAGGCGCTACACCAAGGAGATGCCCTCATATGCATGATCTACATTATCTGTAGTAACAGCCACCACATAAACCACTCCAAGTACTAAGAAGCAGCCCAACTATTTCCCATTCTGAGATCAGAGAGAAATTTCTCCCTTGGGCTCTCCTAAGGAGGGCACTGTGTAATGGAATAGCGGCCTAGAAAACTAATTTCGACTGAAAGACTCATCCCAAAGCCGTGTCGAATACCTAAATGCTAATTTACTCTCACAGGGTTTGAGCTCCTTGAATTTCTGCAAAATAACTTGGTTTCAGTTCCGGTAGAGTTGAGGAAATGTCCCTGTGTATGCAGGAAACCTGTGGTCCACAGATGTTTGGGCTCTTCCACTGAATTATGAACCATAGGGCCAGAAATTCTGAGTCGTTACAGCAATAGCTAATGAAAGCAAAAAGAAAAGGATTCTCCTTCCAGATTCCAGAGTGCTGTTGCCTTGGTACCCCTGAGGAGGGGGTGGGAGATGAAGAATGTTTTCCTCTATCTTTTCCTGCATCAACTTTAGCAGCAATTAAATATTTATTGACTGAAAACCTAAAATAGTAATTATTGTAGAGACTACAGAAAGTAAATCTATTATGTGAAAACAGGTGTCACCAGAAGAGTGAAACCAACAAAGAACAATGCAGAATGGAAGGGTTTAGTGGCAGGCATCTGCAGAAAGAGTCCAGTCTGAGAGATAATCTCCAAGTAGACATTTGGGGCGTGTGGGTGTGGCAGGAGAGGGAAAGGGACAATCTGGCGTTTCGGTACATTTTGGGTTTGAAGCAAGTATAGTTGATCAAGTTCTTTTGAAGCTTGGTTGAAATAACCCCAGCGCACTCTCCAACTAGATTTGATTTTGTATTTATCAAGTGACCCCTGCTTATTAATTCAGATTCTAAGAACCTGAGAAAGGGAGGTATGGAAGATTGGTGCTAAAATAGCTGTAATGATTTCCTTTCCTATATCATGTATGTGACTTTGTGACTCACCCTATTAATAGGTAGAGACTATTTCTTCCCCCCTTGAACCTAGGCTGGCTTTATGACTTGTTTCAGCTAGTAAAATTTGGTGGAAGTGTTGGTGTGCCAGTTCTAAGCCTAGGTCTCATGAGGTCTTGAATACTCCTCCGTATCTCTGAACCTTGCACAGCCATCACGGGAACATGCCCAGGCCAACTTGCCCAGTGATGAGAAACAAGACCCATTCACTCATATTGCAATGGCTGATTGCCACGTAACACTAGACATGTGTGTGAGGCCATCTTAGAGCAGCCGCCTATGGCCCAACCACCAGCTGACCACAAGTGCCTGTGTGAGACCAGGAGAGATCAGCTGAGCCTGGCCCAGAACGGCGCTGCTGGATTTAGATGTGTGAGAAAAAACAAATGCTTGTTGTTTTACGTCTCTAAGTTTTGACATGGTTGTTATACAGCGGTAGCTAGCTGGTACAAGAGGGTTCCCTGATATTAGTATTATAACTGATAAAAAATTTTGTCCACTATTTTAAATTTATAAAATAGAAACAAAAATATTATAAGTGAAAAGAAACCTCACACCTTTGGCATTCTGTTTTGTGTTTTAGGATCTTATAAGTCAGTGAGCAGGAAGGTCCCTGAGAACCTGAGTAGCTTTGAATATGTGGACAAAATTGAATTTCTGGACTTGCAAAATGGAAGATCAGACCCTAGACGAGTGGCTTTCAGAACACTCCCACCTGAGATTCTCAGCATGAGTGTGGGGAGACAGCCCTATTTCTCTCTTGGGAATAAAATCTCTAAAGGTTAACAGTTACCATTTCCCCATCTCAGCCTAGGTGACATGACAGAGAGTTGTTTTCTCTTAGAGTATCTTTAATTACTCCTAATTAATTTGCTTTGCACCCACTACTGTAAATTCTGTAAGTTCCTTTCTTAGAGCAGTGTTTCCTACTCTTGGTTTATATTTCACCACCTCTCCTTGGGGAAACGAGAGGGGAATGTTCACAAAAATACCTGTCACAGGGAAGCTGGAAAACCCCCACTTTTAATTGGGTTCTACAGTGGTTTCTGTGACCACTTCTGACCCCCGACATTTTCCTTTCTGTGAGTTTCATCACCAGTTTTACTGTGAAGAATTTGGTTGGCCTTAATGTTTGCAACAAGAGGGAGATGCATCGCTAGACCTGGCCCCTCTCTCCTATGAGTCACTGGCGTCTGTTAGGCCATGGCCAGCTCTCATTAGTGCCACTACTGCTGGGCTGGCAGATCTTTTGAAAGCAGGAATGGAGGGCTCTGGGATTCACTAATGACTACTGGGGAGATGCAAGAGGAGGGTTACTGTCTTAGGGAGGTCATTGTGAAAATGCACCAGTCGGTATCTTACAAGAAATGAAAGGTGATTTCTTTCCTTTCAGAACTGCTAAAGGAATTCTTAGGCTATCCATACAAGAAAATAAGCAGAATTTAGGATTGAGTTTATAAAATATCTAGGAACGTTGGCAGTATTTTGGGGAAATTAAATTTTCCACGCTCTTTCCCCTTTTCAGAAATTAAAGAGTTAGAGCTTTATGGTACAATGATTTTGAGATGGGACTAGACAGCTTGGATTTGAGGCACAGTTGGCTTCCTGTCTCTGCCATGTGAACCATATGTGGCAAGTTACTTAGGCTTTCTGAGTCCTCAGTTCTCATCTATAAAGTGAGAACGGTATAAATATGTCATGAGGATTAAATAATTTAAACATGTGTAATTCCTAGCGTGCCTGGAGCATAAAGACTTGATAAATGCAGTTCTTTTATTTTTCCCTCTTTTCACCTTTTCTGGCTTGCTTACTTGCCTGTATATGGGTCCAGAAATTTAAGAGTACAAAGGTGTCATCATAAAAAGGTCCATTGTTGCTTCAAAAAAATGTTCTTCCTGGTCATTTTCCTGTTTGCCTTGTTAAAAAAAAAAAAAATCACTTTCTTCACCCCCACTTTTTTTTAATCATATGTGCTATTTGCTACTTATTATTGTTTCCATGAAGTTAGTAAATTCTCACCCCTTCCCCTAATAGTTAAAAAATAGACCAGTATTAACTTCCTGTGGATTCAACATGAATCACTTCCTTCTAAAAAAGATTGTCAAATAGGCTTACTTCTTTATTCTAGGTAGCCAGTTTCCAAGAGAAGCAAAACTCTAGATTATAACCCATCTTGCATGTTTATGCATCTGTTGGGAGATATTTCATAATAACTATGCCAGTCCTTCATAATGTTTGGAATAAAATGGTCAAAGAGTATACCATGAAAACAGTCAAGAAAGCATTTAAAATGGAGAAAAGGGAACTCATTTTGACTGGTCATTTGCTACATGCTCATCCCTATGCTGGGATATTCCAAACTGTTGCTTTTACCAAAACCCTGCCAGTAAGTTTTTTATTTTATTTTATTTTACTTTTTATCGAGGTATAGTTGATTTACATTAGTTTCAGGTATACAACATAGTGATTCAAAATTTTTATAGATTATACTCTATTTATAGTTATTATAAGATGTTGCCTATATTCCCTGTGCTATATATCCTTGTAGCTTATTTAATTTATACATAGTTTGTACCTCTTAATCCCGTACCCCTGTATTGCCCCTCCCCCACTCTCTGTAGTGGTAACCACTAGTTCTCTATATCTGTGAGTCTGTTTCTTTTTTGTTATATTCACTAGTTCGTTTTATTTTTTAGATTCCACATATAAGTGATAACACACAATATTTGTCTGTCTCTGTCTGACTTTTTTCACTAAGCATAATACCATCTCGGTCCATCCATGTTGTTGCAAATGACAAAATTTATTCTTTTTTATGGCTGAGTAGTATTCCATTGTTTTTATATATACTACATCTTCTTTATCCATTCATCTGTTGATGGATACTGAGATAGCTTCCATATCTTGGCTATTGTAAATAATGGTGCTATGAACATTGGGGTGCATGTATCTTTTCAAATTAGTGTTTTCATTTTCTTCAGATATATATCCAGGAGTGGAATTGCTGTATCATATGGCAACTCTGCTTTTAGTTTTTTGTGGAACCTTCATGTTGTTTTCCACAGTGGCTGCACCAATTTACATTCCCACCAACAGTTCACTAGGGTTCCCTTTTCTCCACATCCTCACCAGTATTTGTTATTTGTGGTTTTCTGTATGTATTCTTTGGAAAAATGTCTATTCAGATCTCCTGCCCATTTTGTAATCAGGTTGTTTTTTGATATGGAGCTGTATGAGCTGTTTATATATTTTGGATACTAACCCCTCATTGGTCATATCATTTGCAAATATTTTCTCCCATTCAGTAAGCTGTCTTTTTGTTTTGTTGATGGTTTCCTTTGCTGTGCAAAAGCTTTTTAATTAGGTCCCATTTGTTTATTTTTGCTTTTGTTTCGTTTGCCTTAGGAGACAGATAAAAAAAAAAATACTGCTACTATTTATGTCAAAGAGTGTTCTGCCTATGTTTTCTTCTAGGAGTTTTATGGTTTCGGGTCTTATGTTTAGGGCTTTAATCCATTTTGAGTTTATTTTTATTCATGGTGTGAGAAAATGTTCTAATTTCCTTTACACATAGCTGTCCAGTTTTCCCAGCACCATTTACTGAAGAGACCATCTTTTCTCCATTGTATATTCTTGCATCTTTTGTCGTGGATTAATTGACCGTAAGTGCGTGGGTTTGTTTGTTGGTTTCTGGGCTCTCTATTCTGTTCCTTTGATATACGTGTCTGTTTTTATGCCAGTACCATACTGTTTTGATTACTATAAGTTTGTAGTATAGTCTGAAGTCGGGGAGGGGATTTCTCCAGCTCTGTTCTTCTTTCTCAAGATTGTTTCGGATATTAGGGGTCTTTTATGTTTCCATGCAAATTTTAAAATTATTTGTTCTAGTTCTATGGCAGCTTAGGGAAAATGGGAAAGGGTTGAAATAAGTGAAGCACAGGGGATTATTTAAGAGAGTGAAACTATTCTGTATGATAACTGTAATGGTGGGCACATGATATTATGCATGTGTCAGAAACCCAAAGAACTTTATAGAACAGTGAACCTCAATGTATGCAAATTTAAAAAATCATTTAGTATGTTGGGTATGCCAGGATGAAATGCAGAATTGTGATAAAACAATATAACTGTGCTACAAATGTGTTAAACAACCTCACTGAAGGGTGTGGAGAAAAAAAGGTGCTGACCTAAGTAATCTCAGAAATGAGTGGAGTCTGTAAGGCTAAAGACAAAATGAACTGTATGTAAGCACTCTACCCTCGTTGATAATGCTATGTCCCAGGGGAGTACAGATGAATGATTTTAATGCCACTGTACATGCATACTGAAACTCAACAATTAAGTAAATGCATGCACAATGGTGGGAGCCAAGTTTGGTTGGAGGTTACAGATAAGTAAAAGGAGGAGGCTGGAATCATCCATGCGATAACAGATTAGAGTTGGAGACATCAATATGGACTCATGTTAGCTTAATATAGACACAGATGGTTATATATAGAAATACTTATAGATATGTGTATATACATGGCTTAGTGTACATACATTTGTACTTCCTTGTTCTGTCACCTGAGAGGACCTAGAGGCAATGACACCCCAGTAGCAATGAGCATACCTAGCCCCCAGATCTTGGTTTCTAATATTATTCTCCAACAAAAGGAACCGGAACTTGGATAAATGGCTGATTTTAGGACTAGGGTAGAAAATAAACAAGATGAGCCTGGAGCGTCTTATAGCGCCAAAAAGAAAGTGCTCAGAAAAACAACAACAACGCAGTGATGGGGATGTGTCAGAGGGACACAGCCACCTGAAGGAGCTCCCAAAGGCCAAGGCTGGAAATGGTAAGCAGCAAAATAAATGAAGTAGTGTAGGGTTGAAACCCAAAGTAGAAACTAAATGAGTCCATACTGATATGAATCAATTATTGAATAAATACATGAAGGAAAATAGACAAATTTTCTGTACCAAAGAATTCTAAACATTTTATGTAGATCCTATACCCTCAGGGAGGTGGAATAGAATTCCCCATGTCTCAAGTTGGAGTTGAACATAGTGACTTATTTCAAAAGAGTACAGTATGAGAAAGGGGAGCAAAGAGCAACTTTATACCAGAGAAACCTGACAACACTCTCTCAGCCGAATGAGGATCAGCGTCCGTAGTGATGTCATATTGATATATGTACACTCGATCTCATGTCCTGAGAATGGCTCTACCTCTGTGGTCTTCTTCCCCAAGCATGTAACCCCAGTCCAGTCATGAGGAAAACAGCTGACAAATCCCAATCGAGGGACGTTCTACAAAATATCTGACCAGTACTCCTCAAAACCATCAAGGGCATCAAAAACAAGGGAAGTCTGTGAAACTGTGACAACCAAGAAGAGCCTAAGGAGACACGACAACTAAATGTAAATCCTAGATGGGATCCTGGAATACAAAAAGGAAATTAGGAAAAAACTGAGGGAATATGAAAAAAGTGTGGACTTTAGTTAATAATGTGTCAGTATTGGCTCCTTAATTGTAACAAATACACCATTACTAATGCAGGATGTTAATAACTGGGGAAACTGGTGTGTGGAATATGGGAAATGGCTATACTATGTTAGCAATTTTCCATAAATCTGAAGCTGTTCTAAAATAAAACATTTACATAAAAGAATCTGCAATGCCGAGTACTACCCTGAGAGTCTGATTTAACTTGCCTGGTCTGCAGCCCGACCCTTGGGACTTTAAAAAGCTGCCCAGGTGATTCTAATATGTCGCCAGCAAGTCACTGCTCTAAGGGAAGTGAGGGTTTTTACAACCAGCTGCACTTTTTTTTCCCTTTCTGCTTATAATAAATGCTCTGACCTTGTCCCTAGTAAAATAGCAGTGTGACGTAATGATTTCGGTTGTTTGAATAAAGCAGTTCTTTAAATGTACAGCCAGCAGTATGGAACTTAGTGATATTTCCCATTAAATAAAAGAATCTTGTCCAAGGAGCTCAAAATACCATCAGCTGTTTAGGTAAACAGGGTAGGCTAGACTATGCTGAATGTATCATTGGTTTAAATCTGTACATAGTGGCAATGCCTTTCATTTCTCCCTGCAGTGCTATGCCACATGCCATGTGTACATGGAGGTAAAAGATCTGCTAAATTTTAGGTGCAAAGGTTTGGCTTTAATTAGACAGGAGGCTTATTTTCTGGTGTTCGATTGTGACAAATGAGGTAAAGGCATCACGTGCTGGCAAACACAGCTTAAATGTTCAGGGACTTACAACTGACCTGAGCCATCAATGTTTCTCGTGCAGGGAACCTGGCAGCAGGGGTTCCTGGGGATCATATCTGGCACTGGCGATGACTGGCTCCGCCAGTCAGTGAGGAAGGGGTCCTACGGACCCCAGCCCCCCGACCAGCTTCAGTGAAGAGACGGAGACTGAGGTGATGGAGCCCTGGTTCCTCATGCACAGACAATTATGGTACTTAATTTGGAACTGGTGAGAGTGTGTGTTTGGACTTACTCTGTTTACTAAAGACTCTAACAGGCCAGGAAATTGCTTCATGTACATTAAGGGATGCAAAAAAGATGTTTTTTTACCATCATTTCTCTTCCTCAGAAATAGTCATTAATAGGAATTCCTACTTTTTTTAAACCTATAACACTATTAACAAACGAGAAAACATTTGTTGATTGAGTCTTACACTATTCTAGGCACTGGGGGAGATATTTAAAAAGTTAAAAAATAATGTTGGCTTTTTATTCATGCATCCAAGCAGTGCTTAATTGAGTGTGTATCACATACAGGCATCTGCTAGGTACTAGAGATTTTAAAGAGTAAACAAAAAACTAAGATTGGTCTCCTTTATTAAGAAACCCATAGTCCAAGAACTTACTCTCTAGATCAGTGGCTCTCAACCAGGCGTGATTTTGTGTCCCCCAGTGAATATTTGACAATGTCTGCAGAAATATTTTGTTGGCACTACTGGGAGAGTTGGGGGGACGCTACGGGCATCTAATGGGTAGAGGCCAGGGATGCTGCTAAACATCTTCCAATGCACAGGACAGTCCCCATAACAGAATTATAGGGCCCAAAATTATAGTGCCCAAAATTATAGGGCCCAAAATGTCACTGTGCCGAGGTTGAGAAACCCTTCAAACCCACTGGGCCCTTCACTGGAAAGAGAACACACTCTCCAGGTGTGAATTCACAGAGCCCTAAAGCCACCTCCTGCCCTCCCTTTACCAGGTGAGGTTGGAACAGGGGAGGGTCCCTAGCTGAGGGGAGAGTAAATGTCACTGCCCTGCCATTCAGAGGGGTTATGGTGGCCCTGCTCAGAGGAAGGTCAGCTATTCTGCCATCAAGTCACAGCAGTTCCAACAGTAACAGCCCAGGCCAAAAGGCATGTCAGGTTAAATCAGGCTGCATCAGAGAGATGACCTGAGCTTGCTTTTTATTGAGAGCAGCCAAGTTTCTATAGTCAACCCTGGAAATGCACAAATCCTTTTGAATAATATTACTAAAGGCCGAGGACACTCTTACAACTTACACATAACATTTGTACCTAAGTTGAAACTACTGTAAAATTTTTGTGTCATCTTACTTATGCGTACGTATTAACTCTAAGTTTAAATATGAAAAGTGGCCTTAGAACCATGCCGTTCCATATAGTCACTAGCCACATGTGGCTATTTAAATTTACATTAGATGAAATTAAATAATATTTAAAATTCACTCCTCAGTCACACTATTCACATTTAAAGTGTTCACGAGCCACATGTGCCTGTTGGCTGTTGAATCGGACAGTGTAGATATAGTACATTTCTGGCATCACAGAAAGTTCTATCGATAGCGCTGTCTTACAAGCTATTTCCAAGGGTCCTCACCAGTATTAGTTATTGCTTTTTTTTTTTTTTTTTTTTTAAAGGCTTGTTTTCTAGCAGCTGAGGCATCAGGGCAAATGCTTTGCAATATCTCATTATCACTGTCTGTTAGAAAGACACAGACGTGTTCTGCTGGGGGGGACCATCTCTTGTTAGACATGGCGTTTTGTGAAGGTTTATGTAATGGATGTTGGGTAACGTATCAGATGATTGAAAATGATTTTCCAGAAGGTATAACAATGTAAAATTCAAGTAGATAACCTTTATCAGGCATTTCTGATCTAAGTCAAGTGTGTATTGTTAAACATTAATTCCATTAAGGTGTGTCAGCAGGGAATTAAGACATGTGACCCAAATATATTCTTTCTAGTAATTGAGTGTAATAGGGAACTAGTGTTTAGTGGATGTCAACTGGGGATGGGGCAGGATGAAGGGAGGAGGGGGAGGGTCGAAATGACCTAGGGAGCTCTTTCTTGCAAAATTCATAGGATGCCACTACATAAGGTTTCTCAGGATGGTGAGCTGGGTGGTGGGTAAGGAGGGTCTTGCACATGTATATTTTGAAAGAGTTCCCCATGTAATTCCAGTCTAACCAATCCAGTGTATTGTTCAGAGATATGAAAAGGAAAATTTTGTGTCTCTTCCACTGTGTGATGGGGTGATAGTGGGGGTAGGTCGGTGTGACTTAAAAAAGACACCTGGTCCCCACCTCCAGATGTGATTCCATACACTTGGGTGGGCCCAGATATCCACTCAGTTCTCTCTCACTATATTTCTTTCCAGCGACCTCTGGCCATGCCCGTCTTCCCTTCCCCGTAGGTCATTTAGAATGATCAACTGGGCTTAGAACAACTGCCTTAGGCATTTCGTTCCACGATCAGGTGTGTCTAGCAAGCTTTTGCAAGTGATCACAATCTGTTCTTGGACACGTTTTCTGATCAGTGCCTGAAACGATGCTGTTGATCAAAGGAGGTGTCCCGTGCACAGAGGATGCACTGGCCAGAGAGGACACTCAGCTGAGGAAATTCAGGAGCCCTTTTCCCCAGAAAGATGGGTCATGGGTGTGTGAACAGCCTAAAAATATTCTCCAAAGGGACCTGATCAAGCCTTTGGATAACTGTTTAGGTTGAGCCTTCAGATTTTGGTCATAGAGCTTGGCTCATTTTGTTAATATTAGGAGGCTGTTGCTGTAGAGAAGCCTCGCGACAGTCCAATCCCATTGACAGCTAGGTCTGCTGATGGATGGAAAACTTCACTGTTCTTCCCCTAACCCTCATTTTTTTTTTTTTTGTTAGATAAGAAGTGATTTATTAGAATAGGACGCTTGTGAGGCTTACAAGCACGCGGGCGAGAGGGTGCTGCCCTGAGAACTTGATGGGCTACATAAAGTAGAATTTCATACTGTATTTTCAAGGCATATCAGCCTTGAATGGATTTGTTTGTTTTTCAGTTTTGTGGGGTTTTGGGGTTTTTTTTTCCTGTTAATGGATTTAGAATATCTCTACTATGTTCTGTATTTTCTTCATCCCTGGTTTCAGATTTTCTCCTGGTAGAGATCCAGTTTTCCCTGACATGTAAAATGCTGGTTACCTTGGGATTTTAGAAGTGTAAGGTGGCATTCGTCTCATTGGGAAACTATCCAAAACATAATAAAGTCCTTTTGGTTGCATGTTGTACAATATATTATATAAGCAAAAATAGCCTACCTCCTCTAGCAAATGTCCAGCCCTAGCTTCCTACTTCTGTTTAGGACTACAGAATCTGTTTGTAGTGAAGGTGACAAGAAGGGATACAGCTCTGAGGAGACTGGGGCAGGTTGTATATCAGTAGTTTAGGTTCCTTCTCTAAAAAATCTGTGTGACTGTTTCTCCTTTGAGTCTCTCTGTGCTTTGGATATCAGAGGTGTGAAATGCCCTAGGATTCTGCAAGCCAGTTAGGGTTTGTCTTCTCTGGATTATCTGACTAGAGGGGAAGGAGAAGCTTAAAGCCATGTATAGTTTTGGCTTAAAAAATTTAGCAGTCTTTCAAAAGGAAAGAAGGAAAGGAGAAGGAACTTTAGAGTGACCCACTGGAGACTGTATCATTCATTAACAAATACAGAGTGTCTGTTACGTGCCAGACACTGTGGTACAACGTGCTGGTGTGGCATGATAAAAAGATATGTTTGGTCTTTGTCCTGGTTCCTGGCACCTAAAATCCTTGGAATTTCCAGTGATAGGAGTGTCTTTTGTATTTCTAATGAGGTGACTATAGATGGGGTACTTAGAAAGCTTCAGGGTGGGGGCTGGTCCCCAGAGGAACCAACCATGTGACTAGAGGAGTAGAACTTCAGTCCCACCTCTAACCTCTGGGAAAGAGAGAGGGACTGGGGATCGAGTTCAAGCACTACTGACCAAAGATTTAGTAAATTTAGAAGCTTCCAGGTTGGTGAACACGTTGATGTGCTGGGAGGGTGTGCCCTTGAAAAGAGTGTGGAAGCTCTGTGCCCTACTTACTCCTGTACCTTGCCCTATGCATCTCTTCCATTTGGCTGTTCCTGAGTTGTACTCTTGATAATAAAACTGTAAGAGAAAGTAGAGAGCTTCCCTGAGCTGTGAGTTGTTCTAGCAAATCACTGAACCTGAGTAGGGGTTGTGGGTACCTCCAGATTTATAGTCGGCTGGGCAGAAGTGAAGGTCGTCTGGGGACCCCATTTGCAGCTGGCGTCTGAAGTGGGACTGAGCCCTTACCTTCTGGGGTCTGTGCTAACTCTGGGTAGTTAATGTCACATTGAATTAAATTATTGGGCACCCAGTCGGTGTCAGAGAATTGGAAAATTGGTGTCGGAATGACACAGCTGGGGATAAAATGGTGAACAAGAGCAGACATTTTCTGCTCTTACAAAATTTACAAATATTTCTGAGTTTGTTGGGTTACGTAGCACTCTGCTGTATGTCATCCAGTTGCCCCTCCAGATCTACTCACCCTGGTCTTTACAGGCTGACTCTTATGGACCACGTCAGTGGGCACCCTGTTCTGTCTCTGGTTGAATTTGATCAGTGGAGAGCCCTGGCGGAACACTGAAGGGAGCGGGGTGAGTGAGGTCAGGGTACTTATCCTCCTTACTCCGTCCTTGTGGGGACACCTTGGCAAGGTCCCTAGATGGAACACCACTACTCTTTTCAAGGCAGTCTTCTCTATATGGCTTTCTTTTTCAAGGTTCTGCCACCCCCTCCTCCTTGTCTCCCTGTACCTAGGGTTGGTAACAGTGGTTCAGCTCCCAACCCCAGATTATTGCCCACAATTCCTTGTGGTTTTATTTCAACCTGAGTACACCTTTGTAAAAAGTTCCTTGGTAAATAAGCCTTTGAATTATCTAATTGGAGTATTCCATCTTATGGGAAACCTGACTAATATAAGCACTGTCCATTTAAATGTGGGATTGATGCTTGCCAAGTATGTTGATTTTTGTTTTGATATAGTTGATGCTACTATATTAATGTGATATAGCCAGCTGCTTCTTAAGAAGGTCGCCCTGTCATTGCTTCTTAGCGATGGTAAGATCATATCACAGGGATTCCCTGGTGGCGCAGTGGTTGAGAGTCCACCTGCCGATGCAGGGGACACGGGTTCGTGCCCCGGTCCGGGAAGATCCCACATGCCGCGGAGCGGCTGGGCCCGTGAGCCATGGCCGCTGAGCCTGCACGTCCGGAGCCTGTGCTCTGCAACGGGAGAGGCCGCAGCAGTGAGAGGCCCGCATACCGCAAAAAAAAAAAAAAAAGGAAAAGAAAAAAAATTTTTTTTAAATCATATCGTAGACTAGAATGCTTATCTTCATATTTCCTTTGGCAGGAGAGTATACATTCAGTGAGTTAAAGAGAAGGGGAACTAGCACATCAGTTCTGTTTTATAGCATTTAGAATTGCAATTTCAGTTGCCAAAATTCTCTTCTTACCAATTATGATTCTGGCATTAATACTATATTCCAGGCTTTGAAGGTTCATTAATAGCCTGGGATTTATACCAAGATGATAATACTGATGTGAGGTCAATAAAGGTTGCACAAAGTCATTGTTATTAACTGGTTTATTGGTGAGATGGAACAGGATAGTAGCACCCAGTTCAGTAGGTGTGCCTGAAACATATTTTCTTTCATGATAAACACTAGAAAGAAAGAGGAAGAGGGGGAGAGAACACCCAGAAATGAGTTGTGAAGAGAGCACAACATGGGTGCTTTTATTGTTTACAGAGCTTCTGCCATGGGGAACCGTGTCATGAAACTTACATTTGTTATTGCTCTTTCCATCTGAACCCCCCCCCCCCCAGCACCTCCTTGGAATCTGTTATAAGCCAGTTTTTTCAAATGATGAATTTCCTGTAGAAAGGGATGAACTTATCCATTTGTAGCCTTTCATCAGAGTTACTTTGACCCTCCTTTCTTCCTTCTTTTGCTTCCCAAAGTCATTACTGAAATATAAATTTGGATGGCCAGACAGGATTATCAAAGATGGTGTCAGTTTGTCTGTAATCCATTGTTCTGTAGACAAGAGGGAAAGCTTTTCTCAGAAGGTGGTACATGTTTACATCTCAGAAGAACCAGTGAGAGGCTGTATTCATCCTTAACCATTAACACTAGAGATAAAAGTAATTTCAAAGGTCATCTGCCCCCTAATGCTATAGGTGAGGAAACTGAGACCCAGAGATATTAGAAGACTTAGCCAAGAACACAGCTGTATTAGTTTGCCAGGGCTCTGTAACAAAGTACCGCAGACTGAGTGGCTAAAACAACAGAAATTTATTGTCTCCCAGTTCTGGAGGCTAGAAGTCCAAAACCAAGGTGTTGGCAGGGTTGGTTTCTTCTGAGGCCTGTGAGGGAAGGACCTGTTCCAGGCCTTCTCTCTCCTTGGCTTATCAATGGCCATCTTCTCCCTGTGTCTGTTCTCGTCATATTCCCACTTAGGTGTGTCTGTGTCCAAGTTTCCTCTTCTTAGAAGTCCACTAGTCATATTGGATTAGGGCTTACCCTCATGACCTCCTTTTAACTTGATTACCTCCATAAAGACCCTGTCTCCAAGAGAAAGTTGCATTTTAAGGTGCTGGGGGTTAGGACTTGAATTGGGTAGAGGGACACAATTCAACTCAGAACAATAGCTGACTAGAATTTTGGTCTTCTGATGCCCTTGTTAGGTTTTTTCCCCTACTACACCATGTGCCTTTTAATATTCTTGTTCCCTTGGACACACAGAAGACCATTTTCTTTTTCACAGAGGTAGGATACAGGGATGTGATTAGAACCTCATATTTCACTGCCGAGGGGACTGGGGAGCTAAGATCCCACCAGCTGCGCACTGCAGCCCAAAAATGACCATAGTCTTTAAAAATCACAGCAGATTACATAGTCACCGTCTTTAATTTATTAATAAGTATTCTAAAATAATGGGTTTTGGTTCCTTTCCCTCTGGTTTCATTTTCTAGATGGTGTGAACAGGTATCATTTCTGCGGCCTAGTGTGCTCATTTTGAAGGAGGGAAACCTGATGATCAGAGAAATAACGTGATCAGCCCAAGCACACACGTGCAGTCTCCGCTAGGCTAATGTGCTTTTCACCCAGGACAGCAGCTGCGACGTAGAACTTGGGAACAGTGGACTGAGTGGCATTTCTAACTGTCTGCTGACATCCACTAGGGGTACTCATAAAATGGCACGGGGCCTACTTAACCAACCCATACACTGTGTCTCTTGGTACTTAAAAGAGGTAGTAGTTTCTAGGATTTCCCCTCTGTGCCCCTTCCCCTAGCAGTTTCCCAAAGCTTATCTCTTGCCTCACCAGCCTTTCAACATACACCAAGGGAGAAATTTCAGTGGTTAGAGAAATTCGAAAGATGCCACACACCGCACCCCTCTTGTAGCTACTCATCGTGCATTCTGGAATACAGAAGGCTTTGCAATGTCTTTCAAGAAGCAGCACCGAACGTCCTTTAATCAGGTGGATCCAAAGCCATCTGATTAGGGAACCATTTGTCCATGTAAACCTGTAAGTTGCAAGCAACACATTTTGAGAAATCCTGTCTAAAACTTGCATAAGTTGAAGAGATATATACATTGGGAAAGAATTTAGAATAAATTTATAGGAAATAGAGCAAGAGATCTCCCTCTAGATACTTGTGTGACTATTCTCAGAACCTCCACCAAATATTCCTTATGGCTAATTAGCAGGGGCGGAATACTAAGCTGGACTGGCCAGGTTTTTCACTCATTAGGATCTTTCTTTTGTTTTTTTTTTTTTGCGGTACGCGGGCCTCTCACTGTTGTGGCCTCTCCCGTTGCGGAGCACAGGCTCCGGACGCGCAGGCTCAGCGGCCGTGGCTCACGGGCCCAGCCGCTCCGCGGCACGTGGGATCCTCCCAGACCGGGGCACGAACCCGTGTCCCCTGCATCGGCAGGCGGACTCTCAACCACTGCGCCACCAGGGAAGCCCCATTAGGATCTTTCTTAATTGTGAGGGCGTGGGTGACTGTTTTTTGTGTATATGTATGTGAGCGAAATGGGGAGAGAGAGGGAGAGTGTGTGTGTGTCCCGGAGAATCAGATGGCTTAAAAAAGAAAAAAAAAAGTACTGGGCTCACAATCAGAAGGCCCGATATGTTTCGGCCTTTGTCATGGATGTGAGATGTGACATCTCCTCCACTAGTGAGTATGGGTGTTATTGCACAAACCCCATCCCTCTGTCACAAGGCAGGCCTTTAGTACCCAGCGGGCCTCCCTGTACACTGGGGATCTCAGCAAATACTGTCTGAAGGTGAAGAGGGGGAGGTCGTCAGGCTGATGACGTAACGTCTAAGCGTTTGGGTCACCGCAGGGGGAGCAGAGTGTTTGGTCCACAGGGCTGTCATTCCTGAGGGAGATAGGAATGGGTTGTCTAACACCCTACAGCAACCATGCAGCGCAGCCTGATGGGCCGTGCAGGATGCTGGTAGTTAGATGCTCCTGTAATGAAGACCCTCTGGTTTTGAATAACAGACACTATCTTTGAGCCAGCTTAAGAAAAAAAAGAAAATATATTGGGTAGCTATTTCAGCATCTGATGGAATTTAAACACTTGGAACAGCCAAAGCCTCAGAAACTTCAGAAGCATGATGGCTCAAGGCATCTGCTTTTCACTCTCGGTTTATGTGAGCCTCAGCTCTAACTTTGGGTGAAATGTCCACTCCAGGCCATTTAGTTACGATATATCGGTTTGTTCGGCAGAGTGCGGCAACACCTTGATCTCACGGAAAATGGGTCTTTTTCTCCAGCCCCAGGGGATGCAGTGTGACAATATAAACCAGTCACCGTGATCTCATTGCCCTGTGTCAGGAACTGGTCTAGGGGTGGCCTTGTGACCCAGTACTAAGGTAGGAGACGGAAATAGAAGGGGGCTGGATATGGATTCTGGAAAAGCTTTTATTTTCCCGATAAGAAGGAACAACAAATTCACAAGGCACGGCTCTTTCTCCCTTTGCTTTTCCCCTTCTTTGGAGTTCAGACGTGATGCCTGGTGGTGCCGCAGTCATCTTGTGAGTGTGATGTGACAAGCACCAGATGAAAGTTGTGTGCTAGGAGCAGGGATTTTAAAGGAGGGAGAGCCAAGATGTCTTTACAGTAGGGCTGCCACCCTGACACCGGGCCCAACACCTCCTGATTTGTTCTCGAGAAAAATGATAACCCCTTCGTTGAAATTACAGTGCACTACAATAGGTTGTTGTTATTGTTGTGACTTTGCAGCCAAAATCATTCCTAAAATATAGATGTCGGGAGCCAATCCCTATGGATCAGAGAGTGATTCTCAGACCTTTAATGGGGGAGAGGACAGAGGATGGCTCATGAAATGGGGAGAGGTGTCTATGAAAGCTCCCCTGGAGCCGTGAATTCTTACCACTGCTACACAGCACAGAGAGGGGAGCCCTCTTTGGGCTGGTCCACACCTCTCCTAGATGGAATTAACTCATTAACTAATGCATTCATTTTGCTAATTTTTTATTGCTCCCTTATTATCTGCTAGATATTTTTCTAGGTGTTGAGAGCAGGTTGGAGAAGACACAGGAGATGTTGGTTCTCATTAACGTTTTACAGGGGAAATAGACGATAAACCAGAAAAATAAATGAACAGAATCATTCCAGATAATGAGAAGTGCTATATGAAATATAAAATGGAGTGCTGTGATAGAGAGTTTGGGAGGGTGTGTGCATAGAAGGCTTAAGAAAGCGATACTGGAAATAAAACTTGAATTGCAGAAAGGAGCCAGCTGTGTGAGACCCGGGGGCCAGGCTTTTCAGAAGGGAACAGCCAGGGCAGAGGCCCTTAGGCAGGGATGAGCACGGCGTGCTAGAGGCACAGACTGAATTATTAATGGCCGTCCAGTGCATGGTGATTCGGGAGGCCACCCGTGCTCATCTCATTGTGACCGCACTGGCCACTCAGCTTGCGGGCATTATGATGGATCTCCAGGTTGCTGACAGGGCTCCATGCTGCAGAGGTGACTGTTCCTATCGTCTGCTTCAGGCTGGGATGGGATGCCTGGGGGAGGGTCCATGTAACAGACTGTGATCAGAGTGACTGATCACGCCCTTTCCCTGTGAGAATGGACCCATCGTTCTCAGCCACAGCACGTAGGCTCCCCAGGGGGCTGGCTTCCCCTGGAATGGGTCAACCCTATTCTGGAGGGGCTGGCAAAGCATTCACCTGGCACACAGCTGCTTCAGGACCACACTCCAGTCACTCCCTCAAGTTACATTTGCCACATTTGACGTGTCTGCCTGTGGAAAGACCTGGCTCTGGCTCCCAGCCTGCTATGCCTGGTCATACCCAGCATCGTTTTCAAGTGATACTTATCAGTGAAGCAGTCACATGAGATCATAGGGCTAGAAGCTCCCTCAAAGGTCGTCCTGTCCTGCATTCCTCATGTGTCTGGCATTACCCAGAACAAAAGTGCTGGAATGCCACCCCCCCCATTTCTAGCAGGTTGCCTGCTAAACCAGATACCCACCTGGTTCCGGTGCAGAATCCAGGCCTCTTTAACACGTAAACTTGGGGGCAATGAATTATATCTTGGAGCTGTTAGATTTTCCCATGGATCCTGTGTGATTGGTGGGACCCTAGGCATGTGTTCACCGTAAGAGGGTAAGGTGGTCCGCAAGGAGCCAAACTACCATTTAAAAACTCTGGTTCACTTCTCCTAGTTCCGGGATGAAACAAATCACACAGTATCAAAGTTGGAAGAGACTTCAGTGATTAGTATCCCTCCTCTTATAGATGGGGAAAGAAAAGGGAAAATGACTTAACCAAGGTTAATATTAATTCTACAGTAGAAGGCTTTTGGGCATTCACATGAGTCTTTCATACATGTTTACAGCATTTTGTTGTTTTGCTTTGACTTGTGGAATAAAGGGAAAACAAGTTCCTGGGTCAACAATGTGAGTGTGTACAATCACAGTTCTCTGTGCCTCTATTTGATTCGACTCTCACTACCTATGTAGCAGGAATTCTTTTTCTCATTTCACACACGAGGAAGGTGAGGAAAATGAATCCATGTAGTTAGTTAAGTGGCAATACTGAACTCAAGCTTAAGACTTTTGACTTTTATCTGATATCATTTCCAAGTTCATCTCCTTTTTCATTCTCTGGGGGTTGAGGGGCATAACAGAAATTAGCCATAACTTAGGTAGGGTAGAATACACAGGAGCCCTGAAGCTAATGTTCTAGGTTGCTATGAGCCCTAAGGAAAGGATTCTGATTTTTATCAAACCACTGTCACCTTCACTGGTGTGTGAATACTTCCCTCTTAGACCCCCTGTATCTGACGTAGAGGCCCCATGGCTCCTAACGTAACCTGGTGCTGTCATTTCAATAGCTACCTTCACTTATTTTAAATAGCACCTCCTGGATAAAGTGTGGCGTGTGTTACAAGCCCAGGCTGTTAGAACCAACTGCCTAGGTTCAAATCCTGGCTCTACCACTTCTTCTGGGTGACCTGAGGGATATTACTGAACCTTCTGGTATCTATCTCACTTTTCTTATCTGTAAAATGGGCTAGCAATAGTGCCTTCCCGAGAAGAGTAGGTGTTCAGTAAATGTTAGTTGTTGCTATATTGGGTCTCGAGACAGCAGGAGGAATTCTGTCGCAGATCTGAGTTTTCTCCAGCAGTATGAAAAGAATACTTTCACAGCTCGTGATAACAGGTAGGCATTCCAGGGTGAGAAGTATCTAACAACATAATCATATACAGTTTACTCCTTGGCTCCAGAGAAGGTTTGTTCCGGGCACTCTACTACAAGAGTTATCTTCTTCTCCAACAGCAGAAAGCTTTGGTTCATGCCCCTGAAAAGCTGACCCGGGAGTTATGCTTAGAGAAGAAAAAGAGGGAAGAGCCTCTTAGGTAACTTGAAGAGCATAAAGGATCCAATGATAAAAACCACTGCCCTGAAGTGACGTGTGCTACTTTCAGCTGAGGACTCAACTGCTGACATGACACCCTCGAGATCTCTCTTTTTCTCCTCTGCCATCACATCCCAAAATTCTCCAGAGTGGATGCTTCATCATCGTGGGTTTGGAGCTAAGATGATGACGATACTGAGAAGAGCCTGGGGCAGACTCACTGTGAAAAATAAACTTTTATTGTTTTAAGCCACTGAAGAAAACAGAAAACACTGCCCTGAACTTTCCAAGGTGTAATAAATCTCTCTGCAGTCATTGCCAAGGTATCATTTGTCTTCTTGTTTTTGTCTTAAAATAGACTAGAAAAAATGCTAACAAACCCCTTCCCATTAGATTGTGTATTTGCACTTAAAGGCTATGAAATGCCATTATTTCAAGCTCTTCCCATCGTCTAAAATAACCCCCCTGTGTGTTTTATGGTTCCTGAGCAGTATTGATTGTGACTGATGACTTTGTCTATTTCCTCACATGCAAATGATTCTCCCTCTCCTTTCTGTTTCTCTCTCTCTCTCTTTTTTTGCATATACTTTTGGCATGCTTAGATCATCTCTCTACCAGCCTTTCAGTGGCTCAGCATTTTGTTGCAATGCATGAGCGAAGCTGGAAAACAGAGCCAAGTGACAAACTGTGAAGCAACAGCTCAGCCTCACAGAGCAAGTGCGCTTTGTGCTCTTTCTGGCCAGGGCAGATGTGGCCTTGATGGGCCGTGAGGAAGAGTATCTCTCAGGTAAAAATAAGTTACTAAGATTAACACCAAAATGATGTAAATCCTGCATCTGCAGGCAGATCCTGAACTGAGAGCCACGTGGAAAGAGGATTGGAATGGAAATCAGATTCGGGGTCCTGCTTGGGTTTCTTCCAGATGACCCCACCCATCAGCCATCTGGTCCCAGGTAAGTATCTGTGACTTACAAAAAAAATTTTTTTAAACAACAACAACAAATAGGGAGAATATAATAACAGAACTGTGTGTGCCACCATCGAGTTCTAGGCAATCCTGACATTTGGATGAGTTCGCTTCAGACCTAGCTGAGTTTTTTGTGGATTCCTCCTTAACCCCATTTCCCTTCCTCCTACCCCAGAGCTTAACACTGTCCTGAATTTGTGTGCTTTCATACTTCTTCCGTATACATGTTTTCAACAATAGGTACTCTTGTTTTGCATGTTTTAAAACATTAAATAACTTTAAATACAACGTGCATATCATTCTGCAACTTTTTTTTTAAATTTAGCATTAGATTTCAGCAGCAAAGCTCTGATCCGTTCATTTTAACTACTATATATTGTAATGATTTGTGAACAGACGTCAGTCTGTCTATCTATCCATCTATATCTATCTCCATTCTCCTGTTGATGAATAATTAGATTGTTTCTAATTTTGCACTATGATAAACAATGCTTCCATGAGTGTTCTTGTTTATTTCCTGTACTGACATACAAAAGCTTCTCAAAAATAGCATTTTTTCAAAATGTTTTGTCTACGCCCACAGTTAAACATACACTTTACATGGAAACCCAGCACATACGTGTGCTACATTTCTGTGTGTCTGTGTGTATACACAGTGTATGTGTAATAAAATTTCTCAGAATAATTACTCACCCTTGTTGTCTATTCGGCTATAATCCAGTTTGGTCTGGTCTATTTCACACACCAAAAAATATGCTGTTTGCAGTTTACTAAATGATTCCATGACCCAGTGGTGCATCTCCACTGTTCTGGGGTCCACACTTGGACATGGAATTGCTGGGTCATACGTTATAGCCGTTTTCAGATTGAGGAGTTTATGCCTTTGTGAGTTCATCTGATGCATTTAAATAGATATTTGCATTCAGCCAGCATTGTATGTAGGGGTTTCTAAGATGCGGCTTTTTGAGTTATTTAGTGGCTGGAAATGGAAGTCCCGTTTTAGCTTTCCGGGCTTCAATTTGTTCACCTGTCACAAGAAGCGGAAACAAAACAAAAATAGTGGACTCTTCAGTGTTTTGCAGACTGCTTTCTTTTCAGCCCCAAGGTCCTGGAGAGGGGTTCAGGGTCTGCCGTAACGTGTGCAAGCTGCGGGGAGAGAGGGGCTAGGGTAGCGAAGGGAAGAGAATGAGCAGGTGGAGTTCTGGGCCTTTCGCAACAGTCCTTACCCAAGGAGCTCATTTTGCTATTTATCCATTGTATTTCCATTGTGTGCAGCTTGAAAATATTCTTAAACTATTTTAGATATTTTAAGATATTAAGGTTTAGATATTCTCCAAGGCTCTTTCCAGATCTAAACTGGAATGAAAATAACTTTTGAGTCTCTGGACCATGTAAAATTGCAGCCAGAATTAGAGAACATGATGGCTTAGGGCATGGGGCGTTGGCAAATAGTGTTGGTTAACCCAAGTTCTTTGCGGATTTCTGCCACTGTAGAATCTGACTTGTAAAGGATGCTTTCAGAGTCCTGTGGGGCAGTGAGTTTGGGGCGCTCTTGGGCTGGGGCTGCCACCTTGGGGACAGCCATTTCTACCCTGTCCCATGGGCTTCATCCACATGAGGCTGCTTTAAGGAATTTTGGGGTTTTTTTCAGTATAGTTGATTTAACGTGTTGTGTTAGTTTCAGGTGTATAGCAAAGTGATTCAGTTTTATATATATATAAAATATAAACATTGTCTATTATATATATATATTCTTTTTCAGATTCTTTTCCATTATAGGTATTGCAAGATATTGAATATAGTTCCCTGTGCTATACAGTGTGTCTTTGTTGTTTATCTATTTTATATATAGTAGTGTGTATCTGTTATTCCCAAACTCCTGATTTATCCCTTCTGCTCATGCGCGCCCCCTTCGGTAACCATAAGTTTGTTTTCTATGTCTGTCAGTCTGTTTGTGGTTTGTAAATGTTTGTCTTATTTTTTCCCACATATAAGTGATATCATATGATATTTGTCTTTCTCTGTAAAAAAAAAAATTGCTTTGTTTTCACTGGCTTGTTTATTTGGTGAATAAGGGCTTAATATAAATTTCTCTGAGCTCCATTTCTGCCCTGCAAACCGTTCTACAGGCTCACGGTAAAGCTCATTTACTCAGCAGGGCACACATACAGTTAAATCATTATATTCACAGAGAGGAAATTTTATTGTCCTTTTAATGACAATATTCAGCCCCTTGTGGGTTGATTTTTGCCTTCCCAAATAGGGGATGAGCCTAAAAAACTGGTGGTAACTTGGTAGTAAAGTGACTTCCGGGTGGCATGTGTTAATTCATAGAGAATCCTGGTTCCTGCCCCTAATCCCCATGCTTTCTCTCTCGCTCTCCCTGCCTTCCAGCGCCCGGAAGACTGCCTCCCGTAGTCCCTCCCTTTGATTTGTCCCACTTGCATTTCATCTTCCTTAATCACTGTTTTCATCACATCACTCCCTTGCTCAGAAACCCTCCAGGGATTTTTATTTCCCACCGCATCAAATCTAAACGCGGCGGCCTGTTTTCAAGGCTTCTCCTAATCTATTCTTTCCTCGCGTCTCCAGCTTTATTTCCTTTGCCAGATGTGGTTCTGGTTCCTGTGGTTTAGAGATAATGGAATTTTTGTACACACTCACACACAAAAATTGAAATCTGCATCGTTTTTCTTAAGCACAGTTCAGCCTAGTTCCCTTACACAAAGCGCACATCAGCAGTGATGGCTCACTTCCCCCTCCCCCAGGCCACGTGAGCGAGACCGAGGGGTCCTCTGGGGGCAGCGTGTGGAGGAAAACAGTTTACGCCCCCACTCTCTCTCCATATCCTGGGAGAAGATTAGGCACCGAGAAAGGTGACTTTTCACTGGAGTGGCTTGTGAAAGGCGCTGCCATTTTGACGAGACAGGCAGGATGCAAGTAGCTTAGAAGGCAAGTATGAAAGATATGAAATTTCAAGCCAGAAGGAGTTGGTTCAGAAACTTGAAAAGAGGTACCACCTGGATAAGGCAAAACTCAGCAGTTCAAGAAGCCCCAGAAAAGATGCTGCTGAGGTTGGTAAAGGAGATTCAAGGGTAGGTCTACCTATCGAAGTAGGCCTATAATATCTGTGAATATAGTTTATTTTTGACTTTTTATTCATTACGCAATGTGTGTGTGCGTCTAATTGTCATTTACTTTGTTTTGCTATAACTATTTCGGTAAGTCCTGGCTCTTCCACTTAGTAGCTGTATGATTTGAGGCACGTTTCTTTATCCATAAAGCGGAGGTTATAATGCTACATAGTATATGGGGTTGTTGTGAGGACTCAACAAGATAATACATTTAAAGAGCATAGAACGAGGTCCAAGACAAAAATATTAGCCATTATTCCTATCACCATTATTATTATAAGTACACATAAGCTGCTGTACATTTGAGCAGCTGCTAAAATTCCACCTTCTCTCAAAATACCTTCAGGTCAGTTTCGTTGAGCAAACATTTGCTGAGTGCTCAATATATCTCAGGCACTGATGCAACACTGACGAAAGTACAAGCAAGAAATTGACCTCGCCCTTGAGTAGCTTGCCTTCCAGTAGGGAAGACAAACCCATAAGCAGATTATTTCAGTTTAAGGCTTGGCTGTCCAGTGCAGTCACTACTAGCCATGAGTGGCTATTAATTAAGCTTTTGAAATGTGGCTGGTCCGAATTGAGATGTGCTCTTTGTGTAAAATACACAGTGGATTTTGGAGACTTGAAATGGTAAAAGAATGTAAAATACCTAATTAATAATTTTTAATATGATATTGATTACCCGTTGAAATGATGACATTCTGGATATGCTGGGCTAAATAAAACACATAGTTAAAGTTAATTTCAGCTGTTTCTTTTTCATTTTTAAAAACTGTGCTACTAAAAAAATTATGTGGCTCCCGTTAAAGATCTCTGTTGGATAGCACTTAGTCTAAGATGATACAATGGAAGTTCAAACGGGGTGTAGGAGGGAGGCACGTCATGCAGCCTGGGGTTGGAGGAAGGCTTCCTGAAGGAGCAGATGTATCCTGAGCTGAATCTTAAAGGATGAGCAGAGGTTATCCAGGCAACGACAAATCTAAAGGGCATTCCAGATGGAGGTAACAGGAAGGCGTGGACAGGATGGTGTTTACGAGGCACTGGAAGCAGTTGGTTATTCCACAGCATAAAGCATGGGGAGTTGGGGACTGGAAGAAAAAGCTACCAGAGAAGTGAGGTCGAATTTTGCCATCATTTAACATCTAGTTGTCATTAAATGCTCTGGTTCTTGTGTTATACTTGAGGTCTGGTTATGTTTCCACTATTGTTTGAAGTTTTAGACTGTCAGCTGTGGAGAGTTGGAAAGTTATGTCTGTACAAGAATAGGGTTGTCCCAGAGGACGGGACTAATGAATGCACACATGATACTTGGAAGGCAGGATGCCGTTGTCCCCTCTGCAGTTAGTCCTAAAGGTGGAAAGGCAGCCTAAAATTGCTGCCTAGAGTGTAGGACTAGTGAATGAGAATCAATATAGGAAGGCAGAGCTTTTGATTTGCTCTCATTCATTGGGTTCAAGGAGAGTGTACATGGCTGCACTCACGCTCATTTACCTGTCAGTGGATGTCAGTAGGACTCCTCCCGCTATAAATGCCCACCAATAAGAAATATAATCATTCGTCAGATTATATTAATTTGGAAGTGCATTATACCATTCTATCACAAATCACCCTCAGGTCTTCTGCCATTACTAACTAATTATTACATGGTTATTTAGTAGACCATGAAAGAGCACGTGGAAGAGGAGTAGCAAAAGAAGACTCTGAAAACCGAAGCAGATGGAGAAACTGGAGAGTTAGAGAGTATCTTCCAGGTCTGCTTCTCACTCATTAATACACATAAGAATTACATGGGATCTTGTGAAAATACAGGCTCTGATTCATTAGGTCTAGGGATGGAAGCAACAAACCGCACTTTTTATCAAGCTCCCAGGTGATGTTAATGCCATCGGCCCACAGACCTCACTTTGAGCTGCAAGGTCTTAGAGTCTGTTCTTTACCCAGGGCTGCAGTCTCCATTGCAACAGCCCTGAAAAGTAATTGGAAGCCTCTGCAGGAAGACCTCTGGTGTGCCTCACCTCCTGTTCCTTTGTGGGGTGAGTCTGATTGTTGGAAGAGTTTTGCCTTGTCCCTAGATGCTATCTGGGAAATTTCTGTGCATTGGTCCTTGATCTATTTTTGGAACCACTACAATAATGAATCTAATCTCTCTTTCTCATGATAGCCACTTGGAAATTTGAAGAGCATTTGTATCTTCCCCTTAACTCTCCTCTTCAATGGGTTAAATCTCCTCATCTCCTTTAGCTATTAATCACAGAACCCTCTGGACTCTCCCAGGAAACAGTGTACCTCTCCTAAAGTGTACCTCTCACAATGTTCCAAGCTTTGTCCAAACATCAAAACGTAAAATGGGTTTATTAGCTACCTAGCTCTTGATTCTCCACTTCTGCCAGCGAGTCCTCAGTCTTGGTTGGTTGGCAGCCATGTGAGACTTTAGATTCAGAATGAACTTGGTTGATAAGAAAAAGCCCTGTTTTTTCTTGCTGTTGACTCATCTAGCACTTCCGGAGTTTATTTTTATTTTTTAAAAAAAGAAGCTGTGATGACTTCTTTTCTGGTTATGAAATAAATATTTGGAAATGTGGAAAATGTGAACAAGCAAAATGACCATTATTAACATGTTGATGTACGTAAGCCTAATTGTTTTTATGCACAGGGATGCATATGTATTGTCAGTGGCATTTTGCAACGGCACTGAACCATCCTTTGTGAACGTGTTTCATACAACATTTTTATTAGCTACATATTTAATCATATCAAAACTTTGTAGACTATTCAACTAGTCCCCTGCTGTTGGACATTTAGGTTTTGATTTTTTTTTTGTCATTGTGATCAGTGCTTTAATAAACATCCATGAACCTAAATTTTTTTTAAACTTTTTTATTGAACTACAGTTGATTTACAGTATTGTGTTAGTTTCATGTGTACAGCAAAGTGATTTTTTATATATATATTCTTCTTCAGATTCTTTTCCATTATAGGTTATTACAAGATATTGAATATAGTTCCTTATGCTATACAGTAAATCCTTGTTGCTTATCTATTTTATGTATAGTACTGTGTATCTGTTAATCTCAAGCTCCTAATATAACCCTCCTCTCCGCCCTTTCTCATTTGGTAAGCATGTTTGTTTTCCATGTCTGTGAGTCAAGAACCTAAATATATATACATTTTTTATTAAGGTAAGTTCCTAGGGGTGAAATTACTGAGCTAAAAGATATGACATTTGAAGTTGTTTCGTTTGTTTGTATATGTCATATTGTCTTCTAGAATCATTGTACTAATATGGATGTGTTACTAGCAACAATAAGAACACTGATTTTTCTACACACTTGCACTCATAATCATAAAAAAGTCTGACGGTTTGAAGAACAAAAACAAGTGCTATTCCATTGTTTTATTTGCATTTTAATAGCTAGTGAGAGTGAACATTTTTTTCCTTGTCTATTGCCATTTTAACTTTATCTTTTGGAGAATTAACTATTCATATCTGTTGCTCATTTTTCTGTTAGGGCATTTTTATTTTTCTTAATGGCTTGATGGCTTAGAGTAGTTATTTTGGTGCAAAGAATATTTATCCCAAACAATTTTCTCAGTTTTATTTGCTTTTTAGTTTTGTATTTCATTATAACTGGATGTGTTCTGGATTATGTCTTCTGTCAGATTATTCTTGATTTATAGAAAAGTTATATTTTTGTGTGTGTGTGTATGTGTTATTTAACTGGTAAGCTTGTTAAACGTTCATATTCATTTGAAATGTGTTTTAAGTTAATTTTGAATTTCATATCTTTTTCTTGTCTTATTGTATTAGCTAGAAATTCAAGAACAGTGCTACATAATAGTGGTGGTAATGGGCATCCTTGCTTTGTTCCTGACTTTAGGAATACCTTAGAGTTTAATTATTAAACATGATACTGGCTTTTGGTGTGAGATATGTGTCAAAACAAGTATGTATTTGCTAAGTAAATATCCATTTATTAGATATTTTTACAATTTTAAAATTTAACAGTAATTCCTGAATTTTATCAAATATTTTTTAGCATCTGTTTATATGAATGTGGTCTCTCTCTCAGGAGCTCTCTGTCTCTCTTGAAACAATTGCAAATTTGGAGAAAAGTTGTGAGTACAGTACAAATGACTATTTTTCCAGAATCATTTGAGAGTTTGCTGCTGACATAATACCCATCAACTCTAAATAGTTTTGTGTATATTTTCTACAAACAAGAAATATTCTCTTGCATTACCAAAATACAACCACCAAAACTAAACACTGAAACATTACTATCATCTAATCTGTAGATCCCATTCAAGTTCTGCCAAATGTCCCAGCCACTTCGCAATGACACCCAGTTCAGAATCACATGCTGTCCATACAAAAAAATTATACACAAATGTCTATAGCAGCATTATTCATGATAGTCCAAAAACGGAAGCAACTCAAATGTTTATCAGTTGATAAATAGGTAAACGAAATGTGGTATCTCCATGCAATGGAATATTATTCAGCCAGAAAAGAAGGATTGAAGTGCTGATACATGATACAAGGTTCATGGATGAACCTTGAAAATATTATGCTAAGCAAAAGAAACCAGTTAGTAAAGATCACATATGATATGATTCCATTTATGTGAAAGGCCCAGAATAGGCAAATCCATAGACTGAAAGTAGATTAGTATTACCTAGGGATTGGGGAGTGTTGGGAGAGGGAATGGGGGTGACCACTAATGGGTGCAAGGTTTCTTTTGGGGTGATAAAAATGTTCTTAAATGGTGGTGATGGTTGCACATCTCTGTGACTGTAGTAAAACAACATTGAAATGTACACTTTGAAAGGGTGAAATTTATGTGGTGTGAATTTTATCTTCATAAGGCTGTTATTAAAGAAAGGACTTGTATGTTGCATTTACTTCTCATGTCCCTTTGGTCTCCTTCAATATGGAACAATTGTTCAGTCTTTTCTGGGCTTTATTGACCTTGACACTTTTGAAAATTATGGGCCAGTTCTTTTGTAGATTGCTCCTCAATTTTAGGTTGTGTTCTTCACATTGTATCTTATCAAGTGGTACATGATTTTGATTTGTCCCATTACTGATGACGTTCAGTTTGATCAGTTGATTAAGGTGTTATCTGTCAGGTTTCTCTCCTGTGGGGTTATTCCTTTCCCTTTTAAATAATTTTATTTTGTGGAAAGATACCTTGAAAGGGTATAAAAATCCCATTCTTTATCAAAGGTGTATTCATTTATTATGTTAGTGCGAACCCATGCTTTCATATTTAATTTGTCATGTTATGATCCATTACTCAGATTAATTTTTTGATGTCAAATTATCCCAGATTTGACCCACGGGAGCCCGTCAAACTGGTATCTGTGTCCTTTTAGTGTATCCCCTTCATTCCGTGAATGATCCCTTACTCTCTGGTATAAGAAGATGCTCTAGTTCATTTTGTACTTTGCCTTCCCCAGCCCTAGAATCAGCCATTTTCCCAAGAAGCCCCAGTTCCTCTTAGGAGAAAATGTTATTTAGAAACTAAGAGTTGATCTCTAAGGTATGCTCGCTGCTTTTGGGGTTTCACTGCTCCAAACCCCTCTCAGTGGACTGAGCTAGAGGATACGTGTAGGTTTCTGTGTACCTACACACACACTTATATGTATGTGATTTTCTGTATTATCTGTGTTTATCCATCCACCCATGTGTCAAAAACCATGACTTTATAGAGATACTTTTACCCCATTCCAACTCCATAAGTTTGAGTGTTCTGCATTTCCACATTTGTAACTCCCTCCTCTGAGAGTAAGAAATCTGATTTCTGTTATCAGTAAGAGCGTTACCTATGTGATGAAACCCTGTGTAAAACCAGTCTTCCATCTACCACCACTGTTCTCTCCCCTGTGTTTGCCCTTCTCACCACACTCAAGTTCTAACACACACCCATTTCTTCTTGGCCCTAGCTACTGGCTTTTGGATTGAATTGGTCAGGAAGGGAAGGGGGACAAGATGAGAAGGAGGAGAAAGCTGTTTTTCTCTTTTGACTTATAATTTAGTGAATTATACTAATAGGTTTTTCTAATATTGACTCATCCTTGGACTTTTGCAATGTGCCCTGCTTTGATTTCTCTACTCTTTCATTTAAGATTTCTTGATAAGTTTTTTTTTTAACATTTTAATTTTATTGGAATATAGTTGATTTGCCATGTTGTGTTAGTTTCAGGTGTACAGCAAAGTGAGTCAGTTATACGTATATTCATTCTTTTTTAGATTCTTTTCTTATATAGGTTATCACAGAATATTGAGTAGCGTTCCCTGTGCTATACAGTAGGTCCTTGTCGGTTATCTATCTTAAATATAGTAGTGTGTGTCTGTTCATCCTAAACTCCTGATTTATCCCTCCCACGTTTCGCTTTTGGTAACTGTAAGTTTTCAGTATCCGTAAGTCTGCTGCTGTTTTCTAAATAAGTTCATTTGTGTCTTTTTTTAAAAATTAGATTCCACATATGAGTGAGATCATATGATATTCATCATTCTGTGTCTGACTTTCTGCAACATGGATTGACCTAGAGATTATCATACTAAGTGAAGTAAGTCAAGGTTTCTTGATAAGTTAATTTATTTTGCTCATCTGAAAAAGCCTTGACATGCTAGAAATTTTCTTAGACATTCCCTTAATTTCATTCTCTTTGATTTCTACAGGGGCAATACATGGCTTTCTCCTCACTTCTTTGCGTTTTTCCAGTGCCTTTGAAAGTACCACCAGAATGATGGCTGCATTTTCAGTGGTGGAAATTATTGCTGTGTCTCAGAAGCAAGGAATCACAGGATATCTACTTTCCAGTGGTGATGTATGACTCTCGTAAATGAAAGCCACACCATCATATATAACACCCTAATGAGTTTTTTTCATAGAGACAGAACAGAGATTCCTAATGTTTCTTGGAACTTCCCAAAAAACAGGGAAAGAAAAAAAATTCAACTAAATGCCTGTTTGTTAGCCCAGCATTGGAAGGGAGCAGCCTTAAAGAATAATTGGTGAGTAAACCCACACCAATACCACTATCCTTCATCCCCTTCAGATCAGCCTGACGCAAAAGAATTTGTTGGAGCCCACAGTCTTCTTTTAAGCCAAGAAGATTAATTGAAAAGATAAATATGCTTTGCGAAGCACTTGTATTTTGAGGAGAGATGGAATTGGGGAAGTGCCACGTAGACGTCTATCATTCTACAAATCATAATTATTGCCAGTGACCTGAAACCTGGAGCATGTTATGAGGGTTAAATAATGTCCATAGTTTTGCTCTCCGGGAATGGTTTCGTTCCCCACCTGATCTTTACCACACTGCCTTGAGTCTTTTAGGCCTAAGTACATAAGTTGCTTATATTTATCTGGGTAGTTGGTTAATTTGGGAGATAACCACCTTGCAGGTATGGTTTTCTTCTGCTGACAGAGAACAAAGCCTGGATTCTTATCCTTTTTATGTTTCATTATTCATGCTTTCTTCCTCATCTCCTGCCAACCCTCCTACCAGTTCTGTTTAAAGAAGATATTATTTATTATATATGTATGTAGATTCCTCCAGAAAGATCTAGCTATGCCCAGGTTTGCTTGTGTGAATACACATATACCCACAGTGTAAGTGTACTTCAGTATGGTTTTTTTTCCCTTGACCAGGTCGCTCCTAAGAAACCATTAATATAACAAAAGCTGTCAAAAGATATGAAGGAAGAAAGGATGGTACTTTTTGATTATGAGGTATGAATTTATCTTTGCATGAACACTTGACCACTGGGGAACTGCGCCTTCCTGTGAAATGCATGCTCCAGCCATGCCATTGGCTCTGGTGACCCACAGAGAGGGTAATCCAATTATCCAGGTAAAGAAATGTCTGAAAACAAAGAATAAATAGCAGTTATATTTTGGAATTAAGCTCATTCATAAAACTGGTAGGTCACATTCATTTCAGAAGTACATCAATTAGAATACCGCGTGAGGCTCGATTAAAACATTCATTCATTTGTTCATTCAACAAATATTTATTGAGAGCCTTCCATGCGCTAGACACTGTCCTAGGTGCTGGGGCTGTATTAATAAGCAAAGACAAACATGGTCCTTGCTGGTAAATTTAACAACTGGTTTTCCAGAAACAAAAGCCCTGTCTTTTGAGTATTTGCCAGTTTCAAGGTCTCCATATTCTGCATTACCTGGCACAGAGTCAGAACTCAAACATGGCAACCGTCGTCATCATCTTTCTGTCTCGATCATAATTCTCATCAATATTGTGTATGATGATTGTGCTTTAACAACATACTAAAAAGAAACTCATGATCTACCGAGGTAGATGTCCAAGACTTGTGTTTAGGAGTGTGTGAGTGTGTGCGTATAAAGGTAAAGAAAAGCAGAGAAGGGTCTGAAAGGATGCACACTGGATTTGGTATGGTCACCTCAAAAAGATGTGGGATTGAGTGGAAGTTAACTATCAAAGTGGGACTCCTTTTCTTTTACTAAAAATCTGTACAGTTTGAATTTTCATGAGTATGGATTAATTTTATAATTTTTAAAGAAAATTTGCACTGTCCAAGTTAAACAAGCATAGCTCTCTCACATGATGGCAGTCCAACAGTGACCAAATGCCTAGTAGATAAAGGGCGGTTATTATGGGAGAGTCAGGTACCATAATATATGAATCATTGTAGATGGAGTCATCGTTAAATGATTGTTAGGTGGTTTTCCTGGTGAAAAGTGACTTCAGCTGTTGACAGAAGATGAAATAGAATCAAGACACTTGACAAGTATTCCAGTTGCTGTAGAACAAACCACTCCAAAACGGCAACTTAAAATAATGACAGTGTTTATTTTGCTCACAGATTTGCAGCTGGGGTGGGGTGGGGTGGGTGGGGACATTTTGTCCCTTCTCTACTTGGCATCAGGTGGGGTGACTGGCGGGCGGGAGGTGGAATCATCTGAAGGGCACTCACTCACGTGTCTGGTGGTTGATGCTGACTGTTGGCTGGGACCAACATGGGGCCGTGGCTGGAACACCTACCTGTGGCCCTTCATACGGCCGCTCATCTTCCCCACAGTATGGTGGCTGGGTTCCAGAGGTGAGTGTCCCAAGAGAGAGCCGGGTGGAAGCTGTATCAGCTTTTATGACCTAACCTTGAAAGTCACTCAGCATCACTTTCTTCACATTCTCTTACTCAAGGTAGTCGCAAAGCATTGCCCAGGTGCCGAGAGAGGAAAACTGGACTCTATCTCTTGATGGGTAAGTAGCAAGTTCTACAAGAACATGTGGGACTGGGAATACTAACGTGGCCATTTTTGGAAAATACGACCTGCCCCAGTAAGTCCTCTCCTTTCTGATGTGGTCTGTACTACATATCTACAGAGCAAATATGGAAAATTGCCCAGATCCTCTTGGCTGCCCTGCTGCATGTAAGTATACTACAGTTTCACCTTTACTCCAAAAACCATATTCATGCATTGTGAAAGCTGTAAATTCTTACGTGAGAAACAAAAAGAATTTTAGTATTAGAAGATTATATTTCCCACGCTTAGCACAACCATGATTTTTAAAACAATTTCCCTGTGTGCTGTCAAATTTGCCTTAACCTAAAAGGGAGATTGACACATTACGGGGATGGTGAAAGTCTACCTTTATTGGTTGGACCCAGGAAGCTGGTGGGTTTGTATTATTTTTATCTCTGAGCTTACTTGTCAAAGACAACAAAAGATAGAGCACAGAAGAGAGATTCATGAAAATGAATGGTTTGCAATGGAATTTCAAATATTCTTCTTAAATGCACACTGGTGTTATTACCTACCAGCCACGCTATTCAAGGTTATGTTAAGTCTGTTTATTTTTAAAATTTTATTTTATTTATTTTTGGCTGCGTTGGGTCTTCGTTGCCGCGCATGGGCTTTCTCTAGTTGAGGTGAGCGGGGGCTACTCTTCATTGCAGTGCGCGGGCTTCTGATTGCGGTGGCTTCTCTTGTTGCGGAGCACGGGCTCTAGGCGCGCGGGCTTCAGTACTTGTGGCACACGGGCTTAGTTGCTCCGCAGCACGTGGGGTCTTCCTGGATGGACCAGGTCTCTAACCCGTGTCTGGCAGGCAGATTCTTAACCACTGCACCACCAAGGAAGTCCCAAGGCTATGTTGTTTAATATGTTGAGAGTCAGATGCATTTCTCATTTTTTGTTAAGGTTTGAGTCAACTTACTCATTTGTATCCCTAGTGTCCTTGGTTCCCACTAGGGCATGCATGCATAGAAAACATATTTACATAGACTGGCACTTAGAGAATTGTCAGAAAACATCCAATTAATGGAGTCTACTAAGTTCAAATCTCCTTTTACTTTACGGTATGATTATCCCCAAATCAGCTATAAATTAGATCTGCAGGGATTCTAATTTTTAAAAACTCTATTACTGTTAATTTTTATTTCTTTGAACATAACCAAGTGCTTTCCTCATTGAAGATGTGGTCATCATGTAACCAGAGTCTTAAAAACGAAGCTCTTTTGGTGATTGACATGTGAAACAAACAAAAAAGAAAAAAATCAGACTTTCACATTGCCTTTTAAAGTGTGAAAAACAGCTTGTATTCATGGTTGGGTAAATCAGTCAAATTGAATTTTAACAAAGTTTTGCCTCCTAATATTTTCTTGTTTAGACTCAAGACAACCATAAGACATTTCGTTTTAGCTCAGTCAACATTTTATTCTTCAGAAATTTGTTAAAGACTTGAAACTTTTTCCAGTCTGTTCTCTCCCACCACTACAGCGCCAAAGTAACAAAAGGAGCAAGGTCAGTGCCTGTATCTTCCCTGAAACTGACAGCATAAATGGAATTCAAATATTGTGAGCCCAGATTCTTATGTTCATTGATGTATCCTTGTAAAGAACATTTACTGATATGTCCAGCTCAGACAATTATGCGAACCATTAGCCAAGACAATAAACATGGTTGTTCTTCAGCTCACCTGGGGGAGCTTTTATAAAATACTGATTCTTTGTTCCACTCCCCAAAGATGTTGGCTCACAGGCCAAGTGTGAGGCCAAGGAATCTATACTCTACAAAAGTCCCTCTTATGATTCTGGATGTCAGCCCATGGTGGGAATGACTGAATGAGAATTTGCTAACTTTTAAAGTAACTTTTGTGAAGTAAGATGTTTTGCCTTGATAGGGTTTTTATAGCTCATATAGCTCAAAACAAAGTGATATTATGTTTGAATTTCTATCGTTGTTACATTTCACAATAGGAATCCAGGCTTTATCTAAACTTTCATATATTGACTTTACAGTAGAAGCTACAGCTTTATTAAGAAAAGGGGGGGGAGATTTAGTTCATAACTCTCATCATTATTTCTGTCTCTAGCTTTGTATTTGGGCTGAAATATATTTTATATGTAAATAGTGTTATATATAATAATAATGATTACTATCATTATCTGGTAAAATTTTTCTTTTACATCCTTTAGGCCCCTCTAGCTGGAACTCATGAAGTAAATGAAGAACTACAAACAATTTATTATGGTTAGAGGATATGAATGGGGCATGCCTCATAAAAGTGGAAATTTTTGTATAGAGCCACAAAGGATACCTAAGATTTCTACAGATAGAGGAAACAGAATAAACAAAGGCACAGATGCTTGAACTTGCCTGGCACATTCAAGGATGTAGGTAAGTGTAGCCAGCGTACGAGATAATGGGAGATATCCATGGCTTAAAATGTTCAACCTTCAGCAGTGGGGGCAAAGAATTCTGCCTCGGTTCTATTTCCAATTGTCTGGAGTGGCTTTTTGAAAAAGTATGTTGAGATGGATTCTGAGGATGCATCTGGCTCTGAGGTTGATTAGGGATCAGCTATGGCCAGAAGACCGGGCAACAGAAAATCAGTGTATTTTCTATTCCTAGTCTACGTGCTGTACCTTTTGGGCATGTATTCTTGATCTTAGTGTTTTTTTCCACACTTTCTCTTAATTTGGTATATACATTCAATGTCTTTGTCCTGCTTTTAATTCTCCCTGTGGTATCTTAGATTATATATTGATCTTTGAGGGGTTCATGAAATACTGATCCTTTGAGAAAGGTGTTTTGCCTTTGGTTGCCCTTCTAACCCTATGGGTGGGCACTGTGAGTGGACTTTGCTGGAACATATTGAAGTGGTGTGAACCGGATGACTACAACCCAGTGTTCGCTTCTGAATTCCTGAATCAGCGATCGAGTCAAAGGGTGACTGATGAGCTGTTAAGCTGATTTGCTGCATTTATGGATTTCCATTTAAAAGCTGATGGGGCACAGACATATGTTTCTCCAGAAGAAAAAGAGCTAACATAGAAATTAGGTCCTACTTCAGTTTTACCAAGAAAAGTTTACACTGATTGTCAAAGCACCTGTATTATTATACATGTAAATATTGATTGATGTAATCAATTTACCAGTTTTCAGAAACAAATCTGAATACTGTACATGCTGCAAGGAAATTTTAAAAATGCATATTTACTTCTTCAAAACCGTAATTTCTGTGAAAGCTCTTTTTGTTCCCACTTTTTTTGGTTATATCTAGCAGTCTCATTTGGACAAAATATATAGGCTCTTCATTAATACTACTTGAAGACTTTATATTTAATTAGCATGTGTTTTCACTTCTAAGGCTTTCTTGGGGCCACATTTTAACACTCTAAAATCGGGCTACGTGCATTGTAACCCCTGTGAACATTTCGTGTCGCATTTTCCGTGTCTTTTCCTTCTCCGGCCTCCCCGTGCCAAAAAGCTGTTAATAAATCTATGCTGCTTCTTGGCTATTTTAGAATCAAGGAAGTGTGGAGAGTGCATGCGTGGAGGATGGATGACTTTCTTTGATTTTGCCAAAAAGAGAGAATGAGAACTTGATAAATAAGGCAGAAGAAGAATTGCTTTGACCGGAGATTTCGAAACCATCTCTCCTCTTCCCCTGCATTTTGAATGGGGCTCCGTGAACATCTGAAAGCTGGAAGTGGGTCAGGACTTTTTCTGCAGTGTCTTAAAGGAGCAAAAAAATGATGGATCAGCTGCTTACAATCACTTTATTTCCAGTATTTTAAAATTGGTTTAGTAAGCTAATGACGTCAATCATTGCTGGTGCTAGACGGAACATTTTTACCTAGAGATTAAAAACCTTAGAAAGTTAAGTCTTTTCTAAAAATGTTTATATTGGAGTACAGTTAACAATGTTGTGTTAGTTTCATAGTTTCAGGTGTACAGCACAGTGATTCAGTTATACATGTATCCATTATACATGTATCCATTCTTTTTCTAATTCTTTCCCCTTTTAGGTTATTACAGAAGATTGAGCGGAGTCCCCTGTGCTGTACAGCAGGTCCTTGTTGGTTTTCTACGTTATGTACAGCAGTGTGTATATGCTCTGCCCCTCTGTCTCCTGCATACCCACTGCCACTGTCCAGACTTCCCGCATCCTTCTCCAGGACACCTCAGGTAATGCCTGTGTTCATTCACTGTCCTGCAGAGAATGTTCTTCCTCCAATATTCTCCGTTCAGGTGAGCTCACCAGTTTTCAGAAAAACAGGTATGATCTTTATTTAAATATAGTTGATTTATAATGATGTGTTAGTTTCAGGTACACAGAAAAGTGATTCATATATATATAGAGAGAGAGAGATATTCTTTTTTAGATTCTTTTCCATTATAGGTTATTATAAGATATTGAGTATAGTTCCCTGTGCTATGCAGTAGGTCCTTGTTTGTTATGTATTTTATATGTAGTAGTGTGTATATTTTAATCCCAAACTCCAATTTATCCCTCCCCCCTACTTTTCCTCTTTGGTAACCATAAATTTGTTTTCTAAGTCTGTGAATCTGTTTCATAAATAAGTTCATTTGTACCATTTTTTTAGATTCCACATATAAGCGGTATCATATATTTGTCTTTCTCTGTCTGACTGACTTCACGTCGTATGATAATCTCCAGGTCCATCCATGTTGCTGCAAATGGCATTATTTCATTGTTTTCTATGGATGAGTAGTATTCCATTGTGTGTATGTACCACATCTTCCATTCATGTGTTGATGGACACTGAGGCTGCTTCCAGGTCTTGGCTATTGTAAATAGTGCTTCAGTGAACATTTGGGGTGCATGTATCTTTTCTTTTTTGAATTTTATTTATTTTATACAGCAGGTTCTTATTATCTATCTATTTTATACATCTTAGTGTATATAGGTCAATCCTAATCTCCCAGTTCCTCCCACCACCACCACCCACCGCCCCTGCTTTCTCCCCTTGGTGTCTGGACCTTTGTTCTCCACATCTGTGTCTCTGTTTCTACCTTGCAAACAGGTTCATCTGTACCATTTTTCTAGATTCCACATATATGCGTTAACATACAACTTTTGTTTTTCTCTTTCTGACGTACTTCAGTCTGTATGACAGTCTCTAGGTCCATCCACGTCTCTACGAATGACCCAATTTCGTTCCTTTTTATGGCTAATATTCCATCAGATATATGTACCACACTTCTTTATCCATTCATCTGTCAATGGACATTGAGGTTGTTTCCATGTCCTGGCTATTGTAAGTAGAGCTGCAATGAACATTTTGGTACATGACTCTTTTTGAATTGTGGTTTTCTCAGGGTATATGCCCAGTAGTGGGGTTGCTGGGTCGTATGGTAGTTCTATTTTTAGTTTTGTAAGGAACCTCCATACTGTTCTCCATAGTGGCTGTATCAATTTACAGTGCAAGAGGGTTCCCTTTTCTCCACACCCTCTCCAGCATTTATTCTTTGTAAATTTTTTGATGATGGCCATTCTGACCGGTGTGAGGTGATACCTCCTTGTAACTTTGATTTGCGTTCCTCTAATGATTAGTGATGTTGAGAATCTAGCCATCTGTATGTCTTCTCTGGAGAAATGTCTATTTAGGTCTTCAGCCCATTTTTGGATTGGGTTGTTTGTTTATTTGATATTGAGCTGTATGAGCTGTCTGTATATTTTGGAGATTAATTCCTTGTCGGTTGCTTTGTGAATATTTTCTCCCACGCTGTAGGTTGTTTTCTCGTTTTGTTTATGGTTTCCTTTACTGTGCAAAAGCTTTTGAGTTTAATTAGGTTCCATTTGTTTATTTTTGTTTTTATTTCCATTACTCTAGATTGCTGCGATTTATGTCAGAGTGTTCTGCCTCTGTTTTCCTCTAAGAGTTTTAGAGTATCAGGTCTTACATTTAGGTCTGTAATCCATTTTGAGGTTATTTTTGTGTATGGTGTTACAGAATGTTCTAATTTCAGGGAATTTTAAAGGTTGTCCCATCCTGCCATATCCTGTAAAAACCTTCTTCCAGCGTTAGGTCCAGAGTTCTGCTTGATCATTCCTCAGCCTCATGAATATGGGAAGTTCTTAGACACTTCCTGCCCCATGACTTCTGACCTTAGAGCAGCAGCCTTTAAGCCAAGTTAAATTTTCTAGTTGCCATAGACAGATAAGTTGCTTAATGCTCAGCCAGGCATAGGAGATATTTGGGGGTCAGACAGACTGCAGTTCAAGTCTCAATTCTGCCATGTCTTAGCTGTGTGACCGGTCAGGTTACTCAACCTCTCTGAGCCTTATTCATTTATTCACATCATTCCAAAAGTCATCAGTATACAGGAGGCTTGCACATCTAGAAAGCGCCGGCACTAGCCTGGGTGCTGCGTGTACGTTGCTAAACAAAACGGACATATGGTTCCTGCTAAGAGCTTAGCTCAGGAGGATACTTGAGAATGAGTTGCCAGTGACACTCCAGAGCGTAAGTTCTCCGGTAGGTTAGCCCAGGCTTGGAAATGCAGGCAAAACTTCTGGAGAAATTACATCAAAGCTGAAATGCGAAGAATCACTCGGGGTACTCAGGTGGTGAGGAATAATCACGAGTGCCTTAACTTTCTTCCCTGTAAGGTGGGGACACACCTACGTAGAGACCATGAATCTAACACACCAGAACTGTGCCTGGCAGGTCAATCTTGGGCCAGAAAACATGTAGTGAATAGGTACCATCCTAGGCAATGGGGATGGGAAAATGAGTAGGTTGCTGTCTCTGTGCTCCTGGGTCTTAGAGGCTTGAGGTCTACCTCTAGCTGCGTAGGGCTGCCTGTATTACCGCTCTTGTCCCACTGTATATTGTACTTGCCTGTTGTCATGTCTGAGTCTTGAGACCATGAGCTTAGTGAGGCCAGGAATGCTTCTCTCTTATCCACTGTCATATCTTCAACGCTGAGCAGTTCCTAGTCCTAGTGGACCTTCGCTCTTCTTATCCACCGTGGCTGATGTGGTAGGTTCCCTGTCGCATCATCTCTCCCTTACCTTTTCAGCTGCTCTCCCCGCTGCTTTTATTTGCCTGAAGGTTTGCTCTGGCCGATGAGGGCCCCTCAGCTCACTAGTAGGGGAGGGAAGCTGGGGGTGCAGGAGAATTAAGGCCCACCCCAGCTGCTCGCAGCAGCTTGGGATAGAGCTGGTGTATAAATAACTCAGCTCCTAGGCCCTGGAATGACTCTGAGACATGTCTTCTACACTGGCTCCAAGTCCCCTGTAGAGGGTTTAGATCTAGTTACCTCATAGCAATAACTCGATCGATAAGTTACCCTCCCTTCCTTTCCCCACTTCCTTACCAGTGATTCCTGGGATTTTCACAACTCCCAAAGAAACCACTTACACTTGAATCCTTGTCTCAAGGTCTACTCAGGCATCCAAATCTCTGTCGTATGTTTAGGGAATTCTGCCTATAAAGAGCCTGTCTCCCCTGACAGGAATGGAGAATGTCAGATACACCTGTGGCCAGGGTTGGGCACATGACCTGGGCATTGAGCATTAGATGTACCCATCTCCACGCTCTCCAAATGGGAAGCTAATGTCATGAAGAAGTAGGAGATGCCCAGATTTGATTCTGTTGACAGATGGTAGCTGAATGGCACCTTGCAGCATCCGGTGTTGCTGGCACACATGGCACGACCCACGACATCGAGCATGGCTTCCCCCACACAGTGTCGCCTGGAGATTTTCGAGCACTGTTCTTTCCCTTGTAGTCTCGGAGCTGGGTTCTGGGGTCCTCTCGGAGATTCTTTGATCTCTCCAATAGCTTTCGTGGTAAAATCCTTTCCTGCCAACATGTCAAGGGTGGTTCCTGTAGCTTGTAACGAAGAATGGTGTCTGTGTCAGTCAGGATAGAGCCAGGAAAACAGTCCTCTAAATCTTGCACGCAGATGGGGTTTAATAATTTAATACAGATAAAAGGGTGATGGAAAAGCTGGCAAGCCAAACAAGGAGAAAGGAAGCTGCTAGCTACCACCACTAGGGCTGGAGGGGCCGTGGAGGAAGGGAACCCATCATCTGACAGGAGCTAGAACCATGTAGGGGCTGTGCAGAGGGTTGACCAGTGAGATCCAGGACCTGAAGCTCACAGGAAGGATGGGCAAGAGGGAGAGAAAGAAATATCTGGTGGTCTTTCTTTTTCCCTCCCTCCAATTTTACACCGTACCTCTCGTAAGTTGGAAGTAATCACCAGAAGCTAGAGGGCAAGGGAGCCTATAGTACACAGCAGAACAGGGGAAGAGCCAGAAATAGACCTGAAAGCCGACAGGCAATTGCCATGCCCATGTGCTAGGAGTTCAAATGCTCTTTGGCTGAATGAGTGAAGAGAATAACCAAGGAGAGGGCTGGCACCAGAATCTTGTGCTGTACCAACTCTTAAAAGAACAGGGAAATGAGAGGATTTCCCTTTAGAAGCAGCAGTCGGAGAGAAAGGAGGAAAATGAGGCAAGAGTAAGGCCCTGGCTGTCTTGGCTCTGAAGCAATCAACTCTGCCAGGCTCCTAACTGGACACCCACCAACTAGACCTGTGAATTATTCATCGAGTCTAGACAGGAGACTCAGAGCGCTTATCCAGGAGCTTTGAGTATCATAGCTTCTAATCCAGGCTATTCCCTGGGTAACGTGGGTTATTAAGTGAGGATAACAGTGCTTGCCAACTTTCATTGGGCAAGGTAAGAAACAACGAATCATGAAGAGTTTTAAATACTTGGCAAAATAGAGAAATGAGTCACAGCAGCAAGAATCTTGATAACCAAGAGATGGGCGCATTCACTCACAGTTTGAATTGATGGCATCGTCCTCGGTGAATTCCATGAATAAATGGAATGCAATCTCTTTGTTAGTGGCAGTGCATAAGAGGAAGCAAAGGTCTGTGTTTGGATTTGTGAGAAGGAGCATGGTATACAGGCAAAGCTTCTAGGCCATTATAAATATTTGTTCCCTTCCTCAGTCTCCCTTCTTTTTATCATAGCTGTAAGCTAGAGGGAAAAAAGTGAGAAAGTGAAATATTGTCTAGAAAAAACGGCTGGGGTGAATCCCTTTTATAGGAAAATGCTTAGAGGAATTAAACCCCAAATTCCTGCGTGTTGTTAAAACACCAAAAATCCATGGGCATTGCAAATCCAAGGCCATTTACTCAGGATTTCAGATGTTCTCAAAAAAAAATCCATCTGCACTTATTTTGTTTCTTCAATGTGAGGAATGAGGAGGTGAGGAATCCTCACTTCCCCTGGGTGCCGTGAAATGTCTATTGGTTTCTATTTTCTGTGGGATTTCATCCTCAGGTGGTGTCTTGGTGTTTCTGTGACCCAAGCAAGGAGTCCCGTGACAATAGCACACTTTTGACATGGTTGGAAATATGATCACCTCGAGGCCCATTGCAAAAGGAGCCGGGCCTCTGCCATGGGTCAGCAGCAGCCAGGAGGGTTGCCAAGATACGGTACAAAACACAAGACCCCTACATCTCCGTCTGGGTTTCTGGAGCAGCTTTCTTGAACTCAGCTGTTGAAATTTCACTTCCTTCACTGAAATCCAAACACATCTGTCCCCCCAGATAGGAAAGTGCTTATTAAGTGACTTCCTCCATGCTGGCTAGTCTTGTGGTTTTATTCAGCCCTTAAAGAGTGTGTGGGGGCTTCCCTGGTGGTGCAGTGGTTGAGAGTCCGCCTGCCGATGCAGGGGACACGGGTTCGTGCCCCGGTCCGGGAAGATCCCACATGCCGCGGAGCGGCTGGGCCCGTGAGCCATGGCCGCTGAGCCTGCGCGTCCGGAGCCTGTGCTCCGCAACGGGAGAGGCCGCAACAGTGAGAGGCCCGCGTACCACAAAAAAAAAAAAAAAAAAAAAAGACAGTGTGGGAGCTGAGTACCACAAGGATACCTGAGTACCAGGGATGAAGGCAAAGCCCAGCGATGGGTCACTGGGGTGGAAGCGTGCCAGCCAGCACTGATACCTGGAGGCGGTCGTCAGGGTACTCACTGCTTGGCTTTGAAACATCAGCTGGAGCCCAGGCAATATCAGGTCTCTCTCATTCTTCTACGTGTCATGGACACAATCCTTTTCATCTGTTTAATTTCAGAGCACAACAGGGATAGTGATTGCTTTATTTACGTGTTGGTCAGGTGCCTTCAAATGTCAATTTTGTCATGACTTGTTGTTTTAGAAACTATGATTTCAAACCAAAATGTAATGTTTTTTTTAAGAAAATGAATGGTGGTAGTGTCGAGCCAAGCTTATCCTATGTCCTAGGCGGTGCCTGTGTCCTAGGTGGTGGAGGTCAAAAAGGGAAGCTCTCCCCCCTGAATTTTTAGGATGGGGTTGCCCATCAGGCCCTATTCCAGACCAGAAAAGAACCTTCCCAGAATAGGCGAGACCCATGTTTGGGGTTTGTGTGATGGAATGCTAAGGAGGGCAACTCTTCCCTTCCTAGCATTGTTCCCAGCAGTGCCAACCCCATGGTGGACCCCTCACCCTCAGGTCCCTCATGGAGGCTGGTGCTCTGGAAGCCCAGCAGCAGAGCAGTCCCTGGTCCCCCTGCGTCTGTCTCACTCACTCAGTCACTTATCATGGTACCCAAAGGGTCATCATTACCCATGTCCTGTTCTTTCAGGACTATTTTAAACATATTTCTTCATTCATTTTAATATTTAAGTCCTCATTCTGCATAGAATGCCTGCCTCTAATTCACTTCCTATTGTGGTAAAGAGGTATCTCATATCCCTTTACCCTTCCTCCATCCTTCTAATTTTTTACACTACAGTTTTTACTATTTGTATTATCTGACAATGGAATATTCACTGTTGAGCCGAGTCTATTATCATTACGCTTCCTTTCTTATTCAATTGTTATTTTTTTTCCTAGAGCTGATAATTACTTATGTTTTAGAAATGTACTTACTTTTCTCTGTACACGTTGTTAATGTTTTCTCAGCCCCTCCGAGTGCCTGTAATATTCAAAACACTATTTTAACACATTAAGTAGTGTATTTAATTTTTTAAGAAACTCTGTGCGGTAGGTACATTACGATCCATATTTTATAGATGGGAAACATGAAGCACCGGGAGGCTGCCTGTGCTTCACGGGGATGTAAGATCATTGTGGCAGAGGCAGCATTTGAGCCCGGCCCGGCTGGCTTTTGTATCCACATTCCCAAAGTTTACCCGATAAGCAATTGGTTTTTTTTTTTTTTTTTTACACTAGAACTCTTTCTCCTGCATGTCCCTGTGCTCTCATTTTCCTCTGGATTTTGCTTGTTTGCTATACCTGTACCTGCTGTCATAGTAGGGTTGATTTTCAGTATTGTCAAGGGAATTTCCTATATCTCCTTTCTGTACCGATCCCTCATTTTCTGGATATCACTTCTTTTGGGTGTACCTTATTGCTTTAGGGGGAAGCCAGGCCTTTAGAAGACTTCTTGAGGAAAGGTGAATGGGAGACAAATAATTTTTAGATCTTAAATGTTAGCAAGTGTTTGTATTCTAGTTTGATAGCCCTGGGTATAGTGTCCACTGCCCTCTTATCCTCGATTGTTTACATGTGATCTGTCTTTTACTATCTTCCTGGTATTCTGAAATTTTACAGCAGTGGTTGGTATTTTTCATTTATTGTGCTGGGTGTTCAGGAGGACTTTTCTGCAGGTCCAGAAAATGTTCTTGTACTATTTCGCTTCACATTTTTCTCTTGTGGATCCTTACGGTAGGCTGTTGGGCCTCTGGGATTGGCCTTCTAGTTTCATCTTTTTTTCTGTCCCATTTTTTAAAGGTTTTGAGGTATTTTCCTGTTCTCCATATATATATATACAATACGCATGTAAATGTATATTTATCCATGTAATTTCAGCTCTCATATTTACATTTCTAAGAACGCTTTCTTATCCTAATAATAATGTCTGCTTATTCCTTTTCCTTTTTCTTAATAGCATCCTGACCTTGTTTTAATGATAGCTTATCTTCTCTTTCTGAGGTCATTAAATATAAGTTTTTAAAAATTTTCTTCTTTTCAGTGCGTTCTTTCTTTTTTGAGTTTCCTTTCCTCCTTGCTTCTGTTTTGATGTCTCTATCTTTTATGTTAGAGGCTTTCTTCAGCTGTCAAGCAATCACTGGTTTCCTGTTCATATTTTAAAAGTTAGAATGCTGGAAGCTCTGTGTGTTCAGACTTGGCTTGTCAACTGTAAAGTGCACTGTAGAGTAACTGGGTGATGAGTTGGCTTTTTAATTGGGAGATTCCTACGTGTCAGGACCTACAGAGTGTTCTCTAAGCACATGACGTATTTATTTGTGTAAATGTGTATTGAAGTCTTGAGAAGATTGAGATAACTCCTATTACGGCAGCACAAACAAACAACAAAAAATTCACTGTGAGATATGTGCGTGGGTTCCTAAAGCTCTTCCTGCTGTTTCTGCACCTTGGACTCTATCTCCCCACCGTATTGCTTTTCACGGTCTCCTCTCCCCACTACTAAATTCGTACCCATTTTAAGGTAGAGCTATTAGGTTCGTGCTGACGTATGTCCTCAGAATAATCAGCTTTATGAATTCTTACGAATTCTGAAGACAGTTCTAGCCCAAAGAAGAATCATTCTTTTTTTTTTTTTTTTTTTTTTTTGGCGGTACGCAGGCCTCTCACTGCTGTGGCCCCTCCCGTTGCGGAGCACAGGCTCCGGACGCGCAGGCTCAGCGGCCATGGCTCACGGGCCCAGCCGCTCTGCAGCATGTAGGATCTTCCCGGACCAGGGAACGAACCCGTGTCCCCTGCATCGGCAGGTGGACTCTCAACCACTGCGCCACCAGGGAAGCCCAGAAGAAGCATTCTTAAGTTTGTGTCACATACCCAACTATTAGAGGTGAAAACTCTAGCAGTTACATGGTAGCTATCAAGAAACTTGACTTCTGGACTGGTGCCAATTTACATATAATCCTTATTTCTGTAATTACTGCATGGAGATCCATTCTACGCATCACGATAATTACATTTATCTTGATGTACCTCCTTCTCCTTGTTTCGGTGACTCTGCTGAAACCACATGTTTCTTTATCCTCTTGATGCTTGAGATTTTCTCCATTTTGGGACAGTCACACTAGGCTGTCCCGCTATGGACTTTCAATTTAACACTCTAGACCTCTCGTCTAACATATTGTTGAGAGTTCCTCCCCAAGCCCTCAAGGTTATAGAAACTAGTTGTAGACAGAGCTGGATCCTTAAACATGATTTCCTTTATGTGGACTCACATACTTGATCTTTCTGGTATTATTGTAAGTTGACCTCCTAGCAGCATTTAATACACTGGATTGGTTTCTGCTTCTTAAAGTTTCCCTGGATACCACATTCTCCCACTGTTGCTGCTACCTCCGATCACGTTGGCCACTCTTTTCTCTCCTCCTGTGTTAGGTCCACCTCCTCAACCTGACCTCTAATGTAAGAGTGCTTCAGGATCCTGTACTCACCTCTTCTCTTCTGTCTACCAGGTCTCTTTAGGTGATTCCATCTAGTCCATATGTTTATGCTAATGACTCCCAGACATTTATCTTTAACTGTGTTGTATCCCCAGGACTCCTGACTCTAGTTGCCTTCTTGACATCTTCATACAAATGTTCAATAGGCGTCTAGTGCTTAGCATGACCAATACAGAACTCCTGAGTCACTGCTGTCTGGATAACATCCTAATTACCCCTTACATACCTCTTTCTTCCCATTTTGGAAAATTGGCACCAAAATCCAGCTACTTGCTCAAGCTCCTAATCTGACAATTACCCTTGATTCATTTCTTTCACTTTACCCACGAAGACTATTTATCTACAAACACTAGGGGTTCTACTCCCATAAATACCTTGAATCTGTCCAATTGTCTGCATTTTCTTGACTCTTACCTTAGACAAAGACATCATAATATTTCTTCTAGGCTACTGCGGTAGCTTCTTACCTGGGATCCCTGCTTCCAAGCTTGCACATAGCAAACTTTTAGAAGCATAAATCAGATCACGCCACTGCTTAAAATCCTCCAAGTCTTTATGATTTACAGAACCATACATGTCCTAGCTCTGGTCTACCAACCCTTCCTTTGGTTCCTCACAACACCAGGCTCATTCCTTCCCTAGAGTTTTTGACCCAGCTCTTCCTCTGCCTAGAATGAGCTTCTCTCTCATTCTCACAGCGCACATTCAATATTCTCTTCTTATCTAAAAAGTCACCGCCTCAGAGAATCCTTCCCAGGGTACCCACCTAGAGTACTTAGTCATTTTCTCTACTGTCAGCCTATTTTAATTCTATGGATAACCCTTATTACTCTCTGATATTTTTCTTGTTTGTTTATTGTCTGTCTAACGCCCACCACTCCTTGAGAGAAGTGACCTCATCCATCTTTACTCAACTAGTATCATCAGTGCCTGGAACTAAAAAAAAAAAAAAAAATCACTCAGTGCCTATTTGTAGAATGAATGGATTAACAGATGGCCTTAGAGGCCATCTAGTCCGACTTCCTCACTTTCAGAGGTGAGAAAACCAGAGAGAAAAGCGACTTGCCAAAGATGATGTAGTTCTCAGGCCCTTTGGCTTATTGTTTTAAATTTGTTCATTGTTACAGTGGCCTCAACTACATCTCAAAGCAACTATCTATCTTTAATTATACTCTTGGCTCTGCCAATTTCATTAGTTCGTCATCTCACCTTAGGGTCATATCTTATTAGCGTTGTCCTACCCAAGGATGTTTGGGATAGGAGCCAACTCTACATTCTGTTGTGTCAGTTTGCCATTAACACAGGTCATATTTTTCCTGGGGCAGTTATAAGCTTTGTTTATAAACTTAGAGAGCTGACTTTTTGGCTGTTCTCACCTGCTGACCCACTAAAAACCCACCTTTTTACCAAACTAGATACTTGATGATAGTGTTTATGTGTAGGGTAGAATTATAAATCTATTTTGTCATCATGGTAGTGGCCCAGTTTACAGGGTAGTCATGGTTTGGCAGAAAGACCTTCGCCTTGGGAAACCTGGTTTTTCGTCCATTCTATTACTCAGAAGCTGTCTGAGCTTAAGCAAGCCCTTAATACTCTAAGCTTCAATTTCGTAGCCTGTCCAGCTTTGCCATGAGCAGGGAAAAAACAACAACAAAACCAAAAAAACCAATAACCACTCTCTCTCACTTCCTCTCAAGCACTCCCTCTCACTTCCTCTCTCTCCCCTTCTTTTTTTCTTCTTCTATCTTTTGCCCAGTGCAGGATCTTTGCGGGATCTTAGTTCCCCGACCAAGGATGGAACCCGCACTCCCTGTAATAGAAGCACAGAGCCTTAACCACTGGACTGCCAGGGAAGTCCCTCTCTTCCCTTCTTTATTTGGAATAACAAATACGAAAATTCACTTCACAGGGACTAAGTGAACTTATTAATAAACCAGTTAGTTGGATTAAATCAACTCATGAATGTGAAGACATTTTGCTAAGTGTAAAATGCATTACAGATACAAGGGATTAAATGTAAGGGATTGCTTAATCAGTTTCTAATGTATTAAATATACAGCCGTCAGTAATTGTGATTTTGGTTAAGTCCCTGTTACATGTCAAACTTTCAAAACAAGTGTCTTCTTATCCAGTATACTTCTGAATAATGACTTTAATTATTCTTTTTAATAAAAGTACTGTGTTCACTGTAACTAATCCAAATGATATAAAATGAAAATGGAAAAGTCTACTCTTTCACCTCAAACTCCACAAGTATAAGCCCCAGAAATTAGCAGTTAGCATTAGTTACTTTTAGTTTCTACTGTTACTACTCATAATAGCTAACTTAACATAATAGCTAACATAATGATAGTTTAGTACTTCACTGTGAGTCTGATGTTGTTATAAGCACTTCATGTATGAACTTATTTTGGTGCTTACAATAACCCTAGGGCTTAAATATTACTGTTATCCTCATCTTATACGTGAGCAAACTGAGGCACAGAGCTGGGAAGCTATCTGCCTGGTGTCACACAGGCATTTGGGCTCAGGCAGACTGGCTCCAAAGTTCACGCTCTCAGTCACTATAAACAGCGTATCTCGGACACCTTTCCATTTGCGCATACAGAGTTCTACTGCGTAATTTTAGTACCTACAGAACACTCCATTGTGTGATGGCGCTTATCAGCTCCCAATTGATGAGAATTTTTATTCTCTTCCACATTTTTCATTATGAGAAACTGCTAAAAATTAAAAATTGAACTGCCATGGACAACCTCATCCTTCTGTGTGAGTGTGCCTGTGGCATATACTTCTAGAAGTGAGTAGCTGAAACAAAGGACGTGTACACGGAACTTTTTGAGCACCACCACCACGTTGCCTTCTGTAATGATTACTGATTTTCACCTGGAGTCTACCAACCACCAGCATCACTGAGCGAACTGGTTATTTTTATGTGCTACTGTTTTTTTCTCTAATTGTGTTTTACATCTCATTGCTCTGCTGTTTGACAAGGAATTTTACCATATGGTAAATACAGCATTTGGGGAAAGCTCCTCCTAGGCCTGTGGGGTGATGTCTCTGCTCCTGGGCATAAGGTGAGCAGGAATCCAGGGACCTCCCTGCTTGTGCTGCCTGATACCTGAGGCTCTGGAGAAATTACCGTGTGACCGTTCACCTTGGCTCAGCCTGAGAGCTACTGTGACAGATTTAGTGGCTCTGAAACATTTATCCAAGCAGAACCTCTAAACCAATATACGTTTTCACTCACATGCACCCTAGGAAGAGAAGGAGAACCCTACGGAGTGAAACTCCACAGAAATGTAGTCTACCCCGCACTTCACCCTTGGAAACTTCTTGAGAAATGAAATTCATTTCTTCCAATCCCAGGTCTGTCTTTTTTTAACCAGTTTTTCTCGGTGGGTCGGTACGGAAAAGTACATTAATAAAAGGAAATTAACAAGGTCCTTCAATCAACTACTATTTCATTATTTGCTTTGTAAGAGAAAATATTGAATAGTCTATGGTTCTTGCCTCCAAGAAACTTGCAGTCTGCTCCCACCTTTGTAGGTATGGAGGGTGGAGAAATGGCTTGAGTTTATAAAGGAAGGAATTTAGAGCAATAAGGAAGAACATAGAAGGAAAACTAGTAATAGTATTATCCCTAGTTTCCTGATGATAAAAATAAAGCTTAGAGAGATTATGTGATTTAGCAGAGCTTACTCAAGTAGAAAGTAGTGAAGTTAAACAGTTCAAACTCTGGTTCCAGTTTCAAAGATCACATATTCTCTACTGCACTTGCTGGTGGTCTCCAGACCTGATTAATGCAGGGTTGTAGTTTCAACTACTTAACATATTGACGTCCTTCTGTGTACTACATGCACACACAAAGAAATGCTGGATAAAATATAACAAAACTATTTGATATACATTGCCAAGGAAGAAAGAGAGGGAGAGAGAAAGGAAATTCTTACAGGCCAAAAATAAAGAAGAATCTCATAACCGATATGGTAAGTGCGTGAGCTGATGCCAGAACAAAACAGAGGATATCAGACATGGCTATATGACCTAACGGCTAGGGGCTGTGGTTTCTAACACATGTCTAGAACAAAAGACTTGCCTTTGGGCCTGTGAAAGGTGAGGAGTTGGAACTGAAATAGAGCTGCTCCCACCATATAAAGGGACTATGAAACGTCGTTCACTTACTACAACCACGCAAGTGGCAAAATTCTCACTGATTAGATATCTGGATGGGAAGAAGTTCCACACGATAAATGGCGATTTAAAAATCTATGTTATGCACAGGTGTAGAATCCAAATTTTAGACTATTTTCATAGAATAGGAATCCCAAATGGAGATACTTACGGAGATACTGGAAATACTTCAGACCAGTGAAACTCCTGGAATCCTCAGAAAAATCAAATGTAAGACTTCTCTGAATGGTTACCACCAAATCTTACAGTACACACAGAGATTCCACAGGGAAATATAACCTAGCCGAAAATATGCTCACAATTAAAAAGTACAGATTAAGTAAGAAAGTGGTTCACAACATGGGAGAGTCAGCAGATACATGTGGGAGGAACAGCACCACAAGAACCTGAGCTATAATGATCAAAAGCTGTCTGTAAGTTAAGTATATTTACAATCATTGAAGAGATAAAGGGAGAAATAACAACCCTCATAAAAAAACCAGGGCATTCAAAAAGAACAAGCAGATATGAAACACAACCCAATAGAGCGATTCAAAATGAAGAGTTGTGAATAAAATTAAACACAATGACCAATTTAAGAGCAGATTGGGACAGTTAGTTATAGAGAGAATTGATGATATGAAAGATGTACCTGAGAAAATTACCCAGAGGGAGATAAAGAGATATGAAACCCAAAAGAGAGGTTAGGATAAATGGATGATTAAACTAGAAGTTTCAATTTGCGTCTAATGGGAATTTCCGAAGGAGAAAATGGGGAAGGGGCAATATTTTAAGGGAAAATAGCTATGAATTTTTCAGAACTAAGAAAAGCCATTGAACCTCAGTCTGAAGAACCACACTGAGTCTTGCACAATATAGAAATCCACTGCTAATCCTGTGAAGACTGGAACACTGAAGAAAAACAAACTCTAGTTGAAAAGCAAGTAGGGAGAAAAGACAGATAACATGCAAAGGAACAATCATTAGAATAATAGAGGATATCAATGAAATAGAGACCAGAAGACAATTCTCACTTATCATCAGAATCACTTGAGAAGCACATTAAACTACAGTATTATGGTTTTACCCCAGATGCCTTGCATGTTGTTCAGGAATGTGCATTTTAAAAAGCTTCTCGGGTCATCAAGTATGTTTAAAACCCTCTTTCCTTAGCACCAGATACATAAACACATACATACATTGGTATGCTCACACACATTGTTCTCTGATGTATCTTAGTGAGATTACCCCTAAAAAAAAAAAAAAATGGAGAGGTTGGATCCATAACTAAGAATCCATGCTAAATGGTGCCAGAAGATGATCCCAAAAGAACAAGGCAAAGGAGTTAGTACAAGTATCTCTGACCTCCGAAATCTTTTCCCATTTCCGTCTTCTCCAGTGTACCTATGACTAGAACCAGAGGGCACATCATTCTGCCTCACACCTTCAGAATCCTGGGTGTGTGTTTGATGAGACTAATGAATGTTCCAAATTTTCAGAGTGTTTGGCAAGACATGCTTTCTGTCTTACTTGGTATATCATATTAAATACAAAACAAACCTTAACCCACCAATATAAGAAATTTAGTCTACCTTTATGGACATCTGTTTTCAGATTAGTGGTTGTTTAACTCTTATAATAAAGGCTGACTCTACATTAAAGTAATACTGAGTGTAATTAGAATAGTTACAATAGCCATACTTTTTGAACTAATAGCACCACTTCTAGGAGTTTATCCTAAATACCCAAACACAAAAAAACCACATACACAAAAAAAGAAAATTGCAGGCCAATATCACTGAAGAACATAAGCGCAAAAATCCTCAACAAAATACTAGCAAACCGAATCCAACAACACATTCAAAGGCTCATACACCATGATCAAGTGAGATTTATCCCAGGGATGCAAGGATTTTTCAATATCCGCAAATCAATCAGTGTGATACACCACATCAACAAAGTGAAGGATAAAAACCATGTGATCATCTCAATAGATGCAGAAAATTTTTGCTTTTGACAAAATTCAACACCCATTTATGATTAAAATTCTCCAGAAAGTGGGCACAGAGGGAACCTACCTCAACATGATAAAGGCCATGTATGACAAACCCACAGCTAACATCATTCTCAGTGGTGAAAAACTGAAAGCATTTCCTCTAAGATCAGGAACAAGACGAGGATGTCCACTCTCACCACTGTTATTCAACATAGTTTTGGAAGTCCTAGCCACGGCAGTCAGAGAAGAAAAAGAAATAAAAGGAATACAAACTGGAAAAGAAGAAGTAAAACTGTCACTGTTTGCAGATAACATGATACTATACATAGAGAATCCTAAAGATGCTACCAGAAAACTACTAGAGCTAATCAATGAATTTGGTAAAGTTTCAGGATACAAAATTCATACACAGAAATCTGTTGCATTTCTATACACTAAAGGTCAGAAAGAGAAATTAAGGAAACAATCCCATTTACTATGGCATCAAAAAGTATAAAATACCTAAGAATAAACCTACTTAAGAAGACAAAAGACCTGTACTCTGAAAACTATAAGATGCTGATGAAAGAAATCGAAGATGACAGAAACAGATGGAAAGATGTACCAATGTTCTTGGGTTGGAAGAATCAATATTGTCAAAATGACTATACTCACCAAGGCAACCTACAGATTCAATGCAATCCTTATCAAATTACCAAGGGCATTTTTCACAGAACTAGAACAAAAAATTGTAAAATTTGCATGGGAACACAGAAGACCCCAAATTGCCAAAGCAATCCTGAGATAGAAAAACGGGGCTGGAGGAATCAGATTCCCTGATTTCAGGCTATACTACCAAGCTACAGTCATCAAAACAATATGGTACTAGCACAAAAACAGAAATACAGATCAATGAAACAGGACAGAAAGCCCAGAAATAAACCCACACACCTATGGTCAATTAATCTACAACAAAGGAGGCAAGACTATACAATGGAGAAAAGACAGTCTCTTCAATAAATGGTGCTGGGAAAACTGGACAGTTACATGTAAAAAAAATGAAATTAGAACATCTCTAACAACATACACAAAAATAAACTCAAAATGGATTAAAGACCTAAATATAAGGCCAGCTGCTATAAAACGCTTAGAGGAAAACATAGGCAGAACACTCTATGACATAAATCACAGCAGTATCTTTTTGGATCCATCTCTTAGAGTAATCAAAATAAGAACAAAAGTAAATCAATGGGACCTGATTGAACTTAAAAGCTTTTAAGCCATAAACAAAATGAAAAGATAGCCCACACGATGGGAGAATATATTTGCAAACAAGGCGACTGACAAGGGGTTAATCTCCAAAATATAAAAACAGCTCACGCAGCTCTATATCAAAAAAAAAAAAAAAACCAATCAAAAAAACGGTCGTATGAACTAAATAGATATTTCTCCAAAGAAGACATACAGATGGCCAAAAAGTACATGAAGAGGTGCTCAACATCACTAATTATGAGAGAAATGCAAATCAAAACTACAGTGAGAGATCACCTCACATGGGTCAGAATGGCCATCATCAAAAAAATCTACAAATGATAAATGCTGGAGAAGGTGTGGAGAAATGGGGACCCTCCTACACTGTCGGTGGGAATGTAAATTGGTACAGTCACTATGGAGAACAGTATGGAGGTTCCTTAAAATACTAAAAATAAAACTACCTATGATCCAGCAATCCCACTCCTGGGCATATATCTGGAGAAAACCATAATTTGAAAAGGTACATGCACCCCAGTGTTCATTGCAGCACTATTTACAAAAGCAAAGACATGGAAGCAACCTAAATATCCATCGACAGATGAATGGATAAAGAAGATGTCGTACATATACACAATGGAGTATTACTCAGCCATAAAAAAGAATGAAATAATGCCATTTGCAGCAACATGGATGGACCTAGAGATGATCATACTAAGTGAACTAAGTCAGACAGAGAAAGACAAATATCATATGATATCACTTACATGTGAAATCTAAAAAAAATAATACAAATGAACTTATTTATAAAACAGATTCACAGACTTCAAAAACAAACTTACGGTTACCAAAGGAAAAACGTGGGTGGGAGGGATAAATTAGCAGTTTGGGATTAACATATACACACTACTATATATAAAATAGATAATCAACTAGGACCTACTTTATAGCACCGGGAGCTCTACTCAATATTCTGTAATAACCTATATGGAAAAAGAATCCGAAAAAGAATGGATATATGTATACATATAACTGAATCACTTTGCTGTACACCTGAAACTAACAACATTGTAAATCAACTATACTCCAATATAAAATAAAAATTAAATTAAAAAGCCTATATATTCAAAGATATTCATTCCAGCATTATATAGATATATGTGGAAATCTGCAAGTCTCCAGAAGGGACAGAGGGCACTAAGATCTTGGCAAATTGTTTCAGACACATGTAGAAATGCATTTGCTTTTTGGCTTGAACTCCTTACACATATATTTGGCTTTCCCTTTTCGATAGAAAATGCTTAGATAAATAATGCTATATCCACATGACAGAACTATGCCAGTTTAAAAATTATGTTTGAGCAGGTGGTTTACAAAAGAAATAAAAATGTACCACAAACACAAATATTTAACCTTATTAGTATTAAAGGAAATAATAAAATTTCCTTTTCACTCCTCTGATAAAAATTAGTTGAAGTAAAAAAAGATTGATAATACCCAGTGTTGGTGAAATTGTGGAGAAATGGGCATAACTTTGCTGTTGGTAGTATAAGTTGGTACATAGCTTCTAGACAGAAAGTTGGTAGTATGTAAGCAAAGTCTTAATTCTTTTTTTTTTTTGCTCAGCAAATCCATATAGAAATATATTTTTTAAAAAATTGAACAAGTGTAACATTGTTTATATTAAGAAAAAATTGGGAACTTAAATATCCCCAAATAGGAACTAATACAACGTGGTGCTATACAATGGAATATAGTTAGCAAAAATATTAATAATATATAGGTAATAATAAAAAATGAAAAATAGGTGAAATATTATAATTTTGTTAAATTATAGATCAGAACACATAAAATGCCAAGAAAGAGTTGTACTAAGAATTGGTAATGATTATCTCTGGGTGGTTGGAACTTATGGTTAGTTTTCTTTTTGCATAGTATTGCTTATAAATTTTGTAATGAAATTTTATTTTTTAACAAAAATAAGATACAATGATTTGTTGATAAAACTTCTTAATATGAGATAATACCGAATATGGCAAAAAGATTACAACTATGTATAAATTAAAAGAATAAAGGATATAAATAAAGGAAAAAAGGAGGAAGGACTGAAAACTCTCTCCTTATAGTTTTCTTTGGCCAGTGAAACATGGGGCAAATGTTTTCTACTTATGACTTTTTCATACTTTCTAATATATTACCAACTTTATTCTTAGAAGAATGAGTAGGAAATTTATTTTTTAAATATAAAATTGAACTTAATAAAGTAATCAGCATCTTTCCATCATATTTTACACACCTCTCTGCTCTGTCAAATGTCCATACTGAGTCCTAATGCCAAGTTTCTGGGCTCCAGCCAGGCCACCACATTAGGTAAGTTTACATACAAATATTGCTACTGAACTTATGATTTGAATCATGAAAACAAAGGCTTGGAAACTTTTCTAGAATCCCCTCAGGAGTCTAGCAGGGAGCTGGGTGGGATTCGAACTGGCTGGTTTCCACTCAACATTCCATCTTAGTCTCCAGTGCGGATGGGGAGTGATGAGATCCTGTTCCAGACCCAAGTTGTAGTGCACTGGTTTTTTGGCTGGAACTCCTCACACATATGGTTTGCCTTTCTGCAATCAAGCAGAGGGCTCCTTGCCTGCACCAGTCTGGATGTCAGCAGGTGGCCTGCTGTCCCCCAAAGCCTTCTGCATGAATTAGTGTGTGGTTTCTACACATTGAAACATGGAACCCACACACATCCACACCTCCCTGCCCCCCACCCCCCAACATACACTCTGTATTCCATTAGAAGCCTGTTCCATTTGGCCACGATATTGGGCCACCGGCAGACCTTCAAAGAATCACCAAGTTTCCATCTGCTAAGATACCATATTTCTTTTCCCCTTTCCAGATAAAGCACACTCTCTGGTCCCTTTCCAACTCCTTGGTTCTTCCTCTCCAGTCCTGCCTTTGCAGAGCCACCTGAATGAACTGATCTTGTCACTCCATGGCCCTTGAATCTTCTGTGGCTTCCCATCACATTCAGGATAATATATGTATTCCTTGGATGGCTAGCCGGGTCCTTCGTGATATGCCCCCAACTTACCGAGTTAGCCCTCACTGTCACCACAGACTTCCCACCTTCTGCTATTTCTCTAACACACTGTATTTGGACTTGACCTGCTTTCTCACTTGCATCTGCTTTTCCACAGGTTGTTCCCTTCCCTTCTCCCCTTGGTCCCCCTGTCAATGCCTCCTTGTCTTTCAAAACTCAATTTGAGTGTCATCCCTACTGAGAGAAACCTTTTCTGCCTCTCCCTCCCTCCCTCTCACCTCCCTTGTCCCCCCCATTCAGTCCAAGGCTCTCTCACACATGACCCCTACAAACAGCTAAGAGTATTTGCTGGCCCATCTCTGTCCTTGATTGGGTCTTGAGGTCCTTGCAAGCAAGGGCTGGGTTTTTCTATGACTTTATTCCAGTGCCTAGCCTACTTTGTTTCCAGTCAAGAGCAAGCACTCAAAAATATTTCCAATAAAAATTTCACTCTTGGGTATAATCCCAACATATGCAAGACATGTACAAGAATGTTCAAAGCAGCATTTTCTGGATTAGTCCCAAACTGTAAATAACCCAAATGTCTCGTAACCATAGAATGGGTAAGTAAATCATGGCATTTAAAATAAATAAATCCTATACAACAGTGAGACTGACTGACTGTGAATGAATTTCACAAACGTAATGTTGAGTGAAGGAAGCCAGAAATAAATGATGTAGAATTCCATTTATATAAGCTCAAAAAGCAGGTAAAAGTTATGTATGGTGTTAGAAATCATGAGAATAGTTACTCTCCAATGTACAGGGTAACTGATAGGAGGGGCATCTGGGACCCCAGTAGTGTCTACTTCTTGATCTGGGTGCTGGCTGTGGAGTTTTCATCCAGCTGTATGTTTATGATTTGGGCATGTATCTGTCTCTCATATTTTAATAAAAATTTTAATTTAGAGACGTTCCCCTTGTGAAACATGTTTCTCCGTGGCATTGACGACAGTGACAGAAGTGGGGAGTGTAGGTTTGACTCAAATGAATTTCCAGGCTTCACTAATGCTCTTTTCCCCACTCAGAGCAGTGTTTCGTGGCAGAAAGGAAAATTAAAAAAAAAAAAAAAAAAAAAAAAAAGGAAAATCTCTCCCGTACAGAGTTTAGCATTTGCTTTAAATGTGATACTCAGTGGTGTCAGCAGGTGTTAATTTGAATAGTTCGACTTCGCCACTTGAATTTCGGCAAGCTCAAATAATTTTAGAATGAGTCAGGGTATAAATAAATAGCTATAACTGCAATTTCACTCTTTGCTTGCTATCTTCATCCTTCTGCTTTTAGGGCTTCTGTCACCGATAGGCATAAGCTTATTGGCATGCACACATCAGTCAAACCTTCTATATACTTTGTTGATTCACAGTTCACTGCTGCAGTTTAAAATTGGTTTTTTTTTCCTCTTGGTGTAAGGATTGTGGTTAATTATCGAAATTAACATCTTTGAGCTAATAGGATTTTTTTCCCTCCCTTCCAAATCTTAAGGGCTCTAGAAATCCCAGACTATGGGACATCTTTAAAAACACATTTTCTTCTCTTTAAACAGATCAGTGTGGGAAAGGAGCCTTGAACCCTTGTCTCTGAAATCATTGCAGCCATTTTGGCTGTGGCCTTCTGCAGCCTCCACGCTGGAGCCCATCCAGCCATCAGTGCGGGAACTCACCGAGTTTCTCTCTCAAGTTCTGTAATAAAGGCCTTTCGGTGTCTGCACAGATGGGAATTCTGCCACCTTCTCATTTCACATTTCCTGCACTTTTCTTCCTAAGCACTCTACTGCCCAAAATAGAATCACCGTTTTTTAAGTCCCTGTGTAGGAATTTACAGGGAGAATGGACAGGGTCTCTGGAGCTCCCTGTAATTATCACACCCTGAAGTAATTTTCCTACTGGCTACGAGGTAGATAAAGGATTCAGAAGGATGCTCCGAGTGTCTCTCAGAGAACAGCGTGGATTTTCTTTCAGGGGAATAGTTGGGGAGGAACCCATCGCGAGGCAGGGCATTAGTGCTGACTCTGTGGACAGCGAGGATACAATAGGACAGGGGCCTGTGCCAGCCCTGACACCCATGAACCCCCTTCATGAGTCCTCTGCTCTCCTGAGGTCTCTTCCTGATGGGATATATCCTTCCTCTCTACCTTTTTTTTTTTTGCGGGGGGCCGGGGGGAGATGTTCCCAAAGGGATCAACTCCCCTTACTCCTCTCTGCCTCGTTGAATTATCTCCATCCTTTAAGGTCTTGTTCAAATCTCACCTCCTCTGGGAAGCCTTCCTGGATGACTTCAGCTAGAAGTGATTTCCCCCTTGTTTGAATTTTTAGATCCCTTAATGACTGTACATTCTGGGGGTGCCCACATGAAATATAATTTACAGCAATAATAAATATTAACTGAGTACTTATGTGCCAGGCATTATTCTTGCCACTTTACTGATATAAAGTCAGAATCCATACAGTGACTCCATAAATTAGGCTGTATTATTATTCCCATTTTACAGATGAGGATCCCAGGGCCCATAGTGCTATCCTATCTCCCTCATCAGATTAGAAGCTCCATTTACCATCTCTTTGACTTACTGACTTGTCTCTTTTTCAGCACGAGGTTTAGGGACTTGCAGTTGGTGATTGTTCACCTCATATGTGTCCATTTAATTGTGTGCTTAAAGGACTTGAGATCATGAAAATAGCATTTGAAAATAATTTGTGTTACATATGCTACCTTTCCATTTCTGTCAACAGGGAGGATGGTGCAGTGGAGTAGGTGAGACTGATAAAAAATCGTAATAAAAGAAAAAAGACCTCATTTCATATGTACTGTACGCCAGGTACTGTGATAAGTGATATATGTTCACTCTCTTTCTTCTCAGCTTTCCCCCGCCGCCCCCACAAAGATCAGAGAGACGTTGCAGAATGCTTGCAAAATGATCAAATAAGTAGATGAAGGCGTTTTAGCAAAAGGAATATGAATGTAGGAAGTCAAACAGAATCCTGGGTTCAGTCATTACCCAAGAATGCATGCCCTGAGGACCCTCGTTTGTAGGTGAACCACAAACTTGGCTCTAGGCTTCCTAGTGTTTGACAAAAAAGGACACACAATCAATTACAACACTTATATTGCCTTTAAGATAAAGACAAACCAGCTATTCAGAGGAAGCACACATAAATGTCACATCAAATAATTTCCTAATACCATTCTCAGTGCAGGCCAGTCTCATTTTGCTGAAGGGCAGAATGGTAAAATCCATTCGAGGAAGAGACAGAACTATAGGGTCTAGCTATGCAGTCTAATTTGGTTTAAGACATTCATAGACTGTACACATTTCAGGAAACTCTCTCTCAAGTGGGCTCCATACTATCTGCTCCAGACAATTACCTTTCCACCTTCAACTAAAAGCTGAATAGGAGTTTTCGTTTAACACCTATTAACAGTCTGTAAAACTAGCGTGCCCAGGAACAGATTTTGGAAAACCTAGTCATACAGGCAACATAAATCTTTAAAAATTGAGGTTTTCAGTGGGGAAAATGAAATGCAAACTCCTTTCCGCGATTTATGATGCTTTTCACAACCCAACCTCAACCTGCCGTTCCAGACCTAATTTATTCCCACCCCTCACCCTTCACCATCTTTGTTTAGCCCGAACTACATAGAGTTCCAGGAATATACTCCATGCTCTCTCATTGAGACCTCATAGATGCTTCCTGAAACATCCTTTCTTCTCTCCCTTATCCCCTGGCTTCTCTGCCTACTGGGGCTTGAAGGATGTCAACTTTTCTGATTCCACCTAACAATTAATCTTACCCTTTACTACGCTTCCATAGCACTTTGCTTCTATCACATTTTATTATCCCCTTTTGTTAGCTTCTTTGATTTTTCTGGCAAACTGTGACCTCCTCCAGCGTGGAATGTGTCTTATTTAACTTTTTATCCTAGCACTGGGGACATAGTCTGACCTGGATTTATTTCATCAAATATTTATTGAGTGCTTCCTGTACTGACAAAGCTGGCACAATTTCCATCCTGCGATGCTAAGTAAAAAAAAGCATGAGTTACTCCATGGTGACCTAAATATGTTTCCACTATTCTTTGAAGCCATCCAGTATTGTGTAGACGGATTGCTCTATATGGCTTGATTTAGAAAAGGATGACCCAGTAAATAGGTTGGGCCACAAACTGATTCTACTGAACTCTTTCTTTTTCCTGACTCAGTATTTCCCAGATTTGAAAAGCTCCAAAGGAAGCTGCACTTGTATGTTGCTATTTATTCCAAGTGCCTTCTCTTGTTTGTGTAACATCTGTGATGCCAAAGAACTTTGGAAAATTACACTTGGCATAAGGATGCATCACTTCATCCACCAATAAAACATATGCCCCTTACAAGTCAAACAGAGCAACCATCCCAGGAGACCTTAATAACTTTACTGCAGAGCTAAGAGGAGGGTCAGAAATTTTAAAAAGCTGTCTACTCCTCCATGATCTCCTGACATGAATAGGATATTTAAGAACTAAGTTACCAAATTTCATTGTCAATGAAACAACCTATTGAATGGAGGCTGTATACAGTAAGTATTGTGCAAATCTGACCTTATTTCTGGACTTCCAGAGCACTTAATCAGCCGTCCATTACAAAAACCCATATTGTGGCCATTTAGATCCACATAAACACTGTGCAAATATGAGAATGTTTCCATAAATGGGGTTCCAAAAATGTGTTGAGCAAGCAATGGAAGCATTTTAGATACAGAAATCAGAACCAGTATTGGAATTTACTTTACATCAAATTGTTTATATTTATAACTAGCCTAACAAAGTTTCTTTTGCTTTGTTAAGTATATACTCAAAGTAGAATGACACTAGTGAAATTTGTTAGAAAATGTTATTTTACTTTACAGAGGATGTTCAATATAACAGAACATACATCTTTCAGCAGAAGGTAGATCTAGTGGACAAGAAAGATTAAGTCCAGGACCTTATAAATTCACCATTAGTTTTCTATTTTTATTTTCAAAACCTCACCAAATTTATATTGAGAGTTAATTGTGTGCCAGCCTCTGTAGTTGGTACCAGAGAAAGAAAGATGACTAAAATACTCTATCCAGGTGGAGATTATACTACATTAGGGAAGACAGACCAGCAAAGATACAATTTCAACATTATATTATATAAATTCTAAGTTGCAGATACTCACGAGTGCTATGGAAACTCAGAGGAAAGGCATTGAGGAGAGGTCAGTGAAAGGCTTCCTGAAGTTGCTGAGTCTTAGAAGGATGAACAAAGTGAGCACCATTTATCAGATTGAGAAAAAATGACAATGAAATAAGAACAGTAGGGACCAAAGACAAGATCTGGGATATCCCATAGATTAAGGGGTAGGTGGAGGAAAAGGAGACTTTGAAGGGGATCAAGAAGTGATGAGAGAGATAGAAATAGAACCAGGAGAAAATAGTGCCAGAGAAGCCTGTTGTGCAGAGCAAGAAATTATAGACAGCAACTCAAGGAGAAGGTAATATTCAACAGTAAAGTACAGAGAAAAAGTAGAGAGAAGACATCATTGCTAATTATTAGAGAAATGCAAATCAAAACTACAGTGAGGTACCACCTCACACTGGTCAGAATGGCCATCATTAAAAAAGCCTGCAATTAATAAATGCTGGAGAGAGTGTGGAGAAATGGGAACCCTCTTACACTGTTGGTGGGAATGTAAATTAGTGCAGCCACTATGGAGAACAGTATGGAGATTCCTGAAAAGACTAAAAATAGAGTTGCCACATGATCCAGAAATCTCACTCCTGGGCATATACACAGACAAAACTACAATTCAAAAAGATATATGTACCCCTATGTTCATAGCAGCACTACTTACAATAGCCAAGACATGGAAACAGCCTAAATGTCCATCAACAGATGAATGGATAAAGAAGATGTGGGGCATGTGTGTGTGTGTCTGTGTGTGTATGTGTGTATGTGTATGTATGTATGATGGAATATTACTCAGCCATTAAAAAAATGAAACAATGCCATTTCCAGCAGCATGGATGGACAGAGATTATCATACTAAGTGAGGTAAGTCAGAAAGAGAAAGACAAATACCATATGATATACTTAAATGTGGGATCTAAAATATGGCACGAATCAACATATCTATGAAACAAAAAAAGACTCATAGAGAACAGACTTGTGGTTGCCAAGGGGGAGGGGGGGTGGAGGAGGGAAGGATGAGGAGTTTGGGATTAGCAGATACAGACTATTGTATATAGGATGGGTAAACAACAGGGTCCTACTGTATGGCACAGGGAAGTATACTCAATATCTTATAATAAGCCATAATGGAAGAGAATATGAAAAAGAATATATATATATATATATAACTGAGTCACTTTGCTGTACAGCAGAAATTAATACAACATTGTATACCAACTATACTTCAGTAAAATTTTTTTTAAAAAGTAGGGAGAAGAGAGGATGGAGCAATGTCCTCAAGCTGATGGGAGGCCAAGTGTATGGGTTGGAAGAGTTGACCATGAGCACCTCTAATCCTCCAAGACCATAGGGAAAGATCCAAGAATGGAAGCAGAGGTAGGTAAACTTGGAGGTGGGAACACCACAGGATGGTACAGTTCAAGCCAGACGGCTTCAGTTTTTGTTGAAGTAGGTTACAAAGTCACATCTGCTGGTAGTAAGGACATTGAGACTGGGGAAAGGGCTGAGGGAAAATGGTAGCTTGGGAACATGAGAGAAGTAAGTAGAAGGAGAAATATCACTGATGGCAGGGGAGCGCATTGGGTTTGAGATGCCTCTGGTTTTCATGGTTGTGATTTTTTCCACCTGCAAGCAGAAGCCCAGGAACAGAGGCAGAAAAGAACAGCAAACATTTATTGAGCATTTCCTATGTACCTGAAACTTATCTTAGCATCTCTACATATTGTGGTAAGCAGAATAATGACCTTCTAGTAATGCCCACATCCTAATCTCTGGAATCTGTGAGTTTGCTACATTATATGGCAAAGGGGAATTAAGGTTACAGATGGAATGCAGGTTGCTGATCAGCCAACTGCGAAATAGGGAGATCATCCTAGATTATATGGGTTATGTGGGCCCAATATAATAAGGGTCCAAGAAGTAGAAGATGGAAGCGCAAGAGAAGATCAGAGTGATATGAAGTGAGAAGGACTTAACCTGCCATTGCTGGTTTTGAAGAAGGAGGAAGGGGCCCTGAGTCAAGGAATGTGGGTGACCTCTAAAATCTAGAAAAGGCAAGGAAACGGATCCTACCCTCTAGGCTCTAAAAGGACTGCAGCCCTGCTGACAACTTGATTTTAACCCCTGAGGCTCTGCCAGACTTCTGATCTACAGAAATGTAAAACAGTAAATTGTATTATTGAATTTTTAAAATGTGTGGTAACTGGCTACAGCAGCAATATAAAACTAAAACCTATATATGTTTTCTTTTATCCTTCACAACATTATTTTATAGTTGGGCAGTTTGGGGAGTTGATCCTGGTTATTGACCTGGATGTCATGAAGGAGGTGGAGACAAATCTTGAGAAAGAAATGTTTCCAACTTGCAAGGCGTCTGCCTCAAGGGAAGCCTTTGTAGTATTTTTAGGCAAGGAATAATGGACCACTTCTGAAGGCCCAGAGGGTTCAAGGGATTCTGAGGACCCAGAGTACTCAATTCTTCCATCTAGATGTCCCCATTCTATGCCCCAGTATCCCATGCGTTCCCTATCAAACCTTGACTTTGGCGTATGAGATTTGGTGGGGCTACATATTAAGGCTTCTCTGTAATTTGTTTTCCACAGTCAGGTCCTGGGCCTGATTTTCAGCCCAATCTGCCTTCTGTCTGTGGTAGTGCAGGATCTCTTTAAGTCCGTGAGAGAGGCCTCTTGAGTTGCACATTATGCCCTGAATAAGTGGTTGGTTTGGTTGAGCCTGCCAACTCCACAGCCCTTATAGTTACCACTGGACTTTATCTCTCAAGTATTAGCAAGTTTGCAAATGCCAGTATCTCATCCCACCTGGCCTCAGGTGAGACGCTTAGTAATTGTGATATTACACAGCATACTCACCTTAAATGTCACTTCACCTAAATCCTACGGAGTCCTTCCTTGACTCTTCAGTCTAAAACCTCATAAAATTCACCATCCCTACACACTATTTCTTTTATAATATGTATAACACTGTATTTTATTTTTGTGTCTAAAATTTATTGTTTGTACATCCAGATATAATGAGACCTTTTAAAATGCAGTGCTAGTTCAAGGCTTGGCACAAAATGGACTCAAATATTTGCAAAACCGATATCTGAATCTAATTCACTGAGCTTGAGTGTATTAACAATGCAGTATATGTGAAAAACATTCTAGTTGTAAAGTATTTTTATCTGTACTAAGCACTAGATGAAAATATTTTGTAATGTTCAAAACTGTGCCTTGGTGGATCAGTGATTTGATGCTACACCAAAAATAGCAGTACTTGTAGGAACTTTATGGATATTTATTATATAACAATGTTTCAAATGCTCACATCCATGTTTTTTGCAATATTTTTTGAAATGTGTCATTTTATCTTTAGAAAATGAATTCCGTGCAAAATTCGAGCTGTGAAAAACTGGCACATTTTGGGGGTTCTGAATGTGTAAATGATTATATATACAGTGAGTAACTACTTTCCCTTTACCCACCAGCCAAATTGTTTAAATTCCTTTGAGGCTGGAGTTAAAAGAGAAAGGCAATATAGGGCCGAAACTAATACACCTCTGAAATGCCAGTCACAGAGGCACCAATCAGCTTTGAGCCCTGATGTAATTGAGCACTGGATATGTGTAAGAATGAGTTACTTGCCACTGTCGCATGATTTGTATCTATAGTCAGAAAAATATGAGTCTTAAATGTCAGGTGCATATTGACATTCTCCACCCTGTTGAAGGAGGCCACGAGCTATCCCTTAATGTCTGTTTCTTCTCAGCCACCTAGGACATCAAATCAAGAAGCATCTTTGGAAGGCTCAGATTTTGAATTGTAAAGTGATCTAACTATTACACAACTTGGGCAAGGGGAAATTAATCAAGCAGTAGATTTTTAAAGGAGAAATTTGGCCTGCATCTTTTATACACGAGTTGAAGGAGGCTTATGTTGAAAACATTTTCCAGAAACAAAATCCTTTGTGACTGTAATTCTTTCAACAGTTTAATGATAATTGCCCTGAAGTCATCATTAGAAATACATAGAGGACCTCCGTGGTGGAGCATTGGTTAAGAAGCTCCCTGCCAATGCAGGGGACATGGATTTGAGCCCTGGTCTGGGAAGATCCCACATGCCACAGAGCAACTAAGCCCATGCACCACAACTACAGAGCCTGCACTCTAGAGCCCATGAGCCACAACTACAGAGCCTACATGCTGCAACTACTGAAGCCCACGTGCCTAGAACCCATGCTGTGCCACAAAGAGAGGCCACGGCAATGGGAGGCCTGTGCACCACAGCAAGCAGTGGCCCCCGCTCACCGCAACTAGAGAAAGACCATGCACAGGAGCGAAGACCCAACGCAGCAATAAATAAAGAAGAAAAGGGGGTGAGGGAGAGAGGGAGGGAGAGAGTGAGACAGAGAGAGAGAGAGAGAGAGAGAGGAAGGGAGGGAGGGAGTGAGAGAGAGAAAGAAAAAGAGAGGAAGGGAGGGAGTGAGAAAGAGAGGAAGGGAGGGAGGGAGGAAGAAAGAAAGAAAAAGAAAGAAAGGAAGGAAAGAAAGAAAAGAAAGAAAGAAAAATAGAATGGGTATGCCAGCTTCTGTAGCACATGAAATTTCTAGGATCAATCCCAAGTCCACCTCCTTATAATAGAGTGCTAGCTCTCACAGGCACAGGGCCTGCTTCTCATACTTTATTTAACAAATTTCCCAAACAACACTCTTCTAGATTATTTCCATAGGAGTACAAGAAACAAGTTATAATTCAAGGATTCAATAACTGCCTGGGTGCCTTAGAGTTTCACGCTTTCCATTTCACATGGGGTTCAGATAGGAAAGAACACTGCTGGCTATCACAATCTGAGAACAGTGGTATCGCCTGTATTATCTCATCTCATTCAGCCCTCTCTGTAACATCCTGACATGATTTTTCTAAATGTTGGTGACCAGGAAACTGAGACAAATCATCAACGGACACAAAAGTATGTATCAGAGCAAGGATACAAACCCAACTCTCATAGGCTCCAAGGCTCATGCTCTTTCAACCATACTATCTCCTCTTCCCACCAACGTTAAGACCAATGCTTACCACTGGCCTGCAAAGAATGCTCCCAATGTTTGAATCTAAATTCAGCCCCCTGGAGAGTTTTCTCTCAGTGGCTCACAGCAGTATCTATTGACAGCACCAGCCGAATTAGTGGTGTCCTTAGGAAAAGCCCAGTTGAGCCTGTTCCCATCAATGCCAACCGTCAGGAGCTGAAGTTGGTCCCCACTGAACAGTACACGCTGGAGCCCCTGTAGCAGGAACTCTCAGCAGCAGCAGGTGCTCTTAGAAGTGGTGGCTCCCAACTGTAGGTCGCTTAAGCTGCCTTCTAGCCATCTCTCCTAGCAATGAGACCTCTTGCCAGCAAATAGGCAAATTATCATCAGGGTCCTCTATGGGCTTTCCAGTCTCAGGTAGCTATGACTACCCAATAAGTGATTATGAATAAAGTCACATAGCTCTTTGGAGAACATTATTGCAATTTCAGTGCAAATTTCCACTCAGTGTTATACTTCTGGTTGTCCCTTCAGCCATATTCTATTTTGCTTGAGGGCAAGAAGTACTCAGCCTTCTCTTAATCTCCAAGGGGAACTATTCTCCAAAGAGAGAGGAATAGAGAACTACTTACTCTCTTCTGAAAGTACTGGATTCAGGTTATTTCAAGATGGACTGCTGTAAAAATCTGACTCTCTTCTTGGAGGCACAGAAGCATCTCAACAAATCAAGACCCCAAAAGAGTACAAGAAATTCCTTAGGTAGTATTCAAATGCAGTACTATTAGAAACCCAGTCGAATGCAGGCTACATACTGAATGTTCTTCTTTCTCTTCAGCTTTCTATGATAAATGATCTCTCTTAGCTTAAAAGAAAGCCTTTATTTGATTGAACTGTCTCTCTGGTTACCAACCAATCTCTCTATTGCCTTTAAGCATTTACATTCTGGACTAGAGATGAACCTGCTTCAATTCTATTTCCTCCTCTGTTTGCAATTTGATCTCTTTCCCCCAAATTCTAGTATTCTTGGATTCTAATGTAGGTGATTCCAATGACCTCTTTAAGTCCTCATTTTTCTTGCTCCCTCTTTAGAACTTTCCAGGTGAGAAACCAAGATCTCTGGCTCTCAGCACCATCTCAGCACCTTGAAAAGCCAGCACCATCTACACTAGTCACATGAGGGCACCATCTTGGAAGCAAATCCTCCAGCCCCCTGCTAATCATTATTACCCACCAGCTACTCTGCAGTTAACACTGCATGGAGTAGAGACAAGCCTTTCCCAGGAGTCTTGCCCAAATTGAAGATTTATGAGGAAGAGGGAAAAAATGCTACTGTTTTAAGCCACTGGTTTTTTTTGTTTGTTTGTTTTTTGTTTTTTTTGTATTTTTTTTTGCGGTATGCAGGCCTCTCACTGTTGTGGCCTCTTCCGTTGCAGAGCACAGGCTCCGCACACGCAGGCTCAGTGGCCATGGCTCACGGGCCCAGCCACTCCGCAGCATGTGGGATCCTCCCGGACCGGGGCATGAACCTGCGTCCCCTGCATCGGCAGGCGGACTCCCAACCACTGCACCACCAGGGAAGCCCTAAGCCACTGTTTTAACTAAACTATATGACTTTAATCCTAAAGGGCCTGACTATCCTCTGAATCCCCTAGTACCACTCATCTGTCATTGAACTCTGCTATCTTGAGTTAGAAATTATTTTTTCTTGTGTTTAAAGAATACCTTACCAGCTCAGTAATTAGCTTCTTGGAGACAGGTGTCTTAGACTACATTTGTGGAGTTTGCTGTATCTTGTAGCACAGTGACTTTTGAGGCAGTATATACTCTATAAATATTTCTTGGCTAATTAAATCAGAGATTATGTGTTCTATAAGATAAAATAATTTCTTACTGTGCCAGTTCAGCAAACATGAGATATGGTATAGAGCAGACATATTAAAACCTACCCAGACTCTGGGTAGATAAGCACACTGACATTTAAGATACTAAAGTATTTGCATTATAGAAAATGTATATAATCACCAATTCTTCAATCCTCTAAAGTGCTTATTTAATGCTCCACTGGAATTTGATATCCAAATCTTGGAATTTATTTAAAAAGTCAAACCACATTAGAGTCTCATCACTCAACATATTTTTTTGATTAATGGGTTATAACACAAATGAAGCAAGTTTGCAGTTAATGAGCTACAAATAATCTATCTGTAAATAATAATTACTACTAATATACAAATTAGTTAGACTTCAGGTTTGTTCTAACTCTTTGTATTTACACCAATTTATTTCCTTTACCCTAATCAGCTAAGTTTCATCTAAAGATAATTAGAGAGAGATGACTTCTGGAATGGCAATATGAAGAATTCTGCAAACTAACTCCCCCAAAAACAAGCTTAATTGGTCAAAATTATTTTAAATAACAATAACTATTTTAAAATCTCTGTAAGATGCCCAAGGAAATACAGAAATTGAGGAAACATTTATTTAAGAAAATCTAATAAAACTTGGAGAGAACAGTGAGCACCTATGTCACTTGAGTCAGGGTCTAGTCCCTCCCTTGCTCCTCCCCCATGGCTCAGCACAATGGAAACTCCACTTCAGAGGGGGCTCCCTCTATACCAAGCTACCAGTCAAGCACTAGAGTATCTCTCTGGGATCGACAGGCTGCCAACACTTCTCACCCTCCCCTAGCCACCTGCTGCAAAGGCTAATTTTTAGACAAGTGTGGTCATGAGGTCAGGGGCTCCCTTCTTCCGTCCAGCTCCTTTTGTAGCCCCACTGGTTCTATCCCAGGCAAAGAGGGCTGATAATACTGGGGCCAATTACCCTCACCACAGTTTGCTCATAGGGAGAATATTTCACACTGGGAGAAGAAAGCTGAGAGGACAAGAGGCTACCGCCCCTTCCCATTGCCCTCCTCATTAGAGCAGGAATGGTACTCTAAGAGAAGTGGGTCATTGTCCCTGCTCTCAGATCCAAAGCAGTGGCTCTGATATTTTGCTTAGAGGGAGAGGCAGGCCAAAAGAATATGAATTTGAATTGATTTGCAACAGAATGTGGAGAAGCTCAATCCTACGTGCATTCTCAAACAACAATGGAGGTTCTGGTGGTAAGCAATTCAGAGGAGGTTGGTAGCTCCATGAAAGCAAGAAGAAAAACTACAGGCCAGCTGGATTACCAGAGGAAACGAGGTAAAGAGAGAACTGCTAAGATGAGCAGTCCTGGAGTCAAAAAACACCTGAAATACTGGCCCTATGAAGAGGTCCAAATTTAATTGTATCAGACTGTGGAGCAATGTATGTACTAGGACATTATCAATAACAAAAATCAACCAGGAATTAGTGGAGCCTAACAGCTGGATGTAATACCAACAGAGACAAACAGCTTAACAGAGAGATCAGAAAAATAGACAAAGAGAGCCCTACTAAAACCAGTCATCCCAGAGCAACTGTGCCCATGCCTAGCCTGCATCCTCTTAAGAATGACATCAGAGACTTCACAATGCATGAAACATAGATATCACTAAAATACTCCAGCCAAGTTACTAAACAAATAAGCAAACAAATAGCAACAAGAAGGCTGGGGGAAGAGAAATCAGATCCAGAGTTCCTACAATATATTATAAAAAAATGTTCAGTTTTCAGGGGGGAAAAAAAAAGGAGAAATGTAAAGAAGCAGGATAGTATGACCAATATATGGCAGCTGGGGGAGTGGAGGAGGAGGAACCACCTCTAAGATGGCCCAGATGTCTGACTTAATAGACTTCACAACATCCATCATAATACGTTCAAAGAACTAAAGGAAACCATGCATTAAAAAGTAAAGCAAGGGACAACTAGGGCACCTGCTGGACGCTGGTGGGAAACCTCGACACCCAAGGAGATGGGAGGAACCCCCAAGCGAACTGGTAAAACGTGGGGGAACTGAGGGGGTAGGAGAGGTGGAAGCCAGACAGGACTGGTGCCCCTGAGAGGTGGCTGGGATGGGGGAGGCTTTCCCACACCTGGAGGGACCCTCGGGGGCTCAGATTGGGGGCAGTGTGCTGAGCATTTCCCCTGCCCAATCGGCCTGGGAAGACTGCTGAGCTCCCAGGCCAGGTCCCCTGCCCTCCAAGGTCCCCTTCTGGGCCACATTGGTCCTGGGAACATAGGAAGGAGGCCGGGGAAGAGCAGGAGAGGCAGGTGAGAGGGGCTCTCCAGGACTAGAGGAGCGAGAGAGGAGCAGAGGGCATTTGCTCTGCCTGCTTGGGCCCAGGGAAGCCTGCTGGGTCCCCAACCCTCTGAGACCAGAGGCACACCTGGGCCCCTTCTGTTCCGTTGACACTAGGCCCCACCCCACACCCACCCCAGGGCCTTTTCCAGCCCTGTGGGTCCTAAGCATAGGCCCCACCCACCACCTAAACCCCACCACTGCATAAGCCACACCCTCCACAGCGAAGACTTTTTCTACCTTTTTTTTTTCTTTTTCTCCTTTTCTTTTACTATTGTGGTTCTGTTTTACCTTCTGGTTGTTGTTTCATCTATACTTTTATTTTTATACACTTTCTAACATACTGGTTAGTTTCCTAGTCTAATTTTATTTTTTATTCTTTGTTATTGCTCTCCCATTTTTATTTCTTTTTTTTTTTTTTTTGCCACACCACGTGGCTTGCGGGAGCTTGGTTCATGAGCCAGGGGGTGGGCCAAAGCTCCTGCAGTAGGACCTCCGAGTCCAAATCACTGGACTAACAGAGAACCTCAGACACCAGGGAATATTCATGGGAGTGAAGTCTCCTGAAGGTCCTCATCTCAGCACCAAGACCCAGCTCTACCCAATAGCCTACAAACTCCAATGTTGGAAGCCTCAGGCCAAACAACCAGGAAGACAGGAACACAATCCCCCTCATTAAAAAAAAAAAAAAAAAAAAATCAGACAGCAAAAAATATGTCACAGGTGAAGAAGCAAGGTAAAAACCTACAAGACCAAATAAATGAAGAGGAAATAGCCAACCTACCTGAAAAAGATTTCAGAGTAATGATAGTAAAGATGATCCAGAATCTCAGAAATAGAATGGAGACACAGATTGAGAAAATACAAGAAATGTTTAACAAAGATCTACAAGAACTAAAGAACAAACAAACAGAGATAAACAACACAATAACTGAAGTGAAAAATACACTAGAAGGAATCAATAACAGAACAACTGAGGCCGAAGAATGAATAAGTGAGCTGGAAGACAAAATGGTGGAAATAACTGCAAAGGAGCAGAATAAAGAAGAAAAGAATGAAAAGAATTGAATACAAACTCAGAGACCTCTGGGACAGTGCTAAATGCATCAACATTCGAAGTATAGGGGTCCCAGAAGAGGAAGAGAAAAATGAAAGGTTTGAGAAAATATTTGAAGAGATTAGAGTTGAAAACTTCCCTAACATGGGAAAGGAAATAGTCACCCAAGCCCAGAAAGTGCAGAGTCCCATACAGGATGAACCCTAGGAGAAACACACCAAGATACATATTAATCAAACTAACAACACTAAAATTCAAAGAAAAAATATTAAAAGCAGCAGGGGAAAAGCAAAAAATAACATACAAAGGAATCCCCATAAGGTTATCAGCTGATTTTTCAGTGGAAACTCTGCAGGCCACAGGGAGTGGCAGGATATACTTAAAGTGATGAAAGAGAAAAACGTACAAGCAAGATTACTCTACCCAGCAAGCATCTCATTCAGATTCAACAGAGAAATCAAAAGCTTTTCAGACAAGCAAAAGCTAAGAGAATTCAGCACCACCAAACCAGCTTTACAACAAATGCTAAAGAAACTTCTCTAGGTGGGGAACACAAAAGAAGAAAAAGACCCACAATAACAAACTCAAAAAAATTAAGAAAATGGTAATAGGAACATACATATCAATAATAACCTTGAATGTAAATGGATTAAATACCCCAACTAAAGACACAGACTGGCTGAATGGATACAAAAACAAGACCCATATATATGCTATCTACAAGAGACCCACTTCAGACATAGGGACACATACAGACTGAAAGTGAAGGGATGGAAAAAGTTATTCCATGTAAATGGAAATCAAAAGAAAACTGAAGTAGCAATATTCATATCAGATAAAACAGACTTTAAAATAAAGACTGTTACAAGACATAAGGAAGCACACTACATAATGATTAAGGGATCAATCCAAGAAGAAGATAAAACAGTTATAAATGCTCATGCACCCAACACAGGAACACCTCAATACATAAAGCAAATGCTAACAATAATAGCACAATAATAGTAGGGGACTTTAACACTCCACTTCCATAAATTCCAAACAGAAAATAAATAAGGAAACACAAGCTTTAAATGACACAACAGACCAGATAGATTTAATTGATATTTATAGAACATTCCACCCAAAAGAGGCAGAATACCCTTTCTTCTCAAGTGCACAAGGAACACTCTCCAGGAAAGATCACATCCTGAATCACAAATAAAGCCTCAGTAAATTTAAGAAAATTGAAATTATATCAAGCATCTTTTCTGACCACAACACTATGAGATTGGAAATCAATTACAGGAAGAGAAAACAAAACTGTGTACTACTAAATAACCAAGAGATCACTGAAGGAATCAAAGAAGAAATTAAACAATACATAGAAACAAATGACAATGAAAACACAACAACTCAAAACCTATGGGCTGCAGCAAAAGCAGTTCTAAGAGGGAAGTTTATAGCAACTCAATTTCACTTCAAGAAACAAGAAAAATCTCAAATAAACAATCTAACCCTACAGCTAAAGCAACTAGAGAAAGAAGAACAATGAATACCCAAAGTCCGTAGAAGGAAAGAAATCATAAATATCAGAGCAGAAATAAATGAAATAGAAACGAAGAAAACAATAGCAAAGATCAATAAATCTAAAAGTTGGTTCTTTGAGGAGATAAACAAAATTGATAAACCCTTAGCCAGACTCATCAAGAAAAAAAGGGAGAGGATGCAAATCAATAAAATTAGAAACAAAAAAGGAGAAATCACAACTGATACAGCTGAAATACAAAGAATTATAAGAGACTACTACAGACAACTACATGCCAATAAACTGGACAACCACGAAGAAATGGACAAATTCTTGGAAAGGTACAATTTTCCAAGACTGAACTAGGAAGAATTAGAAAACGTAAACAGACCTATCACAAGCAATGAAATTGAAACTGTAATTAACAATCTTCCAACAAACAAAAGTTCAGGACCAGATGGCTTCACAGGAGAATTCTATCAAACATTTAGAGAAGAGCTAACAGCCATCCTTCTCAAACTCTTCCAAATAATTGCAGAAGGAGGAACACTCCCAAATTAGTTCTACAAAGCCACCATCACCCTGATACCAAAACCAAAAAAAGGTATCACAAAAAAAGAAAATTATATACCAATATCACCAGTGAACATAGATGCAAAAATTCTGAACAGAATCCAACAACATATTAAAAGGATCATACACCATGATCAAGTTGGATTTATCCCAGGGATGCAAGGATTCTCCAATATATGCAAATCAATCAATGTGATACACCATATAACAAATTAAGGAATAAAAACCATATGATCATCTCAATAGATGCAGAAAAAGCTTTTGAAAAAATTTCGACACCCATTTATGATAAAAACTCTCCAGAAAATGGGCATAGAGGGAACTTACTCAACATGATAAAGGCCATATATGACAAACCCACAGCAAACATCATATTTAATGGTGAAAAACTGGAAGCATTTCCACTAAGAACAGGAATAAGACAAGGAAGTCCACTCTCACCACTCTTATTCAACAGTTTTGGAAGTCCTAGCCATGGCAATCAGAGGAGAAAATGAAATGAAAGGAATACAAATTGGAAAAGAAGAAGTAAAACTGTCACTGTTTGCAGATGACATGATACTATACATAGAAAATCCTAAAGATGTCACCAGAAAACTACTAGAACTAATCAATGGATTTGGTAAGGTTGAAGGATACAAAATTAATGCACAGAAACCTCTGGCATCCCTATACACTAACAACAAAAAATCAGAAAGAGAAATTAAGGAGACAGTCACATTTACCATGGCAACAAAAAGAATAAAATACCTAGGAATAAACCTAAGGAGGCAAAAGACTTGTACTCCGAAAACTATAAAACACTGATGAAAGAAATCAAAGATGACATAAACAGATGGAGAAATATACCATGTTCTTGGATTGGAAGAATCAATATTGTGAAAATTACCATACTACTCAAAGCAATCTACAGATTCAATGCAATCCCTATCAAATTACCAATGGCATTCTTCACAGAATTAGAACAAAAAATTTTACAATCTGTATGGAAACACAGAAGAGCCCGAATAGCGAAAGCAATCTTGAGAAAGAAAAATGGAGCTGGAGGAATCAGACTCCCTGACTTCAGACTATACTACAAAGCTACAGTAATCAAGACAGTATGGTACTGGCACAAAAACAGAAATATAGATCAATGGTACGGGATAGAAAGCCCAGAAATAAACCCACACACATATGATCACCTAATTCATGACAAAGGAGGCAAGAACATACAGTGGAGAAAAGACAGCCTCTTCAATAGGTGGTGCTGGGAAAACTGGACAGCTACATGTAAAAGAATGAAATTAGAACACTCCCTAACACCATACACAAAAATGAACCCAAAATGGATTAAATACCTAAATATAAGACCAGACACTATAAAACTCTTAGAGGAAAACAAAGGAAAAATACTCTTTGACATAAACCACAGAAGATCTTTTTTGACCCACCTCCTTGAGTAATGAAAATGAAAACAAAAATAAACAAATGGGACCTAATTAAACTTAAAAGCTTTTGCACAGCAAAGGAAACCATAAACAAGACAAAAAGATAACCTTCAGAATGGGAGAAAATATTTGCAAACGAAACAATGGACAAAGGACTAATCTTCAAAATATACAAACAGCTCATGGAGCTCAATATCAAAAAAACAAACAACCCAATTAAAAAATGGACGGACACTTCTCCAAAGAAGACATACAGAAGGCCACGAGGCACATGAAAAAATGCTCAACATCACTAATTATTAGAGAAATGCAAATCAAAACTACAATGAGGTATCACCTCATACCAGTCAGAATGGCCATTATCAAAATATCTAGAAACAATAAATGCTGGAGAGGGTGTGGAGAAAAGGGAACCCTCCTGCACTGTTGGTGGGAATGTAAATTGATACAACCACTGTGGAGAACAGTATGGAGGTTCCTTCAAAAACTAAAAATAGAACTATCATATGATCCAGCAATCCCACTACTTGGCATATACCCTGAGAAAACCATAATTCAAAAAGAGACATGTACCACAATGTTCATTGTATCACTATTTACATTTGCCAGGACATGGAAGCAACCTAAGTGTCCACTGACAGATGAATGGATAACGAAGATGTGGCACATATATACAATGGAATATTACTCAGCTATAAAAAGCAACAAAGTTGAGTTATTTGTAGTGAGGTGGATGGATCTAGAGTCTGTCATACAGAGTGAAGTAAGTCAGAAAGAGAAAGACAAATACCGTATGCTAACACATATGTATGGAATTAAAAAAGAATGGTACCGATGCACCTAGTGGTAGGGCAGGAATAAAGAGACAGAGAGGATGGACTTGAGGACACGGGGAAGGGAGTTGGAAGCTGGGGCGAAGTGAGAGTAACATCAACATATATACACTACCACATGTAAAATAGATAGCTAGTGGGAAGCAGCAGCATAGCACAGGGAGATCAGCTCAGTGCTTTACGATGACCTAGAGGGGTGGCGTAGGGAGGGTGAGAGGGAGGGAGGTAGGTGATATGGGGATACATGTATGCATGTGGCTGATTCACTTTGTTGTACAAGAGAAACTAACACAGTAGTGTGAAGCAATTATACTCCCATAAAGATGTATAAAAAAAAAAAAGTGAAGGAAGGTATGATGACAATGTCTCATCAAATAAGGAATAATAACAGAGTGATAGAAACTCTAAAAAATGAGCACAATGCAGATTCTAGAGCTGAAAATACATAACTGAAATGAAAAATCCACTAAAGGGACTCAACAGTGATTTTGAACTGGCAAAGAAGGAATCAATGATCTTGAAGACAGTTTGATACAGGTTGCAGAATCCAAATAACAGAGAGATTAAAAAAATGAGGAAAAATTAACAGTGGCTCAGAGAAATGTGAGACATCATTAAGAGCACTAACATATACAGAATGTGGATGCAAAATGAGAGGAAAGAGAAGGAAGTAGAAAAAATATTCAATAATAGCTGAAAATTCCCAAACTTTGATGAAAAACAGTAATCTATACATAGAAGTTCAACATATTCCAAGGAGGATACAGGCAATGAGATCCATAGCCAGACACTTCATAATTGAAGCACTGAAAGGTAAAGATAGAAAATCTTGAAAGCAGTAAGAAAATGGATTCATCATGTACAATGGAATCCCAAAAAGATTAATAGCTGACTTCTCCCTAGAAACAATGAGGCTGGCAGTGGGATGGCATATTCAAAGTGCTAAAATTTTTAATAAATGGACAATTAAGAAACTTAAATCCAGTAAAATAGTCTTTCAAAAATAAAGACAAAAATCAGACATACCCAGATAAATAAAACTGAGAGAATTTATTGCTATCAGAGTGTCTTACAAGAAATACTAAAGAAGGAGTTCTCCAAGATAAAATCAAGTGGCTGCAACCAGTAACTTAAATCTATGTGAAAAAAACCAAAGAGCACCGATAGAGGTAATTATGTAGTCATATAAGACAGTATAAGTGCATATTTCTTCTCCTTTCTCTTATTTAGAAAGCAGTTGTGTAAAGGAATATGTATATAATTGTATTTGGGGGACTATATAATGGAAATGTAATATACTTGATCATAACAGCAAAAAGTAGGTGGGTGGGAGCAAGGCTATATTGTAGTAAGGAAATAACATCATATGCTAACTAAAAAACACAGGAACAAATGAAGAGAACAAGAAATGGCAAATAAGACAGTTACTATAACAAACTCTGTAAGTATATGCTTGCTCTTTTTTCTTCTCTTACCTCCTTAAAACACGTAAAATTATATAAAGTAATAATTACAAGAATGTGTTGTTGGGTTTGTGAGATACACACACACACACACACACACACACACAATAATCACACAAAAGGGAGGAAGAGACTATAGAACTAAAAGGAGCAGCTTTTCTATGTTTCACTGGAATAAAGTTGGTAAATCTGAAGTAGAATCTGAAAATTAAGATGTGCATGGTAATTCATAGAGTAAACACTAAGAGAATAACTCAAAAAATATACAGTTGACCCTTTAACAGCACAATGGTTAGGTACTCCAACCCTCTACACAGTTGAAAATCTGCATATAACTTATAGTTGTCCCTGTGTATCTGCAGTTTCTCTGTATCTGCAGTTTCTCTGTATCTGCAGTTCTATCCAACTATGGATTGTGTAGTACTGTAGTATTCGCTATTAAAAAAAAAATCTGTGTTTAAGTAGACTTATGCATTTCAAACCTGTGTTGTTCAAAGGTCAACTGTATAGTGAAAAGTTACACTAGAAAATATTCATTAATGCAAAAGCAAGTAGTAAAAGAAGACTAGTGGAACAAAATATTATTATGGGTTGAGTTGTGTCTCTACAAAATTTACATATGGAAGTCATAACCCTCAGTACCTCAGAATATGGCTGTATTTGGAGATAGGGTCTTTACACCTCAATTTAAAATGAAGTTATTAGGGTGAGCCCTAATCCAATATGACTAGTGTCCTTTGAAGAATGGGAAATCTGGGCACAAACACAGAGGGGAGATGATATGACTAGAGACACAGAGAGAAGATGGCTATCCTCAAGCAAAGAAGAGGGGCGTGGGACAGATCCTTTTCTCACAGTCCTCAGAAGGAACCAAACCTGACAACTTGGTCTTAGACTTCTAGCCTCCAGAATTGTGTAACAACAAATTTCTGTTGTTTAAGCCACCCACTTTGTTGTACTTTGTTATGGCAGCCCTAGAAAACTAATATGCACATAGAAAACAAAGGAATATGGCAGATGTAAATCTAACTACTTCAATAATAACATTAAGTGTGAATGGATTAAACATTTCAATTAAAAGGCAGAGATGGTCAGACAGAATAAAAAGACAACACCCAACTATATGATGTCTGCAGGAAACCTAGTTTAGATTCAAAAATACAAATACTTATGAATAAAAGAATAGAATAAGGGCTTTCCTGGTGGCGCAGTGGTTGAGAGTCCGCCTGCCAGTGCAGGGGACATGGGTTTGTGCCCCAGTCTGGGAAGATCCCACATGCTGCGGAGCGACTGGGCCCATGAGCCGTGGCCGCTGAGCCTGCGCGTCCGGAGCCTGTGCTCCGCAACAGGAGAGGCCACAACAGTGAGAGGCCCACATACCTCAAAAGAAAAAAAAAAAAAAAGAATAGAATAAGATACATCTTGCAAACAGTAAACATAAGAAAGCTGGATTGACTATACATATATCAGGCAAAATAGGCTTTAGAACAAAAATTTTAATAAAGATAAAGAGAGACATTTTCTTATTACAGGAGGGTCAATCCATCTGGAAGATATAACAATTATAAACATATGTTCACCTAAAAACAGCCTAAAATACATGAAACAAAAACTCACAGAAATAAAGGAAGAAAGACAATTTAACAAGATTTGGAGACTTTTATACTCCAATTTCAATAATGGATAGAACAACAAGGCAGAAGATGAACAAATAGAAGAGTTCAACAATACTATAAACCAATTAGACCTAATAGAAGCCTCTACCTAACAGTCATAGAATATGCATTCTTCACACATGCACGTAGATTCTCCTTGATCGACCATATGTTAGGCAATAAAACAAGCCTCAATAAATTTGAAAGGATTTAAATCATACAAATGATGATCTCCACAATAGAATGAACTTAGAAGTCAATAAAAGAAAGAAATTTGGAGAATTTATAAATATGTTCATTTTAAAAAACACACTCCTAAACACCCAGTAGGTCCACAAAGGAATCAGAAGATACTCTGAAATGAAATTAAAGTTAAAATACAATATAGCAAAACTTATGGGATGTGAATAAAGCTTAGAGGGGAATTTGTAGCAGAGGGAAATCTCACAGCAGTAACCTAGTATTCCACATTAAGACACTAGAAAAAGAAGAACACACTAACTCTAGAACAGGCAAAAGGAAATAATAAAGATTACAGCAGAAATTAATGAAATGGGAAGAGAAAATCAATAGAAAAAACTTTTTTCTTTGAAAAAAAATCAACAAAACCTTTAGCTAAACTAACAAAAAAAAGAGAGAAGAGTCATTTTACTAAAATCAGGATGAAAGAGGGAACAGAACTACCAACCTTACAGAAATGAAAAAATTATAAGGATACACTATGAACAATTGTATGCCAACAAGTTAATCTAGATAAAACAAATTCCTAGAAAGATACAAACTACTAAAAGTGACTCAAGGAGCAAAAGACAATCTGAATAGATATATAATAGTAGATTAATTAGTACAAATTTAAAAAGAAATTATACACAAAGAAAACCCCAGAACCAGATAGCTCCACTGGTTAATTCTACAAAATATTTAAAGAATTTGCACCAATACTTCATAAACTCTTTCAAAAAATAGGAGAGAAAGAAAAAATGCATTTTATGAGGTCCGTATTACCCTGCTACCAAAACCATATGAAGACATCACAAGAAAAAAGAAACTATAGATCATTATCTCTTATGAATATAGACACAAAAACCAACAAAATTCTAGCAAACCAAACTGAGCAACATTTTAAAAGATTATAAATCACGATCAAGATATAAGAAGACTATACATCATGACCAAGTGGGATTTATCACAGGAATGCAAGATTGGTTCAACATTCAAAAATCAATGCTATACAAATAAAAAAATGACAAAGCACATAATCATTTCAATAGCTGCTGAAAAAGCATTTCACACAACAGAACACCACTTCATAATAAAAACGCTTATCCAGGAATAGAAAGGAACATTCTCAATCTGAAAAAGGACACCTATGGAAAACCCAGAGCTACAAGGAACTAGCGTGAAGGTTCTGCCAGCTGCTATTTATGTCTATTCCAATCATGCACTCTCAGACTGGAGAAATAACCACAGATGGGTTCAGGAACCCCGTGGAACCACTGTGAGAGATACCTATGCTAAAACTCCATTGATCGCCAGACCACCATAAGCCGCTACTCTGGTACACCACAGCTGACGTTGTGTCACTTAGAATTAGTGTCAGTTAGGAGCCAGCGTTCAGATCTGAAAGGTCTGATTATTTCCTTTTCCCCAATATGCAGTTACCCTCGTAAAAGGTCATAGGTTCCTTTAGGGGAAGTCTGGGAGAAAGGTTAACAGTACAGTTGATCCTTGAACAGCATGAGATTGAACTGCAAGTGTTCCACTTATACGTGGGTTTGTTTCATACATACTGTGCAGTACTACACAATCTGAGGTTCATTGAATCCATGGCTGTGGAACTGTGAATGTGGAGGGCTAACTGTAAAGTTAGACTCGGAGTTTTGACTGCATGGAGAGTCAGCACCCCTAACCTCCACATTGTTTAAGGGTCAGCTCTATAAACTTTGGGTAGATACAAGATACAAGTACTTGATAGTACTTAGATTTTTCTTCAAGGGGACTTGGCTTCCCTTTCATCCGAGGAGTTCAGGGTCTGTAAACTGGCTCAAGTCTGGGAAGTGACTGAAGGACCATGACTGTGTTTTATGATTCAGGTTAGACTTTTGTTCACTTGACTTAGAAATTTTCTGCTTATACATATCAAGAATAAGTAGCCTTTCTATCTCTTTGACTTCTAGGAACACCATGATTAATTAGCCAGCACCAAAACTCTGTGCAGGTCAAACTATTCTGATTGTTGCTTTGACTGCTGTTCATCATGGTAACGACGCCATTGTCTTTGGTGCCTGAGTGTCTTCACTCGGACCCTGCCACCCCGGGATCCAATTTCTTCCATTGCATTTAGGTTTCCCAGTTCAGTGACTGCATTTCCCACTGTGAGGTCTGATCTACAGAGAAGAGGGAATCACAAAGCTCCCCTCACAAATTTATTTCTCAAAGTATTGGTGAAAGGTATATCTTTTGGACCCTCCCACTGCAGGTAATTAAGTCTTAAATGAAAAATCCACTCTAACATTCCAGTCTCCCTACGTCTTTGAATCCTTTCTCCTCTACATTAAATCAAGGCATGTCTGGCATTTCCAGTTTGCTCATGGTGAGCCACCTTTTGGTCCGTGTTTCATAATCCTTAAAGGGGAAAATCTCATTGCTGCCCTCTAAAACCAGGGATGACTCCTCTTACCATTTCTATTCAGTATTATACTGGAGGTTCTAACCAGGGCAAATTAGACAAAAAAATAAAATTAAAATAAAACAAAAGGCATCAGATTGTAAAGGAAGAAGTAAAACTATCTCTGCCGATGATGTGATCATGTAGATAGAAAATCCCAAGGACTCCACCAAAAGCTGTTAGAACTAGTAAGTGAAATCAGCCAGCTTGCAGGCTATATGATCAATATACAAAAATCAACTGTATGTCTACACAAGAGCAGTGGATAATCCAAAAAAATGCAATTAAGAAAATAATTCCATTTACAATAACTTCAAAAAGAATATAATACTTAGACATAAGTTTCACAAAAGAAATGCAAACCTCACAGTCTGAAAACTACAAAATACTGCTGCAAGAAATTAAAGACCTAATTGAATGGGCAGCATCCTGTGTTCATGCACTGCAAGACTTAATATTGTTAAGATGGCAAAATGCCTCAAACTGATCTATAGATTCAACACAATTCCTATTAAACCCAAACAGCCTTCTTTACAGAAATTGACAAGTTGACCTTAAAATTTATATGGAAATGTAAGGGACCCAGAGTAGCCAAAACAATCTTGAAAAAAAAAATTGGAGGACTTGATACTTTCCAATTTTAAAATTTACTGCAAAGTTACAACCATCAAGACTGTGTGACACTGGCTTCAGTCTAGACATACAGATCAAGTAAACTGAATTGAGAGTCCATATTTCATTCCCACGTTTATGATCCATTGATTGTCAACAAGAATGACAAGAAAATCCAATAGAGGAAAGAACAGTCTTTTCAACAAATGGTACTAGGGCAACTGGATTTCCACAAGCCAAAGAATGAAGTTACACCCACACACCACAACACTATATATAAAAATTAACTCACACTGAATATAACAACCTAAACGTAAAAGCTAAAGTTAGAAAATACTTTGAAAAAATCATAGGCATAAATTTTCATGACCTTGGATTAGACAATGGTTTCTTAGATATAATACTAAAAGCCCAACATCAAAAGGAAAATAAATTGGACACCATCAAAATTAAAAACTTTTGCACTCTAAAGAATACCATTAAGAAAGTTAAAATACAGTCCACAGAATTGGAGAAAATATTTGCAAATCATATATCTGATAAAGGATAAAGAGCTCTTACAACACAATAATAAAAGAAAAATAACAAATAAAAAGTGGCAACGGATCTGAATAGACAGTTTTCCTAAGACAATATACAAATGGCCAATAAGCACATGAAAAGATGCTTGACATCATTACTTATTAGGTAAATGGCAATCAAAACTACAATGAGATACCACTTTACACCCACTAGGATGGCTACAATAAAAAGAGAAAAACAAATGTTGATGAAATTGGAGCCCTCATACATTGCTCATAGGAATGTAACATGGTGCATTTTGAAAAGTACTCAGGCCGTTTCTAAAAAGGTTAAACATAGGGTTATCCTATTGCCCAGCAATTCACCTTCTAGGTATAAATTTAAGAAAAAATGAAAATGTCCACATGATAACTTGTACATGAATATTCATAGCAACATTATTCATAATAGCCAAAATGGATACAACTCAAATGTCCATCAACTGATGAATGAATAAAATGTGGTGTATTTATATAATGGAATACTATTCAACCATAAACTAGAATGAACTACCCCACATATCTCAACCTGGATAAACTTTGAAAACATTATGCTAAGTAAAGGAAGCCAATCACAAATGAGCACCTATTGTATGATTCCATTCATATGAAATTTCCAGTTTAGGCAAATTTATAGAGACATAAAGTACTTTTGTGATTGACTAGGGCTGAGGGTTTGGGGAGAAATGGGGAGATCACTAATGAGTATGGGGTTTCTTTTGGAAGTAATAATATACTAAAAATTATTTAATTTTATACTTTAGGTAAATCTGGCATACAAATTGTATCTCAATAGAGCTGTATAAAATGTAAAAGATCATTATAACATGTTTAATTTGTATGAACTATGTTCAGTTCTATTCTGAGGTTATTATAATGTCCCAGGAGAGGTTTAAAATTCACAGTATTTCCCAAACTTATGTGGCCAGAGAAGAGTTTTTCACGGAATTTTTCGTGTAACTCATGTTCTGTAGGACACAGGGAAACACTGGCATAGCCCAGTCCTTCCCTTTTACTGATGAGGACACTGGGGCCCAGAGAGGCAAAGTGACTTGCTTAAGTCACGCAGTAAATTACTGATGGAGCCGGAACTTGAACCCAGATCTCCCACTTCTCAGGTGGACTTTTCTCAGTGGCAGCACAACGGTCACGGGTTTACCTGGGATGGACAGCTTGTGAATTGTCCTTTCTCTGTTTTGTTGGTCTTTTGTTTTGTTTTGTTTTTTGTTTTTTTAGAGTCCTGTGGTATGTTTGTGGTATAGGAATGTCATGGTAAATTGTTTTTCAATAAATATTTTGAAACTTAAAAAAAAAGTAATAAAATAATTTTTGATCGTTTCATTAATATATTTTCTGCATTATAGTTAACATACGTACTTCCTGCGTGTCACCTTATTTTCCGTTATGTATTGATATTTTGTTATATTCAGACATGAGTACATTTCAACAGTTTTTGCAGTAAATAGATTCGCATAATAGTCTTTACAATAAAAAAGTTTAACAGACTTTTGTCTTAAAAATAGTCAGAATTCAACTGTGTGATTTATACATAAAATATACAAAAAGCACCACAACTTGTGGTTAAGGCAATGAAAACAGAAAAGATTAGAACTACTCAGCTGTTAACTAACCAAGGGTCCAAAAACCATTAAGGGTTTTTTTTGTTGTTTTGTTTTGTTTTTTGGTGCATTAGAGGAGTGTCATCCTCCTTCACAGTCTAAACCAGAGGAATGAAATGTGTCATTCCGGTGATCAGGAAATGTCAACGAGTAGAAGCAGCTAAATAAAAACAAGGGAGGGCTTCCCTGGTGGCGCAGTGGTTGGGAGTCTGCCTGCCGACGCAGGGGACATGGGTTCGTGCCCCGGTCCGGGAGGATCCCACATGCCGCGGAGCAGCTGGGCCCGTGAGCCGTGGCCGCTGAGCCTGCGCGTCCGGAGCCTGTGCTCCGCAACGGGAGAGGCCACAGCAGTGAGAGGCCCGTGTACCACAAAAAAAAAAAAAAAAAAGGAAAAAAATCAGTTAATACGCAGGCCTGTGTCAGAGGTGGCTGTCTAGCAAACCTTCATGTGCCCTCCCTCATGTTCGTGTGTAGGTATAAACTATGCAACCAGATGTGGCCATGCAACGAGTTCTCACTAATGGACATACAAATGAGGTTCTATGCACCAAGGTTACTTTCTTCAATCTCTCTTGCTCCTTCTACTAAACTGGATGCTGAGAGCACTGGGGCCCTAGGGAATGGCCAAGCCATATAATAGAAGGAGGCCTGCTTTCTGAACGTGCATATGGAGGAAAGCCACTGGCCCACCTGGGAAGATTCTTACATGGGCAAGAAATAAACTTTTATTGTGCTAAGCCACTGAAAGTTCTGGGTTTGATGCCACAGTTCACATTGCCCTAGTTATCACACTGAAGAATGAAAGAAAATGTAGAGCCAAAGAAGCGATGAGAGACATCAAAAAGCATGGGATGATGGATTCAGAAATTGGGGGACACAAAACCATTCCATCTTAACTGGGAAAAGCCTGAAACAAGATAGACCACCCCTTATTTTCAGGGATGGTGAGGGCTGGCACAGACACAACATCCCTGACACCATGCCTTCCCCACCCCCGCCTTCACTCAATCACTCAATCACATCACCTCACTAAACATTCTTCATAGTACCTGCTTCTCTCCATTCCCACTGCCAGTGCCTCAGGCTGAGTCATCTTCAGCTTTTGGTTGAATTACTCCAGGAACAAATAGCTCTGTCTTCTGTTACCCGCCCTCCCCCCCTCCCCTCATTAATCTATTTTCCATGCTAGGGCCAGAATCATCTTTGCAACACACAAAGCAGATTAGAACCCACCTCCCCACCACCCGGCTTGAACCCTTTCAATTAATTCTCAATGTGATTACAGTAAAGTCCAATCTCCTTTGCATGATATATATGACCCTGCATGATACGGCTTCCTTTTCAGCTCTCACCTCCCATCTTTGGGCTCTGTCCTTCAGCCATTCTGAACTCCTTTTGGCTCTCCGAATGGGTCATGCCTCTCTTGCCTCTTAGCCACCGCATAGGACGTTCCCACTTCCTGAACTGTCCTGCCCCTTTCCTTCCTCCCCACCACGTCCTTGCCCCCCTCCCTTCCAAAAGCTTGACCCTTACTCAGCTTAGCTGTCACCTTTTCTGGGAAGTCTTCTCTGGTGCTCTCAGACTGGATTAGCTTCTTAGGTTCTGTTTGCCCTCCCCCAACCCACCCCAAAGGACTTTCAGGCTCTACTTGTCTATCAGTCTCCTTCACCAGAATGATCCCTGAGGGCACAAACGCCTCGTTCATCACTGAATCTGAGCACTTCTCGGGTGCATGGCACAGAGTAGGCACTCGAAAAATTGTTCTTAAAAGAATGAATTTGGAGGTGGGTGTTGGATGGTTGGGATGGATGCCACCCTGTACAAGCCTATGAAAAAGTTTGTCATAAGGCAGTAAGCAATGTTGCTTGACTATTAGTGAAAATACGCTTTTTAAAATGCATGCGTTTATTTAACTATGCACCTTAAATACCTTTTAAGATATGTATTCCAAAGTTGCTGTGTTTGGCTGTTTTAAAGGATTTAATTAATTTAGTTCGTTTATCAAGGTGAGTAGACAAGCCAGCACATCTCACTCATTCTCTGCCAGCCAGAACTTAAAGAAACCAGGCTGTTTGGGCACAAGGAATGAAGCGAAGTGCTCTTGGGGTTAAGATCTTGGCTCTGGAGTCGGGGATGTCTGGGTTGAGTCCTGCAGTAAGATTTACCAGCCATGTGACCTTGGCCAGTGACCTAATGTTTCTACAGTCCTTAGCAGAGTGTGTGGTATATAATAAGAGCTCAGCTGGTAGCAATAGTTATTTTTCTATTTGCTACAAAAATTAATATTAATTTTATCATCATCCTGCAGCAATATTGTCATTAGATTGTGATGAAGACATCACAGGTTGTGGTGGAGGGAGTGTTGTGCACTCTGTGTAGGAAAAGTCACCAACAAAGGCCAGCCCATGAGGTCATCAGGGAAGATCTAATTCTCCCCATTGGACAGACAAGAAAACCCACACTCGGCAGGGCGAGCAGACCTGCTCCTAGTCACGTAGCCAGTGAGGGCAGAGCTGAGACTCAGACCAGAACTTCTGATCACAAAGCCAGGTCTCTTTCCACCACACTGCACGGCCTCTGGAGGTGAGCACTTCCAGGTCCTAAAGGCTTCCAAGTTTCTAAGATCAAACAGGACACAGGCACACTGGGACTGGCTGTCCCCTGCCTCCGTTCATGGGCGCTTGGGATCGTGGCCCCCAGGGCATTCTGCCCAAGCTGCAGCACACACGGATGTGTCTCCTCTCCCCAGGCTGCCCTCTGCCAAGAGGACAGACCTGCTCCCATGGAAACCAAAGTGTCCTTTAGTGGAGTAGCTGCTGCATCTCCCCCAGGACTGGGCTGGGAATGCCAGCTACCCCCGGCACTCCAGATGCCAGAGATGCCTGGTAGATGCATACCAGGGAAACCGAATACGCTTACCACTTGAGTGAACCTCAGGACGTGCTACATCTCTGAAGTCCAGTTCTCAGTGCAAACTGCCAAAGCAGATACATCAAGTACTCAGAAGTCATAGATCGTCCAGGCTCGATAGGACCGGAGGCCCCGTCTTAGTCTGAACTATTTGTTTTGTAAAGGAGAAAATCTGGGCAGAGAAATGAGCAGAAAGAAATACCTAGGCTTTGGTGGGGTTGGGGGGCTCTTTCTAAGGCATTATCATATTGGGTTCCAGTTATGGTCATGAACTGCCTCCGACATAGGAAACTGCTTAGGACGTTTGCCATCACCATGGGGAGTTTTTGATACAGGTCATCTTCAATGATCTGTAATTCCTTCTCAGGATGGGATAGTTAGGGTGGGATCCCAGTCTCTGGGGGCTTTGTATAACAGGAGGCCACATAGAGGTGTGGATAATTCTAGAGCTGTTTCAGGAACGGTGCTCATCACTGGTTTTTCAGTGTCCAGAGAAAGGCACTGGAGAGGTGAGGCTTTCATTAGGATCTGTGAGTCAAGCTGAAAGGCCAGACCAGGGGGAATGGCTATCAGCCATCCAGTTGCAGGGGTTATCTCTTGAGTAGACTTGGAGAATGAAGACTGCCCCCAAACACCTGCCTTACCCACGGCCTAGCCCCTTCACAGGTGGGAGGGAAATCTTAAAGGGACCACTTTGGGCTGATCAGTTCTTGGAACCTTTGATGTCTTCAAAATCCCATAGGATATTGATGTCTCAGAACCTCATAGGAGATCCCTGGACCAGGATTTGCTCCAATCAGACAGATCAACAGAGGACATATCTAATGTCTTCCATTCTTCACAGTATCCCAATCCTAAATTAGGGACAGGCAACTCTCTCCAGTATAGCAGTGCCATGCCGGAGGACTAAAGGAGGTCTGTCTATAGCAGAGAACCATTCACGGATAACGCGGAGCTGAAAGTAGATACGAAGGAGAAAACTGCCGTCTCTTGTGAGCATATTTAAATTCCATTCAAGGCAGGAAAAAGTGCTTTTTTTTTTTCCATGTTCTTTTATTCTTAAGCCTCCATTATCCTCCTTGGTACCCAGTACATGGAAGAGATTGAATAAACATCTGACAAATGACTAGGGAAAGAAAGAAAGAAAAGAAAGAAACGGAAAAAAGGAAGGAAGGAAGGAAGGAAAGAAGGAGGGAGGGAGGGAGGAAGAAAAAGTGAGTGTTTGAGTTAATGAATGAACTATCTGGGTAGAGAATGATTGTGGAAATACACAAGTGAATTGCAAAACCTTGATGATGCATGAATAAATTTGCATGAATTCTACACTGTTTATCTGTTTATCTAATTCCTATTAGTACGGCATTTCCTCTTCTGTTCTTTAGTCTACTGAACTCTGTAGAAAACGAAACATTTAACTTAGCTCTTTTGTTCTCTGAACATTTGGGTAGGATTAAAATAACTTTTTGGTGGCATTTTATTTTTCTAACCAGTTGAACATTTGTTCCCAATCCAGAGTCCAAATGAACTATTTTTCATTATAAACTCTCTCACTGTCTTGTCTTTTGCTAACACCTGGCCTTGTTACCACAATATTCCTTCACACCCTAGTGGGAAAAAGACGAACTGGAAGCAGACAGCAAAGTGGTAAAGTGGGGTGTGGGATGCGGGTTCTGGGGGCAGACAGCCCTGAACCCTGGAGTCCACCATCTAATGCAGTAGCTTTGGGCAAGTTACCAACCTCTGGATAATAATGGAACCTATACCATGAATGTGATCATAAGTAATCATACAAGGAAAGTACTCTGTAACCTGTCCATCACAGGGAATGCTCGGTAAGTTTTAGTTACTCTTTGTTAGGTTATATTGTATTACATTATATCACATGATATTATATATACAGTATTGTACATAACACATTATATATAGCAGCGGTATAGAGTGTAGCCTTGTAAAACCAGTGCAATGGGTGTGTTGACCAAAGTCACATCCCCCTGTAGAGATCTCTTCCAGTCACCTTTTTTCCCCCAGACTCAGACCACTTTTTATTTCTCTCTCATGTATATTCTAAAAGCAATACCCAGTGCTCTTCAGGGAGAAAAATCTACTTGTTCTTCCTCTAAAATGACATTCAGCTACACCTGTGGCTGGGCCGGGCCACTCAGGAGAAGCCACTGGAGTTGAGTCCTGACAGGAACCCTCTGTCTAAAGAAGGAAATCCACTTCAAATCTCTTTCACTGACCTGACTTTCACCCTTCCCCTCCAGCATTCCTAACTCCCACTCACATCAACAAACTGCATTTTGTGAAGTTGGTCAGACTTGTGAAAGCTTAAGGTTATGGGAGCTCAACATAAGGCCACAGCTGAGTCTGACAGCTTATTTTACTCCCTGCACTGGGGCAGTCAACGCCAGGGCAGAGTCAGTGAAAGGCCGGGGCTTTGGGCGTGATGCTAGGGAAGGCATGTGGGGCTAAACACGTGTCATTAATAAGAGAAAATAGGTACAGTACATGGCACAACTCATGGAAAATAGGTACAAAATAGGCACAACTCTGCTTAACCTGTTGGCAAGCATAGTTGGTTACCTTCTCTTTCCATCTTCTTTAGGTTATAGGATCCCCACTTCTGGGTGTGGCAACATACTTAAGGAAAATGGAACCCTTCCCCCAGCCTGAGAGAATGAAGCATAATTGGCTTACACCAAACATAGCAATTCCCTTCCCCTCTCCTGGTGACAGAATTGGAAGTAGGCATGTGACCCAGCTCTGACCGTTGAGACCAAAGGGGCAGTTTGTTGAAGGGATCTGTCTGTTACAAAGAGAAACAGTAAGTTCCTTCCTACCTGACTTGAATGCAACTGTGTGAGAACATGGTGCTTGGAGTGACAGCAACCATTTTGTGACCATGAGGCAACAAGCCAAAGGGCACAGGATAAAACAGTGAAAAGGCAGAACACGGGTTTTTGATAATATTGTTGAACTGCTGAACTAATCTGCAACCATTTTCTTCCAGAATTTGATAATTTGTGAGATGATTAAAATTTTCTTTTGTTTTAGCCACTATTTCATTTCTCTTACTTGCAGCCAAAGACATCTTCTGTGATATAAACACTATCCAATTCATGTTGTAATTTATATGTTATGTCTGGATTCTGCCTTATTAATTTTTGTACTTTTAGCATTGAATATTATCCTGGCACTTAGTAAGATTTCAATAAATGCCTGTTGAAAAGGTGTGTAAGTGATAAAAAAAAAACCTCTGACGTTCTTGAGGTATGAATATTGGGATCCAATTTGAAGTTTTATAAAGGTCTTGATTCCCTCACTGCCAGGGACTTCTTGATTTCTGTCTCATCCTACCTTTTCTGGGGCCCAAGAATGACTGAGAAACACTATGAAAAATGATGGATGTTGCAGCTACTGCTGAGAAATAGCTCCTCAGAATTCCCAGCAATTCCCATGAGCCACATTTAGACCTAACTCTCTGGTGATCAATGTTTCTGAACTTGAATTGGAGTACATAATCCATGGAATATTTCAATTGGTATTGCCCTAGAAAATCTAGGGTGTGTGTTCTATACATTCAGTAAGCATTTATTTAGCATCCCTTATCTACCAGGCACTTTATGATGCATTGGGGATGTTGAGATGCACCACATAGCCCTTATCCTTGAAAAGCTTACAGTGACAAAACAGAATGTTACAATGTGAATGGAGGTATTTACGAGGTATCATACCTAGCCCTCTTAGCACAGCACAGTACTACCATTGAGTTAATTAGGAAAACCACGTTCCCAGGCATATATCTCTGACAAAATGTTGCCCATGAAAGCTTCCCAAGCTTGGTCCTCCCTGGCTGAGTTTATTTTGGGAGGTGACTTTCTGCTGTCATCGCCCAAGATCCTCAACATTTACCCTCTATTCTCCAAAGTTATTCCTTGCCCAAAGCGCACCCTCTGCGTGGTTCACCCAGAGCAGTTATTTCAAGGGGCAAACAAATTTGATAATTTCGTGAAGATTTGGGGGGGGGGCATGTTTAAGGTGGAGGGGATTATGAGTTATGCCTTACTTCCTTTTGAATCAGCAAATGTAAGGATAGAGAAATCGGATTCCGTCCTCCTGAGCTGACTGTGACTTCTGAACAAGGCCTGAGCTCTCATGCTCAGCGTCTCTGGCCCATCAGCCTCAAGGGCATCTTTCATTCCTGCATGAAATATAAGCACACAAAGGTACCAGACCAGGAGTATTGCTTTCTCCATTGGTCTGCCTTTTGTAGAACTGCCAGAACTGGTTTTTCTATCCCTTCCTAACATAAACCTTCCTGCGCTCTCCTGTACATCTTTTCCCCCTCTGCTGATATCCAGTCATCAAGCCTTGAGGGATAGCACTGGCCTTCTGCTTGTTGCCGCAGCTATATTTTTTCCTTCTTGGAGAGGCATTGATTCCAGGGCGTGACTGCTTGGGAATGAATCTCAGCTTCCCTATTTAGAAGCTGTGGGATTCAAGTTACTCTTACTCCCTTTGTTCCAACTGCTGCATCTACAAAATAAAGATTTACCACCTTTCTTTCTAGAGTTACCATCAACGGCTTCCAATTTGCCAACCTGGATCGCTGAGCTCCTCTTAGCTGACCCCCTACTGTAATCGCTCACCATCCAGATTCCTGGTTGTGGAACCACAAGCAGAAACATCACTGTTTTTTGTGGGTTTTTTTACATCTTTATTGGAGTATAATTGCTTTACAATGGTGTGTTAGTTTCTGCTTTATAACAGAGTGAATCAGCCATACATACACATATATCCCCATATCTCTTCCCTCTTGCATCTCCCTCCCACCCTCCCTATCCCACCCCTCTAGGTGGTCACAAAGCACCGAGCTGATCTCCCTGTGCTATGTGGCTGCTTCCCACTAGCTATCTATTTTACATTTGGTAGTGTATATACGTCCATGCCACTCTCTCTCCGTCACAGCTTACCCTTCCCCCTCCCCATATCCTCAAGTCCATTCTCTATGTCTGCATCTTTATTCCTGTCCTGCCATGTTCTTCAGAACTTTTTTTTTTTTTTTAGATTCCACATATATGTGTTAGCACACAGTATTTGTTTTTCTCTTTCTGACTTACTTCACTATATATGACGGTCTCTAGGTCCATCCACCTCACTACAAATAACTCAATTTCATTTCTTTTTATGGCTGAGTAATATTCCATTCTATATATTTGCCACATATTCTTTATCCATTCATCTGTCGATGGACACTTAGGGTGCTTCCATGTCCTGGCTATTGTAAGTAGAGCTGCAATGAACATTGTGGTACATGACTCTTTTTGAATTATGGTTTTCTCAGGGTATATGCCCAGCAGTGGGATTGCTGGGTTGTATGGTAGTTCTATTTTTAGTTTTTGAAGGAACCTCCATACTGTTCTCCATAGTGACTGTATCAATTTACATTCCCACCAACAGTGCAAGAGGGTTCCCTTTTCTCCACACCCTCTCCAGCATTTATTGTTTGTAGATTTTTTGATGATGGCTATTCTGACAGGTGTGAGGTGATACCTCATTGTAGTTTTGATTTGCATTTCTCTAATGATTAGCATCACTGTTTTTAAGACTCAATTTGCATTTCGGTTTATGCACTTTATGAAAAGTTATGAAACTGTGTACTTAGTATTTGTGTCTTTTTTCTGTATATAGGTTATACTTCAATAAAATATTTACTTTACTTATTATTTTATTATTACTTTTTGTGGTACGCGGGCCTCTCACTGTTGTGGCCTCTCCCGTTGTGGGGCACAGGCTCCGGACGCGCAGGGTCAGCGGCCATGGCTCACGGGCCCAGCCGCTCCGTGGCGTGTGGGATCTTCCCAGACTGGGGCACGAACCCGCGTCCCCTGCATCGGCAGGCGGACTCTCAACCACTGCACCACCAGGGAAGCCCAGATATTTACTTTAAAATGTTGCATTTATGTTAAATCCACTTAGCCAGGCAGGGCTTACTTTCTCTGCTCTTTTTCCCTCTCAAATTCACAAGACTTACACATGTCTAGTCATTTTAAAACAATAATATGAAGCAGAGCAGCAGAAGAATGAAAATTTAAAACTATTTCCATTCCCAGACCCAAGAACAACCAATGCTGAAATTTTAGAAATTGTGTATCATTTTTACAAAAAATGAAGTCATATGTTAATACTGTTTTATAACCTTTTTAAATATAATCTACCTATAAATTCCAGTATATTATTGTAAAAGGCTGTGTTATATTCCACTGAAAGGGTATAACAATTATTTAACCAGTCCTTACCATTAGAGATATAGATGGTTTCAGTATTTAGCAGTGTTGCTATGAACAACTTTGGGGCTAAATCACTGCACTGCACTGGGGTTTCATGCAATTCACATTTCAATTATTCATACCCAGTTTAGGAAGTTTCTTGGTCTGTGAAGGAATTTAGAATTGCTTTATGACATACTACGTCTTCTGGGCTTTCCTTCAGAAAGATTTACGTTTCACTGAAACTAGTAATAGGCTTAATGCAGCCTTCTTCAAAGATGTGATGGGAAGGGACAGAGGCCCTTTGGGTCACACATCCCTTTTGCTGGAGTGGGCAGAGACAGGGGGTCTCACCCTCTAAGACCCTTGCCTCTGGACTTATATGCACTACCGAATGTAAAATAGCTAGCTAGTGGGAAGCAGCCGCATGGCACAGGGAGGTCAGCTCCGTGCTTTGTGACCACCTAGAGGGGTGGGATAGGGAGGGTGGGAGGGAGATGCAAGAGGGAGGGGATATGGGGATATATGTGTATGTATGGCTGATTCACTTTGTTATACAGCAGAAACTAACACACCATTGTAAAGCAATTATACTGCAATAAAGATGTTAAAAAAAAAAAGACCCCTGCCTCGCTGGGGGCTACTGCTGCTCAGAAACCCTGTTCCGACAGAGTGGTATTTGCACCCTGAGTGTTATTTGCAGCATTTCTAGGTGCTAAGGACTAGGAATTGCTAATGGCTGTGAAAAACTAATTGTTGTGCAAGGTGTCTCTGCCCTCCCCTAGTTGCCAGGAGAGCTCACAGTGCTGGCTAAACAGAGATCTCATTAGTATCTCTCTCTGACACAGTCCCCAAGGGGGGACGCCTCCTCACAGCTTGGCAAGTAGCCAAACCTCCTCTGCAGCCCCAGAACCAAGAGGCTGTGCAACCGACCGGCAACAAAACACAGGGAGACAGAGACTGCGGAAGCACCTCCCATGAGGGACCAAAGGAAGTGGGAACACGTGTGTTGTGCTTCAGTCGCAGAACCCAAGAAATGGAAAGGACGCGCTCTTTGTAGGCAAGTCTCCCAAAAGAACAACTGTGCGGCAGCTGGAGTGTGCCGGGCACTAGGCTGGTGCGCCTTGTGGCTTTTTCTCCATTAATCATCCCCTTTTTCAGAGGTACACTGAGGCTCAGAGACCGAATCATTTTGACCAAATCTGTTAGCAGTTTACAGATCTGGTATGTGACGCTTGGGCTTTTCACTCCAGACCAGATGCTTACCCACTGCATAACGGTACTTCTTGAAAACTAGTGGAGTAGCTTCGGGCCATGCTGGGGTGTGTGCTCCTGCATGCGAAATACGCACAAGCGTGTATATGTGCATCACGAGAATTTGAACATTGAATTTAATCCATCATATTCCATGGTTACCTCATGAAATGTGGGCTGGTTAAAAAAAAAAACCAACAGCAAGCCTCTTATTGGCTGACGAATGCTTCTTTCTGTAAGCTACAGTGCAGTGTCTCCCTCTTCTTCCACTTAAGTTCTGTTTTCCAGGCTATCCATTTTTGAAAATCTGTTCTGTTGATTTCCTATTTCACTGTCCTTTGGCTGAAGGTTAACAATCTGTCCAACAGGGCAAACTTAGGCTCAGTAACGTTTGTTCAAATTTGTGGTCCCTCAAATTTTGCAGTCCCTTTTCCTACTTTTCTATGGACTCATTAGAGGTACTCAGCTGAAGATCTCAGTTTCAGAATTCCTCTCCCTCTCCGCCCCCAACTTTTAAAATGTATCCTTCAATATCCACCTTCCTTTTCCCAGTCACTATAGCCATTTGCTGCTTTGTGCTGGTAATTTCACACGCAAAATTGTGCTTTCAGTTCTGTACAACTTTTTCAAAAAGACATGAAATCGACAGCGATAAAAATTGACAGAGAAGGCATGTCTGGAGTGGCCACGATGACTATTTGTGTTCATCCCACACACGCTTTGAGAAAACAAAAGGGAGAGGCCAGGTGGTCTGCTAACACAGGACAGAGGGAAGCAACACTGAAAAGCATTCAACTACCATTTACGGTCGTGGGAAAAGTTGCCTGGGCAACCAGAGACTCAAGGGATGATGGGATGGGCTCACCTGCCATCCTCCATCCTTACCCGGCCTCATTAGCTTAACAGAGATAGCAGTTGCCTTCACTGGCTTGACAATTAACAGGGCAAAGAACTGGCACTGAAGTTGATATTAAACTCTCAACCAACTAAATTCAGTAATGAGATTTAGTGTGAGCCAAAAATTAACAACAACAAAGAAGTCCACATTATTTCCAGGGCCTCAGGAAGTGACATGTGTGGACTGCAGCTAATAAACTACCCCTGACATAATTATTCCAAACAGATGATTTAGTGCAAAAAGTGAACTGGATGCAAATAATATGATCTGAAAGTTAAGAGAGAAAGTGAGGAAGGAAGCTCCCAAAGCAGTAAGAAAATGGTTCCTTCAGAGAGCAAGTCCTCTTGGATTCTATCAGGTCTCTGTCCAGGGTGGGTTATTTCCATTCAGGATGAACACAAAACAGCCCCTATCATTCTCGTTTGACATCATGGGCTGGAGCAAAATGAGGACAGCCTACTTCCAGGGCTGCTGAGCTGACCGTTGCCACCAGCTATCACCCCCCGGTTGAAAAGACAGAACTATCATGTGAAAAGTCCCCTCCCTTGCTTGTATTTGGGAAACGGAAGGCTTTCCTCTATCTGCCGAGCTCACAGCCAGTGCAGAAGCAAGAGTTTGCAAGCAACTTTAGTAAGCTGGATATGTCCTTCTGGTTTCTTTTTGCTGGAGTTTGGGACAAAGCCAAACACACTCATGATTCCCAGAAGAACACCCCCCCCCCCCGTGTAAATGAGAACCCTTTATGAGAGAACTAATAGGAACCTCCTCCCCGAAATCTGTTCTCCTCTTGAATTTCTTGTCTTGGTTAAAGGCTCAGCTCTCCCTCATTGGCTTCAGTCAGAAACTCAGCAAACGTCTTCAACACCCCCCTTCCCTTCCCTACAGCTTTCAATTTCCCAGGCCAGTGGTTCCTACTTCCTAAATATTCCTCGCATTATTCTCTTCTCCATTCTCGCGTGTTCTGTCCTGGTTCCGGATGCCATATTTTCTTGCTTGAATTACTCATGACAACACTGACCCAAAGACTTATCACCCTCTATGCTACAGCATGATTTTTTTATTAATTCAAAATCTGATCACATCATTTCACTGGTAAAAATATTTGGTAATTCTCCAAAACTTTTAAGGATGAAATTCAAACTCTTTAGCTTAGGGAGAAGCAAAATGTAGAGAGCAGACATCTTACCCATCTTGTTTCAACAGAGTGTAGAACCACAGGTAGGCCTAGCACCACCCTCTTGTGGAAGGCGGAGAGCAAGGAAGGCTGCTTATGTGCTAAGTGGTGAGATGGGTGGATTGGTCTCTACAGGGCCAATGTCAAGGTGAGAAGTTTCTATCCTAATAGGGCTGCCAAGTAAAATAGAGGATGACCAGATAAATATGAATTCCAGAAAAACAATGAATAATTTCTTTTTAGTTTAATATGTTCTATACAATATTTGTTTATCTAAGGTTCAAATTTAACTGGGCATCCTATATTTTTATTTCCTAATCTGGCAACCTTATACCACAGCACTTGGTGTGGGGTGGAAGGTGAGGGGACCCTCCCAAGACAGTACGAGAAATCTAAGGTCCAATACAAGGAAAAGGACTGTTCATTAAATATGGCAGATTAAACACACAGGTCTAGCTCAACTCTAACCAGAAAAATCTCCAACGTGATAGTAAGAGAATGAAAAAGAAAACCCATAAGTTATGAAGAAAATGGGAATAGGACATGACAGTAAGTGATAATATTTCAAAAAAATTTCAGAGATGCAAAGTAATAGATAAGTGGTAACTGACACCATAATGAAGAAAGCTTGTAGAGGGAGAAACTGATGAACCTGCAAAAAATCTGAAAAGGCTCAGGAATTAGGGGTACCAGGGGCATCAGAAGACACTGGGGTGGGGAGGGATTAGTGAGTATAAGAAGCAGGTAGCACCCAGGTGCCTTTCCAGCCCCAAGCTCAGAGGAGCTGATTTACTGGAGAATAGGGACATGAGAGCCTCCAGAGTTAAGTACATCAAGCACAGAAAAAAGTGGAATATTGTGCTGTAAACAGAATAACTAAGAGTCTACATGGTAAACAGTGAGATCCTACTCCCTTCCTTCTCTGGCTTGGTTTTCAGATTGCTGACATCATAGCTTAAGGGAAAACACCCATTGATATGTGCAAGAAATTCACCAGGAAAATTATTGGGTCTCTGACTGATCATTTTAAAATGCTCTCCACCCATCAACCAACCCTGCCTATGCAAATTGATCATCCACTCAGCTTCTTAGTGGCACATTCTAAGTCATGAACAGATAGCCAGGGGTGGCTGATGTTTAAGGAAAACCCCTAAAATGGGAGAGAGATCCCCAAGTAAACCAAAAAAGATAAAAGTTACTTGGGGAAAAAATAAAGGGCTTACAAGAAATTTCAAGAAAATTATATATATTATTCTCAGAAAATTAAGGGAACATTTTGCTTCAGTGAAACAATGGGATGCTATTTAAAAATCACTCAAAACAAGAAATAACAAATAGAAAATCAAAATATGATAACAGAAAGAAAACATTCAGCACCCCAATGTTCATAACAGCACTATTTACAATAGTTAAGACATGGAAGCAACCCAAGTGTTCATGAACAGATGAATGGATAAAGACGTTGTGGTATGTATATACAATGGAATATTACTCAGCCATTAAAAAGAATGAAATTCTGCCATTTGCAGCAACATGGATGAAACTACAGAATGTTATGCTTAGTGAAATAAGTCAGACAGACGAAGACTGTATGATATCACTTAAATGTGGAGTCTAAAAAATAATGCAAATGAATGTATATATAAAAGATAAACAGACTCACAGACTTAGAAAACAAGCTAGTGGTTACTGAAGAGGGGAGGGACAAATTCCAGGTATGAGATTAACAGATACAAACTACTTAGTATAAAATAGATCAGCAACAAGGATATATTGTATAGCACAAGGAATTATAGCTGTATAATAAGTTATAATGGAGGTATAATCTGTAAGATATACTGGACCACTATGCTATACATCTGAAACTAATACAATATTGTAACTCAAATATACTTCAATTTAAAAAAAGAAGAGATAGGGCTTCCCTGGTGGCACAGTGGTTGAGAGTCCACCTACCAATGCAGGGGACACAGGTTCGTGCCCGGGTCCGGGAAGATCCCACATGCTGCAGAGCGGCTGGGCTCGTGAGCCATGGCCGCTGAGCCTGCACGTCCGGAGCCTGTGCTCCGCAACGGGAGAGGCTGCAACAGTGAGAGGCCCGTATAACGCAAAAAAAATAAATAAAAAATAAAATAAAATAAAAAAAGAAGAGATAAACCTTACTATGCCTAATAAAAATGTATTGCTGGGCTTCCCTGGTGGCGCAGTGGTTGAGAGTCTGCCTGCCGATGCAGGGGACACGGGTTCGTGCCCCGGTCCGGCAAGATCCACATGCTGCGGAGCGGCTGGGCTCGTGAGCCATGGCCACTGAGCCTGCGCGTACAGAGCCTATGCTCCGCAATGGGAGAGGTCACAACAGTGAGAGGCCTGCGTACCGCAAAAAAAAAAATAAATAAAGTATTACTATGTTCAGAAAAAAATTCAGTAAAATAACTGGAAGATGAAGTTAAAGAAACCTCAGCAAGTAAAACAAATTGTCAAAGAGATGGATAATAAGAGAGGATGTAAAATTTGAGAAACAGTTCAGAAGCTGAGACATCTAGCTAACAGAAATTTCAGAAAGAGAGAAAGGAGAAAAATGGAGAGTAGAAAATTATTAAAGAAATAAAACAGGATCGCGAATCTCAATTTTGAGAGGGCCCATCATGTGTTAAAGAATTAAAATTTTTAATTTAATTGAAGTCACAAATTGACAACAGCAAAACGTATCAAGGTACATTATAATTGATCCCAGAGACAAAGAGAGGATCATAAAAACTTCTGGGGCCAACAGGGAAGAAAAAGGTCACACATAAAAACATCAAGAATCAGCAATGGCGTCTAACTTGAGCCACACCGGAAGCTAGAAAAAAGTGGGAAATGTCTTCAGAATTTTGAGGGAAAGTAATTTCCAGCCAAGAACTCTTATCTCCTGCCAAAGTAGCCATCAAATCATCTGTGACGGTAGTATAAAGACGTGTTCAAATATGCAATGTCACAGTGGAATCAGCTCAGGAGTGCACGAAGGGGACAAGACAAAATAAAATAACCGGCTAGTGTTCAGGGCTCCTCACTTGGATGTAAAAACCGTGGGGTGTGTGGCTACAACGGGCTGCCTTGACCTCTCTAGAGCTCTACTTTGCTCCTAATGCTTCTCCCCCTTAAAGTCCCCACGCATCCACATCATTCCCTGGTGAACATGGGAATAAGCAGCCCCTGCCTCTTGAAAGCATTTCTTACCCTTGGGAGAGAATTGACTTTCAGTCCTCTGTGCCCCCAGCCTAACAGAGAGAAAACTCCTAACACTTTATCCCACTTATCCCTTTACGTGCTGGCCTTCCCATTTATTTATTTATTTTAGATTAAAAAAAAAAATTTTTATTTTATATTGGAGTATAGTTGATTAACAATGTTGTATCAGTTTCAGGTGTACAGCAAAGTGATTCAGTTTCACATATACATGCATCTATTCTTTTTCAAATTCTTTTCCCATTTAGGTTATTACAGAGTACTGAGCGGAGTTCCATGTGCTATACAGTAAGTCCTTGTTGATTATCTATTTTTTTTTTACATCTTTATTCGAGTATAATTGCTTTACAATGGTGTGTTAGTTTCTGCTTTATAACAAAGTGAATCAGTTATACATATACATATGTTCCCATATCTCTTCCCTCTTGCATCTCCCTCCCTCCCACCCCTCTAGGTGGTCACAAAGCACCGAGCTGATCTCCCTGTGCTATGCGGCTGCTTCCCACTAGCTATCTACCTTACGTTTGGTAGTGTATATATGTCCATGCCACTCTCTCGCTTTGTCACAGCTCACCCTTCCCCCTCCCTGTGTCCTCAAGTCCATTCTCTAGTAGGTCTGTGTCTTTATTCCCGTCTTACCCCTAAGTTCTTCATGACATTTTTTCCCTTAAATTCCATATATATGTGTTAGCATACGGTATTTGTCTTTCTCTTTCTGGCTTACTTCACTCTGTATGACAGACTCTAGGTCCATCCACCTCATTACAAATAGCTCAATTTCATTTCTTTTTATGGCTGAGTAATATCCCATTGTATATATGTGCCACATCTTCTTTATCCATTCATCCGATGATGGACACTTAGGTTGTTTCCATCTCCGGGCTATTGTAAATAGAGCTGCAATGAACATTTTGGTACATGACTCTTTTTGAATTATGGTTTTCTCAGGGTATATGCCTTCCCATTTAGACAGCAGTTCTTAGGGTATGTTAATTCCAGTTCCTCTGGCACCAAGTAGTGAGTCATAGTGAACTCTCAAGTAAATATTTCGTGGTTGGATGTATGTATGGAGGGCTTTCAGGAAAAAAATACCATTACCCAGTTAGCAGCCACAGGAAAGGAAGGCTCTCCATATTGAATCTGGTGCTCAGAAAAAAGACAATTTCATGTTGAAAGCCCCCCCAGGGAACAAAATGCCTATATTTTCCATTCATTCATTCAACAGGTGTTTACTGAGCACCGTGTCCTACACTTTACTACAATCTATGTGGAACGTTAGATAATGGATTCTGCCACTAAATGCCTTTAATTTTAGTTGAGGAGAAAAGTCTGCTTATTAAATCAATAATAGAAGAGCCGTATAACGATATAAGAGATGTCACAAGGCAGGATAAAATCAAGCATCAAAGCAGAATTCCAAACAGTAAGTCCAGGATGGGGAGACCACTGTGGGCTATAATAATCAGAGAAGGCTTCACAGAGAAGGCGCGACTTCAGTTGATCTTTGACCGATAAGATTCAGATAAGTACAGAGCAGAGCTTTCCAGCCGGACAACAGAGAGGATGGAGCAGTGCGATGGTGCCAATCATGATGGGTGGTGAGACTGGACTAGTGGAGATACTTTGCTATAGACTGAAAGCTTGTGTCCCCTTAAAATTCATGTGTTGAAAACCTAAGGCCCAAAGTAGTGGTATGAGAAGACAGGGCTTCTAAGAGGTGATGAGGTCATGAGGGTAGAGCCCTCATGAATGGACCAGTGCACTTTTAAAAGAGACCACAGAGATATCCCTTGCCCCTTCTGCTGCATGAGGACAAAGGGAAAAGACAGCATTCTGTGAACCAGGACATCCTTGCCAAACACAAAACCTGTTGGTGCCATGATCCTGGACTTCCCAGCCTCCAGAACTGTGAGAAATCAATTCCTGCGATTTATAAGCCACCCAGTCTATGATATTTTGTTACATCAGCCCAAGCTGGCTAAGACACATATATTGGAGACCCCAGAATCCCACACCAAGAGGACTGGGTTTTACAATGGAGAGCCATATGGGAACCCTTCCCCAAACTTCAATTTCTCCGTAATTATAACCACACGGAATCAGCAACTCCCTCCTCCATATTCCCACAACCTCCTACACACATTTCCGATAGCATAACTGTCACAGTGGGTGATGACAATTTGTTTAGGTAGCTGCCTTCCCCACAAGACTGGGAGATCCTGACAGCCAAGGCTGTCATTTTTACCATTGCTTAGCACAGTGCCCTGAACTTAGTGGAGCCCCAGGATACGCCTGTTGAAGGAACAGAGTGAGAGGAAGGTGAGGGCTGAGGTAGACTTAGTGCAGGGACAGATGTATGATGCACTTTCTGCACCATCTCCTTCTGCTGCCACCTCCCACGGTTTCCGGGACCCCTACCTTACACCCTAGTGCTATGAAAACTCTAGCTCTGGAGAGAAACACCCATGTTTAATGCTTCTAACGCACTCAAATGTCAGCTCAAAGTTAAAACCCAAAGGGACTTCGTAAGTCTCTGTGCCTTGTGCTATTCTCCATACACAGTACCACTTCTGACTCTGAGGACAATTGCCCTGTCTTGCATGTGCCTCAGTGAGATCAGCCCTTCAAATCCTATAAAACAGCTTAGGAAAGCAATTGTACCTCCTCTCCATCCACTTCTTGGCCCAGAAGAGAGGGCTCTCCCCTATACATAAATATATATGACTTCTTAGTAGTTCGGGCTTCAGATTTAACTCCTGGCTTGGAGAATTCTGCTGCTAATTTATTTGTCAATTCCCAATCCCTCACCAAGGCCATATAGCATTAGGATCAAAGGATCCGCCTTCTATTTTTAAAGCAGTTTTCTCTGCTCTGTTAGGAACTCTGCCCACTTCTGGGGAGTGACAGGAGTTACATTAAAATGCATGCTGTGCTGAGAGGGTTGACCAGATGAGCTCTCTGCATCTCTAATTTTTATAATTGCCACTTGGGGGATCTGATCTACATTTAAGTTTCATTCCTAGAAGCTGTACCAGAAAAGCCTTTTAAAACTCCCTTAAAGATTACTATATTACCTTGTTTTCCCTCAAGTAATAAACACCCAGCTTCTAGCACTTACAGTTTTGTGAGTTCCCTCCTGAATGGTGCCAGAGCTGAATGTAATTAATATGGAGGCCCGGGGCTTTGTTTTTCCCCTGCCTCCACCTCTGAATCACTGTTTCCTTCTTCCCCTGTGAAGCAGCGAACAGCTGGTAAACCAGTTCATTCTTTCTATTCCTTTTATCTCATGCTCAAGCTGCCAAAGCCTCGTAAGTGTAATCTTTTTCTAAATAAGTAGTTCTCTGCATTGATTCTTTCTATTTCCTTAGCAGTTACTTTTGGTCAAAAAAGGTTTTTCTTAGGAAGATACAATAGAAAATATGATATGGTTTTTGCCCTTGAGCAGCCCATGAGGGAAGGCAGACATGGAGAATTAGAATTCAGTGTGCTAAGTCCACGACAGAAGTGTGTACACCGCGCTGGGGAAACCTAGTCGCCAAAGAGTAGCCACCTCTAGGGATGTTATTTCCAGAGGAAATAACATTTAATGTGTGTTGTCTTGGGGTGGAGGATTGCTGGGGAGAAATGGGTCTTCCAGGCCGGGCAGATAGTTCATGCATTTGTACAAAGGTATCAAAGTCCCCACTAGGGGTATATCTGCAGAAAGTTTAATGATAATCAGCTAATGGAAAAATGACGTTACTCATCAAAGTGCCTGTTTGGGGATGAAATTTCCTTCCCTTTGCTGTTCAGTCAGTCCTCTGAGAACAAAGGACTTAATGCCCTGATTCTATATTACAAAATTTACATTCATAATTGTCTCTATTTATAAGATGTTCATGCAGTTTTCCCAGGTAAATATCAGTGTATGCTAGTTGCCCTGTTCTAATTGGTAAAAATAGCCCCTTTCATTCTCAGATGTCTTTATGTCTGGACAATAAATAATATGGCTACGCCACCTATTTGGAAAAAAATCCGTAAAATATTTATCTGACCAAGAGATCTTGGTAGATACATCTAACTTCATAGAACAAAAATGACCTCATACCCTCTGAGGAGAAAACACTTCTTTCTGAGATAGGTTACTTGTAGGGAATGAAGTGGACTCAGTGAATGCTAAAGTCTTTCCCAAGCACACATTTCTGTGATCAGAGAGGTTTCTTTCCCAATTATTTTGAACAAAGACACAAACTAACAAAAAAACCTTACTTCTTCTCCTACCTAGCAACATTTCTCACAGGCCAGTGCAGTAGCAGGTTACCTCCTGGGGAAAAAAATTCTTTTGTATTCTTTTTCCCAGTGGGCTTTGTACCAAACAATATGATTTCTAGTTGTGACTAAGTCGAATGTAATTCTCCTTCCCTCTGGCTAGAAAAAAAATGGATGGAATATATTAAGGATACAAGACCAAGTCTCACAGAAAATTGGAGAATCCCCATCATTGCACTGTTACCACAGGGGTTAGAGAGCTCTAATTTTAAAATCTGACTCAACAATTCACAAATATTTACTGTGCTAGGATATGGGAAGTACAATGAAAAATAAGCTGCCCCACCTATTCTTGAATCAATCAGGAAAGACTAAGTTATGCTGCAGTAACAAACAACCCTAAAATCTCAGACAACAAAGGTTTATTTCTCAGTCAGACTCCATGTCAATTATCAGTCATTTAGAAACTCTACTTTGAATACATCTCATTCTGGGGCCTATGCTAAGAAAGCAACACCATCTGGGACATTGCCAATTTCTATGGGAGAAGGAAAAGAGAATTTGGTGAAGCACATATTAACTCTTAAAGTCTCCACCAGGAAGTCATATCATCTCTCATTTCATTGGTCAAAGCAAGTCATATTGCTACATCTAAATTTAAGAGGGAGAAGAGTGGTAATCCTACCATATGCTTCAAAGAAGAAAGAGATGAAATAACTGTGAACATATTCAATGACTATGACAACCAATATGGAGGTTACATTTTACAAAGGAAATTAGTCAAAGAATTCAGTCACACTGACATAAATTCACTAAGAGGCTTGTACAGAAATCTGCTTGAGCCCCGCATTTTATGGATATACAATCATAAAATGGATTCTCTGGTGGAATCTCTTATGATAAAATTTTCCGATATTTAAGGAATCAGCAACAGGTAAGGACTATAGGAATTTAATATGATGTACATGCACTAGATAAAGTCAATGTTAGCACTGAAAATAATAGAATTTCAAATATGTAAGGGACATTGGACATCACCTAGATCCCTTGTTTTACTGGCATGGGACCTTACAGTTCCAGCATTATTGTGAACTAAATGTGGATTTCTCTGTTTTCCTTCCTGATACGAATATGAACAAATGCAAGATGAAAAGTTTTTAGTGAATGTGACTGAGCTTGATAAAAAGAATGAGAAATATTTAGATTCCAAAAAGCAGAATATATCACCAGAATGATGAGCATAGATGCTAATACTGGGATACCCAAGGTGATATTAAACTGGGATATGGGTCCTATTGGAAAGAGCCTAGAGTTCTGACATACATGCAAATATGCAAGACATGGTCTAAGGCCCAACTGGAGTATGAAGCAAGCACCAAAACTTTGCAAAAAGTGAAGATCCCAAATTGTTCTCCCCTTCACAGAAGGAAAATTAGAAAAGCTTTATATTCTGGCCTAGGGAATCTTCTCTTCTCTTGGCTTTGGGGTTGAGCAAAAAGCTTCCTATTAGACATAAAAATCCCAAACTTGAAAAATACACAGGTGGATATCATAATTTAGTTTGCTCATGTTGTATAGAAATCTTAAGCAGATATCTCAATGGGTAAATTGGTCTTGGGATAATAAGGCCTCGCATAGGGTCCTGATTAAAGAAAATGCAAGTTTCATCTGAAAGAAGGTATTTTCAATTCAATGCATATGGAGTTTGTAAAGGAAAGAGGAGGAAATGGCTGATAAGCTCAACATAAAATTTAGAAAACACATGATGAAAAAACCTATCTACCATAAGGCAGAATCAATGACAAAAAAGGGGGATTGGTACTCCCTATTATCGAGGTAATAAGTTTCAAGAAATTATAAAATAAACAGGTTCTTAATAATGAAAACAAAGTTAAAGGAAAAAAAAACATAGCAAAAGAAGAATACACTATCAAAAGAAACAACGCAGATTTGAAAAAGAACCAAATAGAATGTGTGGAAATAAAAATAATATAAACCCTCCTCCAGAAATTAAAAACTAAATGGACAAATAGGAAAGAGAAGATCGTAGATTAAAATCCTAAATATATCAATAATTGCATTAAATGTAAGTGGACAAAATATTCCAATTATAAAAGACTAAGATTATCAGATTAGATTTTTAAAAATCTTTAACTTCATTATCTGCTGCACATTGAACATAAAGACACAGAGTTTGGAAGTAAAAGACTAGAAAAATATACACATGCAAACACCAATGGAAATAAGTCCAATGTGGCATTACTACTATCAGAAAAAAATACACTGTAAAGCAAGAAGTATCATTAAAGAGAAAGATGGGTATTTTATAATTATAAAGGGGTCAATTAGTTCTCTATAAAAATTTAAATGTGCACTTCTAAACATTAACTTCGAAATGTATAAAAACAAAAAAGTAACAGAATTTACCCTCATAGCCTGTAGGATTACTACATATCAAGAAAAAAAGAAAGAAAATAACAAATGTTGGCAATAATGTGGAGAAATTAAAACCGTTATGTACTGTTGGTGGGAATGTAAATAGTGCAAACAGTGTGGTAGTTCTTAAAACAATATAAAAGAAATAATTACCTTATAATCTAGCAATCCCACTTCTGGGTATATACTCAAAAGATTGAAAGCAGTGTCTCAAAGAGATATTTGTACACCCCTCTTCACTAGCATTATTCACAACAGTTGAAAAACAGAAGCAACTCAAATGTCCACCAGAAGGTGAATGGATAAACAAAATGTGGTATGTACATACAATGGAAAAAGGAAATTCTGACCAATGCCATAACATAGATCAACTTTGAAGACATTATGCTAAGTGAAATAAGTTGGTCACGAAAAGACAAATATTGTATGACTCCACTAATATGAGGTACTTAGAGCAGTCAAATCCATGGAGACAAAAAGTAGAATGAATGGTGGTTGCCAGGGGCTGAGGGTAGGGGGAAATTGGGAATCTCTGGTCAATAGGTACAGAGTTTCAGTTTTGCAAGATGAAGAGTTCTTGACATTGATTGCACAAAAATGTGAATGCACTTAACACTACTGAATTGTACATTTTAAAATGATTAAGATAGGAAATTTTACATTATGTATATTTTTACCACAATGAAATTTAAAATTTTTTTTACAAATAACAGAATTAAAAGAAGACAGGCAACTCCACAGTGAAATCTCTCTTGTATTAATTATCTATTGCTGCATAAAAAACTGCCCAAGATTTAGCTGCTTGAAACAATAAACATTTATCATTTCTGTTTCAGCAGAGCATGAACCTAGGTGTGGCTTTGTTAAGGGTCCTCTGACTTAAGATCTCAAATAGGGCATTCTTATCTGAAGGTGCACTTTCGGGAAGACCTACTTCCAACGTGGTCGTTAACAGGATTTTCATTTCCTCACAAGCTGTTGGACATAGGATCTCAGTTCTCCTCTGGTTGTTTACCAGAAGACTTTTTCAGTTCCTTGCCATAAGGACACCTTCATCAGGCAGCTCACCATATAGCAGGTGACTTCTATCAGAGTGAGCAAGCAAGAAAGCATCAGAGGGCAAGAGTCTTTCATAATCTAATCTTGGAAATAACATTTTACCATGCTTGCCATATTCTATTCATTAGAAGCAAGCCTATGTACAGTCCACAGTTCAGGAGAGAGGATTAGAGAAGGATATAAATACTAGGAGATGGGGATTGTTAAGAACCATCTTAGAAGATGCCTGCAACATTTCTCGATAATTAATAAAAAAAAAAAGCAGACAAAAATTAGTTAAGAACAGAGGAGATAGGTGAACAAACTAGATCATGTATAAAATAATTTATCCAACAACTATAAAATACATTATTTTCAAACACATATGGACTTTTCACCAAATTTGACCTTATGCTTGGTCATGAAGCAAGTGTTGACATATTTCAAAAACTGAAAAATAGAGTATGTTTTCTTATCACAGTGGACGTAAGCTAGAAATTAATAACAAAAGGTAATCTGAATATCTACAAATGTTTCAAAATTAAGCAATATAATTCTAAATATCACAGTGGCCAAAGGAAAAATAAAATCAATGAGCTTTAGAAAATTTATTAACTGGATGATGATGAAAACAGAACATATCAAAACTTGTGGGATATAGCTAAAATCACACAGTGATAAAATTTCAAAGAGAATGAAAAATATCTTGAAAACAACTATGCATCAATAAACTTTAAAACACTAGTACACTAAACAACAATCAAGTACCAGAAATAAATATAAGTAGATAGTAAATAATATCTGAAATTTTGAGGAGAAATAACAGTCACTCTAGAATCCTAAAGAAATCAGAAAATTACCTTCAAGGATTAACAGCTAAATTAACATTCAAAAGTAAAGTGGACTTCTCTTTTTGGTAATACATTTAGCTTAGTGTCTGGACTAACCTTTCTAATGTTAAGAACTAAAATGAGGAGATTGGTTCAAGATGGCAGAGTAGAAGGACGTGTGCTCACTCCCTCTTGAGAGAGCACCAGAACCACAGCTAATTGCTGAAAAATCATTGACAGGAAGACACTGGAACTCACAAAAAAGATACTCCACATCCAAAAACAAAGGAGAAGCCACAATGAGATGGTAGGAGGGGCACAATCAGAATAAAATCAAAACCTATAACTGCTGGATGGGTGACTCAAAAACTGGAGAACAATTATACCAGAGAAGTCCACTCACTGGAGTGAAGGTTCTGAGCCCCACATCAGGCTTCCCAACCTGGGGGTCTGGCAATGGGAGGAGGAATTTCCAGAGAATCAGACTTTGAAGCCTAGTGGGATTTGACTGCAGGACTTCGACAGGACTGGGGGAAACAGACACTCCACTCTTGAAGGGCACAAACAAAGTAGTGTGTGCATCAGGACCCAGGGGGAAGGAGCAGAAACCCCATAAAAGAATGAAATTAGAACACTCCCTAACACCATACACAAAAATAAACTCAAAATGGATTAAAGACTTAAATGTAAGACCAGACACTATAAAACTCTTAGAGGAAAACATAGGAAGAACACTCTTTGACATAAACCACAGCAAGATCTTTTTTGATCCACTTCCTAGAGTAATGGAAATAAAAACAAAAATAAACAAATGGGACCTAATGAAACTTAAAACCTTTTGCACAGCAAAGGAAACTATGAACAAGATGAAAAGATAACCCTCAGAATGGGAGAAAATATTTGCAAACAAATCAACAGAGGATTAATCTCCAAAATATATAAATAGCTTATGCAGCTCAATATTAAAAAAACAAACAACCCAGTCAAAAAATGGGCAGAGGACGTAAAGACATTTCTCCAAAGAAGATATACAGATTGCCAACAAACACATGAAAGAATGCTCAACATCATTAATCATTAGAGAAATGCAAATCAAAACTACAATGAGATATCATCTCACACCAGTCAGAATGGCCATCATCAAAAAATCTACAAACAATAAATGCTGGAGAGGGTGTGGAGAAAAGGGAACCCTCTTGCACTGTTGGTGGGAATGTAAATTGATACAGCCGCTATGGAGAACAGTATGGAGGTTCCTTAAAAAACTAAAAATAGAATTACCAAATGACCCATTAATCCCACTCCTAGGCATATACCCAGAGAAAACCATAACTCAAAAAGACACATGCACCTCAATGTTCATTGCAGCACTATTTACAATAGCCAGGTCACGGGAGCAACCTAAATGCCCATCGACAGACGAATGGATAAAGACGTGGTACATATATAGAATGGAATATTACACAGCCATAAAAAGGAACGAACTTTGGTCAGTTGTAGAGAGGTGGATGGACCTAGAGACTGTCATACAGAGTGAAGTAAGTCAGAAGGAGAAAAACAAATATCGTATATTAACGCATATATGTGGAATCTAGAAAAATGGTACAGATGAACCAGTTTGCAAGGCAGAAATAGAGACACAGATGTAGAGAACAAAGGTACGGACACCAAGGGGGGAAAGCAGGGCTGGGGGGATGGTGGTGGGATGAATTGGGAGATTGGTATTGGCATTTATATACTAATATGTATAAAATACATAATAAGAACCTGCTGTATAAAAAATAAATTAAATTTAAAAAAAGAACTAAAATGAATGATAAAATATAGAAAACACCTTTTAAAATTATCTAAGAGGGAAAAAGAGGAAAAAAGGAGATAAGAGATTTTATCATTACAAAATCTAAGTGAAGGTGGGAACCCATAGATGCAAGAGGAACATAGATGTTGCTTCTGCCTTGAGGGCATTTATCAAACCTGATAAACTTGAGTCTAAATATTCATAGGATCATAGGCATAAGGGATAGAAGATAAAGCCTAGACTTCCCCTAAGTAGGGACTCTAATATGTAATCTCTCATAAGGCTGGAACACTCCAAATAGCTGTACTTTTAATATAAGAACAGGCAAGTAAACAATCTCATGTGGATTTGCAGCCCAAATTCAAATCACCCAAGTGGTCCAAAAACAAACAGAAATGATTAGCCTTTTTAAAAAAGTATTATTAAAGGAACTTAAACTTGTAGTACTCATGGGTTCATGGCAGAGAAAAAGCAAATTCTGTCCAGACAAATGCACCTTTATCACAATCCTCAAGGAATTTCCAGAAATAATTTTTCCAAGGAAAATATACAACAAACACAAACGTTTCAAGCACACAAAGAAGTAATGCTCCACAAACACAAAGAGCAGCAGCAAAAGACAGCAAAAGACCCTCAAATATTTCAATGCGGGCATTATCAGACATAGAATTTAAATAACTATACCCACTATGTTTACATTATAAAAGACAAAGTGAAAATTATCTATAGGGAACAAGAACATAAACAAGCAGAATTTTTTTAAACCACAAAACAAAAACAAAAAGTATTTTTAATACTTTTAAAACTCAGGTTTAACAGCAAATTAATTTAGCTAAAGAGTTAATGAATTTGAAGTCTCAAAAATTATCCACAATCTACAAAAGAACATACAATGGAAAATAAAAGTGAGCTTAAAAGACTTGAAGGGAAAAAAATAAGAAGCTTTAAAATATATATTGCTAATTAGATTTCATGGAGGGAGGGAAAAGGAGAATATGGTAGTGGCAATATTTAAAGGTATAATAACTGGATAGTTCTGACAATAGATGCAGTGCCCAATCCATAGATTTTTTTTTTTCTAAGAATCCCAGTGAATCCCAAGCAGGATACACAAAAAGAAACCTACACAAAGACGTGGCATAGAAAAACTGTAAGACACTAAAGACAAAGTCTGAATAAGGAAAAATGATATATTGTTCTCTAGGAATAACAGATTGAAAGCTGACATCTCAACAGTAAAAGTGAAAGCTTTCAGTATAATATACTGTAGTGATATCTTTAAGGTGCTGAAAAATAATAATGTCCAACCCAGAATTCTATACCAATCCAAATATCTTTTAATAGTGTCACAAAATACAGTATTTTCAAGAAATAAGATCTGAGAAAGTGTACCATTACCAGAGCTTCATTAAAGGACATTTTAAAGAATGTTCATTTGGTTGGGAAAAAAAAAAAGATCTATAAGGGAAAGTTTGAGGTGCAAGGGAAGAAGAGAAAAGCAAGCAGTAATACTTGGGAAATATAAACAAATATTGACTATAAATGATATTTCTGTTGCAGGATGGTGGCAGTTAATAGAGTTAATAAGGTCGAAAAACTTGTAAGGCAGATGGTAAATGTATTAAGATGTGATAAGTTAAATATGTGCTGTAATTTGTAGGCCAACCATTAAATGAATTTAAACAGAATATATAACTTTCAGACAAGTACAGGGACAAAAGGAAATAAGAAAAAATGCTTAATCAATGCAAAAGAAAACAGGCATGGGGTCAAAAAAGAAATAAAACTGAAGAGACAACACAAAATATGATAGTAAATAATAAATCCAAATATCCAAATATATTAATTATAAATGAACCAAGTGCTCTAGTTAAAAGATAAAGATTATCATACTGGATAAAAAACATATCCAACAACATATTATTTATGAGTCACATAAAATAAAAGAATATAGAAAGTGAAACCAAGCAGGACCCTATGGGGCTCCAGGGATACACATAACAATATCTTTTGAGTTCTTTATAGAACTAAAACCCCCAATAAATGGAAGATGAAGCAATCCTCATTCCAGAGAGAAGGTCACAGTTTGATAGCTTCAAGAACCAGAGAAACTTATCTGGAGACCACCTGAGGCCAGATTAAAGGAATGCAGGCCCTGCATGCATCTTAATCTTATCAGCAACCCCACCCTTGAATCATTGCTATAAAACTCCTCATCAAATCCTCCCAGGTTGGGGGACACAGTTTTTGAGGGGCAGGAGCCCACTGTGTCCCCCTTTGCCTGTCAAAGCTATAAAGCTATTCTTTCTACTTCACTCAGAGCTCCGTGTCCAAGCTTTGATTTGGTACCAGTGCATAGAGCCTGAACTTTCAGCATCAAAATGTTAAAAATTTACAGAACAGAAAAATGATGTATCATGCTAACAATAGATGGAAGTGTATATGTATATCAGACAAAATAAACTTTAAGGTTTGAAGAACTACATTAGTTAGCAAGCACTTTATAATAAGTTAAATTTACCAAGAAGATATAACATTTTAAAATTATATATACATAATAATATAGCCTCAAATATATGTAAAGTAAAAAGCAAAATATATAAAGAAAAAAGAAAAATTCCAAGAAGTAACAAGCAAATCCACAATCACATTGGGAGATGTTAACACACTCTATCAAGAACTAATGGAATACAAAGACCCAAATAACAAAAAGCAAAGCTCTTATAGAAGATTTAAACAACATGATTAACAAATTTGATTTAATAGGTAATTATAGAATGCTGTGCTCAAGAATTGCAGAATATAAAATTACCCCAAGCAAATGAAACATTCACAAAAATTGGCCACATCTTGGACCAATGCGACACAAATTTCAAAGGACTGAAACTGTGCTATCAGACCATACTGTAATAAAACTAGTAGTCAATAACAAAAAGATACCTAGAAATTTTCCTATATGTTTGGAAATTAAGAAATACCCTTCTCAATAGCCCAGGGGTCAAAATAGAAATCATAATGGAAATTAGAAAGATTTTCAGCTTAACTGTAACAAAATAGTTATAAACCATATAGAATGCAATTTCAACAGTACTTAGAAATGTGTAGCCTTGAATATTTGAATTAGAGAAGAAAATAGGTTAAAAATTAATGAGCAAAGCATCCATTTCAAGATATTTGGGAAAAGAACCATAAAATTAAAAATAGTAGAAGAAAGAAAATCATAAAGAGCAAAATTTAATGAAACAGAAACAAGCATAAAATAGACAGAATTAACAAAGCCAAATATTGGTTTATTGAAAAGCTAATATACTTCACAAAACTCTTGCAAGACTGAGCTAGAAAAATAAAAGATAAGGCACAAATGACCAATATCAGGAATGAAAGAGGCTACCACTGTAGATGCTTCAGATATTAAAAAGATAATTTATTCTGAAAAAATTTTGTGAATAATTTAGAAAATTTTGAAGAAATTCATTCAAATACGTAATCCACTAAAACTGTCTTTGACCTGTGAGACAAGCTCAGAGTAAGAGACTATTTCTCAAGCCCAATTCTAAATTCCCTGAAGAGGTTTCCCTTGTGGGGCAGTGGTTGAGAATCCGCCTGTCAGTGCAGGAGACAGGGGTTCGAGCCCTGGTCCGGAAGATCCCACATGCAGCAGAGCAACTAAGCCCATGCACCACAACTACTGGGCCTGCTCTCTAGAGCCTGCAAGTCACAACTGCTGAAGCCCGTGCACCTGGAGCTCATGCTCCACAACTGGACAAGCCGCCGCGATGAGAAGCCCGTGCACCGCAACAAAGAGTAGCCCTCGTTCGCCGCAACTAGAGAAAGCCTGCACGCAGCAACGAAGACCCAATGCAGTCAAAAATAAATAAACAAAATGAGTAAGTTTATAAAATAAATAAATGAATTCCCTGAAGAGAGAATTTAATTGGACACTCTTTAGTCCAGTGACCACACCATATACAATTAATTAACACCAGAGTGTTGGATTAAATTGCAAAACATATCTGCCGGGGGTCAGTACTGAGAGGACAGAGAGGGAGGAGAGTTCTCAGAGATAATAGGCCATTGTGGGGGGCAGATACTCCAAAGAAAATGTACAAGTGTGTACCACTTATCAACATGTGTATTATCAACTTTTACTGATAATTTGTTTCCCATCACTGGGCTTGTCCAAGGCAGTTCTCGGCCATGTGTCTGGGATAGAGTGGTGCTCAGACCATGTACACTGAATAAATGCTTTAATGAATGAACTTCATCTCTTTGAGATTTTAGATTTTTATCTTTAAAACAATACGTTATGACTTAACTTGGACCCAATAATGCTGAAATTCTTTTTTCAGACCTATGATCACATGTGAGGCTTTGAAATATATATTTAACAAAAACTTGTTTTGTATATTTTACATGTATTTTTAAGATCAAAAATTAAAAACTTATTTTTTGCAAACTTACTGAGGTATAATTGACAAAAATTGTATATATTTAGGGTGTACAATATGATGATATAATGTATGTATCATTGTGAAATAATGGCCACAATAAAATTAACACATCTATCACCTCACACTGCTAGAATCTGTGTATGTGTGTGTGTGTGGTGAGAACACTTTAGGTCTACTTGCTTGGCAAATACTGAGGTATAATTTACAAAAGTTGTATATATTTAAGGTGTATAATATGATATATGTATCATTGTGAAGTAATGGCCACAATAAAATTAACACATCTATCACCTCACACTGCTAAAATTTGTGTGTGTGTGTGTGTGTGTGTGTGTGTGTGTGTGTGTGTGTATGTGTGGTGAGAACACTTAAGGTCTACTCGCTTTGCAAATTTCAAGTATACAATACAGTATTGTTAACTATAGTCACTATTCTGTACATTAGATCCCCAGAGCTTATTCATCTTATAACTGAAAGTTTGTACCCTTTGACCAACATTAAAAAATATGTTTTACTAGACACATATATCTTCAAGATTGAATTGGGCAGGTTGCATCATATTATCATTTCCTGAGCTGTTGAGAGTATATCCAATACTGGCCTCCAGGTCTCATCTCTCCTCCCTTAGGCACAGATTTCAGGATGTGCTCCTTCTCTCTGGGAAGAGCTTATTATTCTAGAAGACTCATATTCTGTCTCCTATGTGTACCTTCTCTCTGGCCCCTTGTCTCCTTTTTACTACTTTCTGGAAAGATCTGATTCCCCATTTGCAAGAAAGTTCATCGATGCCAGAAATTCTCTCAAATATTATCCTTCTGTAACACAACTCTGGTCATGTTACTTTCCTTTATAAAATGCTTTGTGGTGCATACATAAATTTTACTCCACAGATTTGGGTATTTGAGGAATATCAAATTTTTTAAAAATCCAATTAAATCTAATTCTAAGCCCCTATTCTTACAGCTGGCAGGAAATTCAGTCACAGTATTTAATGGAGGTTCTTTTCTTTCCCTAGAGTAGTCCAAGAAAGCAGGAAGCTGTTTTCCAGGAAGCATGGTACCCAGAAAAAGGGATGGCTTCCAATATTCAGTCTGTAATGGCTGCCACTGATAGCCTCGTTTTCCAAACCTACATGGGCCCTGAAGTATGGGCATCTCTTCAGCTGTTGTGCCAGTTGAGCTACTGAGGTATTTGCCTAGCGGGGAGCAGCAGTGCCAGGGTTTGGCTTCTCTGAGGCACCTCCCTGAGTTCCTGCCATCCAGGTCATCAGGTTTGTGTCTCTGAGCCTCTGGGGAGATGACAGTCTCTATTTCCTGCCAGACAGAGGGAACCTCTCTCTCTCTCCCTCCTCAGTCTTTCTCTCCCAGGCCCTCTCCTCTTTCCCCTCCCACCCAAGATGCTGAACATAATCTCCTCTAAAATATGAGTCTTTGAACACAAAAGAAAGAATGTTGTTCTTCCAACAGTTTCTCCTTTGGGCCCTGCCAACGCCCTAGGGCGAGGGAAGAGAAAAGCTCAGGTTACCTCCTTGAAAGAAGAGTAGGGTGGGGTAAGTAGTTATATATGGAAAATGTAAATCAATAATCACAATAAATCATCTTGCCACACCCTCAAATACTTTTCTTTTTTCCAGAATAGAGTTCAAAATTCTTAGCCAGACCTCTAAGGCCTCCATAGTATAGATTCTGCCTGCTTTTCTAGTCTTTATCTTTCTCTCTCTCAAGTCCTGCAGAACTATGAATAACCCCTCCCCATGTTCTTCTGAGGCACTGTCGTGTTTAAGTGACTGTGTTCAAGCTTTTCTCTGTGGCCCCAACTCCCCCAGGAAACACCAATTCATTCACCTGTAAAGATTCAACTCAAGGACTGTCCTTTGTGGAGACTTGTCCTGACCTCCTCAGATAGGAATAGCCATTCTCTTCTGCAGACGCCACTGCTCCCCGTGACATTTCAGTACACTTTTTAATATAGATGACTGCCTTCCTCTACTACCCTGTAAGTCCTTGAGGATAACAATCATGTCTATTCGTTTCTCCATCCCAATATCTGGCCCATGCTCAGCTTATGGATGGTAAATAAAATCAAATAGAGAACCAGGAACACACAGAGTAGAGACTCAGCACGGTTGGACCTACAAACATGAAGGTCCGGAGGCCTTGATCTCTGAGGTGTTGTATGTTCGTGCATTGTGTGACCAGCTTCCACCCAGAGTCATTTTGTATTTAGGAGGCACATTCTTCCAACAATGTTTATGCTGAGGCCCCGTATTTTTTCTTTCAATACGTTCTGCCTTTAAATACTTTGCATTTGTGATTTGAGTTCCAAGCCATCGGTTCCTGGGACCACTATTTAAACTTTCACCAAGAGTCTAGGCCAGAGGTCCCAAACTAGCAAACCAGTCAGTGAAATATGTTTCAGTTGGTCAGCAAGTTTTTTGTCTTTAATTTCGGTTTGAATGCCCTTCACATAGTTACACCGACGGCTGGGCTCTTGAAGGCATTTAAATCAGTGCTCCCTACCCTATGCCAGCTCTCCATACAAGCCAGTCAGTCTCTAAACCCTTCCCATACTCCAGCCAAGAGTTAGTCTAACAGGCGGTTGGCCATTTTATATGGTGGGTGCCTGTGAGCGCATGTGTGTCTGGATAGAAAAATGAGCAGGGAAGAGAGGAAGAAATGAAAGGGCAAGTTGCAGGAGAGGAAACAGTGGGGAAAAGATGGAACCTGTGAGCTCTGCTTCCACCTTGTAGCCAACCCTCTATTCTAGCGCAGGGCTATATCTCTTTGATATGTTGCCTGTCCGGATGGGAATTTGCCCAGTGTCAGGAGAGTCATCTGAGCTTCCATTCCACTTGGGTAACTTTTAGCCATGCCTACATACAGTAAGTTTTAATCAGTGCACCTCTATTCAGTTTAAGAAGTCATCATGTTGAACTTATGCTGTGTTGGGCTCTATCCTAGTGCTACCGGGATGATGTGGATATCCTTAGGGGGCACACGGTTTAGGGAAGACTGACATCTGGACAGATCGCTATCAGATAAGACAGAGCTATGCAGAGGGTGCTGTGGGAATTTAGAGGGGTACTTGGCACAATGTGGAGACTCAGGGTAGGCTTTCCAGAGGAGGTACTCTTTGTGCCAGGGAAAGAAAGGTAGCTGGGGCCCATGGTTGGGGCAGGGGTGAGGGTTGCCTAGGAGATAAGACTAAGGAATAGATTATAAAGAGTTTAACATGCCAAGAATTTAAACTTTAATCTGAAGTCAATGGGGATCCCTAGAAGATTTTTTTAAGGAGGGAAATAAAGAAAATTTGAATTTTAAAAAGTCAGTCTGTTCCTCTAAATAGATACCCTACTTAAACTATTCTAAGACATTTTAATAGATGCAAGATGAAATATTTCCATATGCTTGTCTGTCAGCAATTGTGTAACGTACATGCATGTGTGCTTTTACAAAACGGTAGATGGCCTTTTTCCTTCCATTATTTTATTTGCATTCTCGCTCTAGACACTGAGAAATAAAGCAACTTGGCCAAAGACAGTCAAAAGCTTCCAAAAGGCAAATAAAATCCAAGACACCCAAGTTTCAAATTGGCAAGTCAGTAAGTCCTATGGAAATTTACCAGATCCTACCTGAAATTTGTTCTAATCACTTCTTTTATACTCTTAGATCTCATGCCAACTCAGCTCCAAATTTTAAAATTGTGTTTTTTGTCACTGTAGTAAAAGTCCCTTTATAGATTTTTTAACAAATGTCAGTTCTTGCACATTGATTCCTCATCTGTTTTCCTTAAGATTTACATGAATGATTAACAAATAGGCTCTCAATGAGGAGAGATTACAGGGCTTATTTATAAGGATGTCACATTTTAGCGTACCTCCAAAGCTGTGGCTTTTACCTCCATTGCTCATATTTCTGAATTTGCTGACATTCTAGCTTTCAGAAAACCAAGAATTCAAGCAGCTAAATATTGCTCAAAAGAGAATTTCCCACTAGGTTACTTTCTGTAAATCTGAAAATAAATCGGTTTGAGTATGTGTTTGCAGGGCAGGATCTTTCCCTGTAGTGGGTTGCAAGGGGAGGGAACCGTGTTTCACCTTTGTCTACCGACTCCTGAATGGGACAAGGCATATGATTTGTCACTTCCATAGTTACTGCCAGAGGCTCTTTGCAAACATTTTTAATATTCCCTGGGTCGGATACCTTTCTCTTTGTAAGAATTCTGAGTAGTTTCTAATTGTGAGATTAACAAAGTTTGTCTTCTAAGTTTTCCTACCCTTATTTTGACCCTGTTGATCCCTAGGTGCCCCCAGTGACTCCCACTTCTGTCCTAAGTAATCCTGGATGATCCAGAGCAGGTGTTCCCTTCTATTCTCTCCCAGTTCAAATTTGGAAGTCATTTGGTTGGAAAATTTATTCCCACTAACTTATTGATGGCTAGAGGTGTTTTATATTATTCCTCCTAGAGATATTTTTAGTTTTACTAGAATGGATTGCCCTCATGCAAAGAAATAGATCTGCCAAGTTTGTGGCAAAACTGATTTATTTTCTGAAGCAATTTACTTTTCATACCTTCATTTAGCAAAGGGCTACAGTATTAAGTTACTACTGTGACAAAGGCACTTTGCTCGGAGCTGGTGGATACCCAGATAAGAGCACACATAGATCTTGTTTGTAAGCAGCTTACGAATGACTAAGCAGGTAACCTTTCAGGTAGGGTGCCTAGTATCTGGGCACAGCTATAGCCCAGCATCTAAAGGAAAGCCTGCACTTTATAGGTGCTCAACAAAATTTGTTGAGGGATGAAATAGACCACTGAGAGGTGAAGAGACCAGAAACGAGTTAGGCTCCTGAGTATTCTGCAACCTTCCAGGGAGGGGCGGAGGGGGAAGAGTCCATTTTAGAACTAGAAGTTTAATAGGACAACTATATAGAGGCAAACATACATTTGGCTAGCTGGTGCTGCCAAAAACAGAGCTCAGAAACAAAACTAAACAAAACCACTGTAAGACCTCAATAATTAAATAAATAGATTAATATATATATATATATATATATATATATATTTGTCAAAGCTTGGAGCTGAAGCTGGGAAGGAAAGTACATTGAGGTTTTTTTAAACCATAACTGGACTCGCCAGGGTTTTGGCTAAGAGCCAATATGAGGAACCTAAGTACAACCAAATCAAGGTCCCCAGGATGGGAATAAACTGATGAAAGAAATATTAATGTTCAGTGAGACAGATTTTTTAAAAACGTAACTGACTTTCTATTAAAATGTGGTAGTTACTACATGATGAAAACCTATGTAGCAATTAAAGTCATGCATACATTGTGATAAAAAATATGTATGTGCATAGAAGTAAATGCACTAAAATATCGACTAACAATGGTTATCCCTAGGAGGTAAAATTATGGGTGATTTTTATTTATTTTTATTTTAAATAACAATTTACTAACGAATGTTTAAATAATAAATTTTAGAGTTCATTTTAAATACTGAATTATTTAATGTTTAAATAATTAATGTTTATTGACAAAAAATGTTTTTAAAAAATAATAATTACTTAATGTAGCTTAAACGCTTCAGTGACAAGGCCTGGGTGGGGAGGAGGGAGAGGAGGGTAATGCATGTGAAATGAGGTGTGGAAACTTCAGGATGATTCTCGGTGCTAGAAGAGGCTTGAACAGAGATCTACTCTTAAATGTCAGTGAAAGCGAACACCTTGTTTTCAAGTAAGAAATTCCATTTTGACCTGTCAGGGTGATTATACTTTTTGCTTTGATATGATTAAAAGACAAAAAACAAGCAAAAATACCTAAACAACATCTCTAAGGGATAAAAAGGCAGCAAGTGTCACATTCTCTGAAAAGGCTCTTGGATGGGGGAAGGCCAGTGACCATGGTGCTGGGAGGTGGGGAGATGGGAAGGTGGGTAGGGGGAACTTTCCCAAAACGCTGACTCTCAAAATTATAGGTGAAAACTACTCTAGCCCTTTTCCTCCCTTGAGTCAAGACAAAAATAAGAGTCATATGTAGTTGTCTTACATAAGTAACCCAATCTACATTGAGGTTTTAATAATTCTATCGAGATTGGTTGGTGGTATGGCTTCTTTTCTGTTGAAATCAAAATACGTTAAAAATTCCTTTGTGACATACCTAAAAAAGTAAACAATGAACTTTAGGAACAGCAGAGTTTTAGGTGATTTTTATTTTGGTCTTTTGCTTATCTGTAGCTCCTGCTTTTTAATTGCATTTTACTACGAGCATGTACTGCTTAACAACAAAAAGAAAGGATAACACTCAATAGGATCAAAATTAAGTGAAACAAAGCATATGTGAAAAGAGAATGGACTACAAGAAAATATACCCACTATTCCTAGTGCTTGCCTTTGGGACAGATTATAAGCGATGGGTAAGTTTCCACTTCTTTGTATTTTGCATATTCTCCAAACTTCCTGAAATGGCCATGGGAAAACAATACACATAGCACGATCCCACTTTGTAAAAAATGAAATTGCCTACCTATATAATATATAGTTTTTGCAGGGAAATATTTAGTAGTATATATACTAGCACAGTGATTTTTATTTTTTGTTTTGTGGGGTGTTGGGAAGATGCATTAGAAATGAGAGAGGAAGGAAAGCTTTTTTTGTTGGCATCAATATACTGTTTGATTCTGTGTGCAACAAATGTGTATTACTTTACTAATTTTGACAAAAACAAAAGAAATTAGAAAACTGCACGAGAAAATCTTGACAAGCCCAGGTTGTCTCACTAGCTTCTTTGCACCCTTTCACATATGTTTTGTTTACGACCTAGAGAGGGTGTTTCCCCCATTGTAGAGTTCCACTGTTCAGCTCTGGCTCTCACTGAGGTTCTTAGCCCTTTAAACGATTTGAAGTGCATTCTAAAGAAATAAACCTTTTTCTATGGAATCCTCCCCACTTTTGCAGTGTATTTGAAACTCAGGGAGCCAGGAAGAGTTACTTTGAAAACTCAGATTTCTCTTCAATTTATATCATACAGGAAGTGATAGGACCTATTAATATTAAAAGGCTGTCCATATAGCTGGCATTTTTGCTTTTGGAAACTAAAGTGATGGGTGAATAGCACTGTTTATCTCAGTTAGCTCTGTCTTCCTGTGTCCCACATGCAGAGCAGAACCAAAATCTACAGAGGTCGGTAATTTTATAATCCAAGCTCTAGCAAATTCTGCATAGCATTTTCATTTATTGGCTTTCAAAAATGAGAATTCTGTCCTTTAAGCCACTGAGGGAATGGGGTTCACAGCATTGCTTTGATAGAGTTGCAATGTTCAGTTGCACAGATTGGGCACAGCACAAATGTGTCATGCACCTACAGTGGCGTATTAACCCCAAGGGGATGCTGGCCTCTAGCTTGCACAATGGCTGGACATGGGTTACCAGCAGCCCTGAGGGTCAGCAGCCGGCCAGGGGCTGGCAGGCACCCAGATTACCTATAATTGGTAAGGAAATCACTCTGTCTTCATCACTTCACACAACTGTTTTGCTCATTTTTTAGTCTCTTTCTCCTACCCACGATTCCTGTTATTGATCGAGTTGCACCTCCCGCACTCCTTACAAAAAACAAAGAAAGAAGATATATTGGAGTACCTTGGAATGTGACCTTATTTGCACATAGGGTCTTTTAGAGGTAATTAAGTTAAAAAGAGGTCATTGGGTGGCCCCTATAGAAACAGAAATTTGGACACAGGGAAGAGGATATAAAGACACAAGAACACCATTACAAGCCATGGAATGCTGGAGGCTACCAGAAGCTAGGAGAGAGGCCTGGAACAGATCCTTCCCTGACAGCCCTCAGGAAGAATCAGCCCTGCTGAGACCTTGTTCCAGACTTCTTGCCTCCAGAGCCATCAACAGTAAGTTTCTGTTGTTTAAGCCACACAGTTTGTGGTGCTTTGTTTCGGCAGCTCTAGAAAATGAATAAATGCCCCGCCCCCTCCCCAAGCTCTCCATTTTTCTCACTCCATGGCTTTCTCCTGTCTTCCTTTCTCTCACCTTCTTGTCCCAGGAAACCCATCTTTATGTCACTTCTCTGCTTTGGTTGCATTGGCTCGTCAAACATGTGGTCAGTGTGTTCAATGAAGTAAGCCAGACCCCAAGAAATCACGAAAGAAGAGAAATGCCTGTTCGAAGGACCCTGTGTTAGTCATGGTTTTTTGGATAATTTACACTCTGGGCATTACCAGTGCCAGCATGTCTGCTCTATTTCTTAAATTTCGACTCCATGTAGTATCTAGTGCACGTCCGAAGTTACACCTGCTCGAATACCTCCTAAATAAGAACCAGGAGCACACAGAATGTCTTCAAATAGAACTGAATTCTGTACTCCATACATATTATCAATTATTGCCCACCGTCTATGATAATCAAGCACCTCTGAGCTGTTTTACCTTCCGCTCTTTTAATAATTAAATAGATTTTTTTCGTGACTACAGGGATTGATTTTTGTCTTGGCAGTCATAACTGTGGATGAGCTTGCTTTGATGTAGAAACCTGTCAAGAATATAGATGAAAGAAACGAAAGCAATATATCCAGGCAACCTAGAAAACAGCACTTTCCAAGAAGTACTGTGTCCTGAGTTACCAACCTTGGATCTTAGAAGCTGAATTCCCAGCCAGGATTAGACTATAGTATTCCAGTGACCCAGATGATAAACTTGTTTTCTTTGGGGGACAAGAGGAAGGAACATCAGTGGGCTGTTTTCTCTGAAAATTATGCACAGTTGACCCTTGAACAATGCAAGGGGTGTAGGGGTGCCCACCACCTTCCATGCAGTTGAAAATATGCCTGTAGTTTATTGTGGATCCTCCCAAACCGAGGTTCTTCTGTATCATGGTTCTGTATCTATGGATTCAACCAACCGCAGGTGGGGTAGTGCTGTATTTACTTTTGAAAAAGATCCACGTACAAGTGGACCAGTGCAGTTCAAATGCATTTCAAGGGTCAAGTGTATAATGTCCTAACGTCCTACAATTTGTTCGGTCTTCACTCTGAAGGTCATTTATGCTCAATTCTCAAAGGTTTTGCAGGGATTTGAGACATTTCAGGCCAGGTCCCTCCTACACACAACACTGGCATGTAGAGATCTAGTGTCTGTCATTAAAAACTACCTCAGAGCTTCTTGCCAAGTGCCATTCATTTGATGGTACTATTAAAACTGGCAGTGACTTCATATCACCATTACTGGTACATGAACAATTTTTAAATGCACTCTTGAGATTGTGAATTCTACTCCCCAAGCCTGCCCCAGATTTTTGCACAAACCGTAGGGCTCTGTTGCTTCCTTCCCACTGAACACCACTACAGACAGGGTCTGTTGAATCAGACAGACCTGGGCTCTGGGTCATGGTCTCCTAGTTACTTAACTTCTCTGAGCCCCAATTTCCTCTTCTGTGTGTAACTGCAGAGGCTGGGGAATGCTCTACAGATCTACACTGCCTTCTGAAGGGGGCAGATCAAGGTAAGAGTAAGACCTTCAACTCAGGGCTTCTGTAGGTCCTTTGTACTGCTGCAGAAATCAGTGGCTGTTTTGGGTGGATTTTTTTTTTTTTTTTTTGTATGTAGCGGTTCTATAAGGGTTGTTCCCAGACCAGTGGCATCAACGTCATTTGAGAACTTGGAAGAAAGCCAACTTCTCACCCATACCTACAGGCTCAAAACCCAGCAAGCTATGTCATAAGGCCCCTAGGTGACTCTGATCATGTCCCTAGCATGCTCCAATTTGAGAACCACTGGTGTAGGTAAAGGAAGGCCTGGAACTGAGTTTAGATGTAGGGGCTTGTGAGAACTAATGACTGCTCTACATAATAAAGAGGAAGCTGGAGTTCTCCAGTACAGTCTGGGAAGTGGGTATAAGAGGAATGGAGCCAGCAGGCTGGTGGGAGGCCTAGATGGTGACAGGTTGCATGAGGTCACATGGGCAGTGAGAAAGCCCCAGCCGTGTGGTGGCTGAAAGGACCTTGAGAGCAGGCCTGCCTGATACATGATTTGGCTCATGTACTGTACAGTGTGATTTTGGTACCTTCGGCCCCATGCCTACAAATATTTAGATCTTTCTCCTGCATGCAATAACTCTGCATGAGTGGGATCTTGTTTTAGGAAGGGAGGGATGACAGTTTGGATATACACTGAGATGAGGTTAAGAAATCAGTGGATTTCAGGAAGTCAAAGCCAGAGATGACTATACTCTAGAGCAGGGCTTCTCAACCTCAGCATAACTAGTATCTTAGATAACTCTTTGTGGTATGGGCTTCTATCAACTGTAGAACTTTTAGCAGTATCCCTGGCCTCTAGCCACGAGATGCCAATAATACACACATCCCAAATTTTGGCCACCAAAAACGTCCTCACCCATTGCCAGAACAGGGAAAAATAACCCCCTTTGAGAACCACTGCTCTGGAATCTTCTAGGGGGACACTGGATTTTCTTAAGGGCATGTAATAAGTGAGGTAATTAGGGATATGGTGAGTACATTTTCTCTGAATCAGAAGCGACCAGGTTATCCTAGCTGACACCTGTGGTGGTAACATCTCTCTTACAGAGCAGTGTGAAAACTCAGTGTGAGTATTTGTAAAGTGCTGGCAGAGTAGCTGGTCCCTGATAGACATACTGTCTCTTGCTTTTCCATTTCCATTATAAGCATTCTTAGTAGACCATGACCCATGATGATCCCAGAGGTCTGTGCACTGTCCTCTTTACTACATGTCCAGAACTGTGAAGGGGATGAGACTATTTGCAAGCTCACAGGTTAACTTACTTCAGTTTTATGGATGCTGTCAGAAGCCATGAAACCACTGGGTCAGAGACAAAGGACCATTTATGACTCACAGAAATAGCAGTAGCCAGAGCATGAGCATTTTCTTGAGCTGGTTTTCCAATTCCAGTTCTCACACAGTGGCACTAAGGGGGCCATGCATGCACACCCAGGTTTGCCTTACAAGAGAGTAACTCTGAGCTTAGGGAAACTGAATCTCGTGTGTTAGACTGTGAGCACGTCTGCCCTTTGGTCTAGGGGTAGATACTCTGTCTTTTAAGGCTGTTCATTATACAGACAGGTATCCTTGAAAAGGTAGTCTTGAACGGAGGCAATCTGTTGTGTGCCTCTGCTCACAAGTTGTGCAGAAACATAAGAGATTGGCTCCCAACATTACTATTCTGTAAGCTCTTTTGGGAGTAGGACCATATTTATTCATCTTTGTAACTAACCCTGGTACCCAGGAGGTCATCAATAAGCACTTTGGGGATTATATAATAAAAATTCCTAACAAAAGCATGTGGGATGAGTTCAAGGAGTTATGTTTGGCCCAGTTCGACATTCTACCCATTTGAGAGTCCTATTAGCTTTCAACTGCTGCTGTAACGAGTTACCACAAACAGTGGCTTAAAACAACAGAAATTTGGGTTAGAGTTCTGGAGGTCACAAGTCTGAAATGGGTCTTATTGGGCTAACGTTAAGGTGAAGGCAGAGCTACATTTCTTTTGCAGGCTATAGAGAATCCTTTTCTTGCCTTTTCCAGCCTCTAGAGGTCTACGTTCCTTGGTTTGTGACCCTTTCTGCCATTGTTAGAGACATAGCATCTTCTAGTCTTTCTCTGGCTCTGACCTTCCCCTGCCCTCCCTTTTTCACTAATAAGGACCCTTTTGTTCCATTGAGAACACCTGGAGAATCCAAGATACTATCCCTACCTCAAGATCCTTAGCTCAATTACAGTTGCGAAGTCCCTTTTGCCATGGCAAGGTAACATCTCCACAGTTTCTTGGAATTAGGATGTGAAAAATCTGTCTACCCTTTTGTAAGCAAAATCAGGTTTCTATCCCTTCAATAAGACTTCCCTGAGGTATAAAACACAGTCATTCTTGTTTGGGAAATCAGGAATGAACTTTTTCCTTCACACTATTTTTTCCTCTTATAATTTACATTTGGAACACAGTTAAAAATATTTTTTACCAGTCCTCTGTTTAGCACCAAAAGTACATTAAGGAAAGAGCGTTTCCAAGAAATAGTAGGCAGCACACCATGTTTACTTTTGATTTTTTCATGTTATCTGTAGAGGAGATTATGTATATTTCCTCTTCTTTTATAAATTCCTTTCCTACTAGATAATTTTAGTCAATAGCAACAAGAACTTCTGTCAAGTCTTGGTAAAAGTGGTTGAACATGCCTTAAAGACCCTATTATATGAGAGGAAAAGAAAATTCTTGAGCATCGAAAATGCGCTAGAAGCTCTACTCAGCACCTAACCTGACCATCTCCGCTAATTCTCAGAACAAATCTATTAGGTTGGTATTATGACCCTAGTTTTACGGGTATACATTATCTCTGTTGACCAAGCCCCAGTACCTGTGAGTAAGGCACAAATCACACCCAAGCTTTCTGATTCCACAGACATAAAGCTCAACACCTAAGCTATACTTCTTTCTTGGGTCTGAATCCTTCTTTTTTGTGAACTATGACATACATACCCCCCAAATGCATAAACAGATAATCATAAAGCAAACACCCCTGTAGCCATCACTTAGAAGAGGGGTTGGCAAATGGGCCAAATCCATTCTGCTGTCTTTTTTTTTTTTTTTGGTAAATCCTTTTATTTTTTGGTAAAGTCCTATTAGAACACACCTATGCCCATTCCTTCACATATCGTCTATGTCTACCACTTTCAGGTTATAACAGCAGAGTTGAGTAGCTGTCACAGAAACCATATGGCCCACAAAGCCTAAACTAATTACTGTCTAGTCCTTCACAGAAAAAGTTTGCTGACCCCTGACCTAGATCAAGCAGAAGAGCATTGCCAGCACTCTGGAAGACTCCTATATGCCCTTCCCCACTCATAACCCTGTCAGTAATCACTATCCTGCTTTTTGTGATCATGATTTTTTAAGTAATAAGTTTAGAACCTGCTAAACTGTGATACTGTATATTTCAGTTTTGCTGTTTTTTGGAACTTCTTAAGAATAGAGTCATACCATATGACTTTTTCCATTTTGTTTCTCTTGCTCAACATTAGATGTGTGAGATTAATCCATGTTGTTACATTTAGCTGTAGTTTGTTTATTATCCTCAGATTGTACTCTATCCTATGGGTATCACACCACTTATTCCTTCTACTATTTATGAAAATTTGGACTATTGCAATATAATGACTCATGCTGCTATGGATATTCTTTGCCATGTCTCCTGGTGCACATGTACATGAGTTTCTGCTGGTAAGTATCTAGGAGTAGATTTGCTGGATCATAACATATGTGTTAACTTCATATTCTGATATGAATATGGATACTAGTAGTATTCTGGATACTAATCCTTTGTAAGTTATATGTAACATAAATAGCTCCTCCCACTCTATGACTTTCCTTTTCACTCTATTTATGTTGTCTTTTAATGGACAGAAGTCCTAGATTTTTAATGTAGTCACGTTTATCAATCTCTTTGGTTAAGGCTTTTTGGTCTTAAGAAATTTTCCCCCATATTTAAGTTACTCTCCTTCATTACCTTCTTAAAGCTTTATAGTTTCCCTTTTATGTGAGGTCTTTAATTCAACTAGAATTCACTAGTGAATTCTAGTTGAATGGTGTGACCTCAGGGTCAATACTTTTTCCCATATTACTACCCATTTGTCCCAACACCATTGACTGCAGGTACTTTCTGCTCTTCCTCAGGGCCTCTCTTTCATATACACAGTGGCCATTTATGCATTGATGTGTGTTCTAGGTTACCTTTGCTGTCTCACTGGCATATTTGTGTATCTCCACACCAATATTACATTGTCCTTATTATAAAAGAAGTTGTAAAAATTGGTAGAACAATTCTTCCCACCTTGCTCTTCTTCAAGAGCATGTGTGGCTATTTTTGGCCATTTGTACTAGTGTATAAATTTTAGAATTAACCTGTCAAGTTCCACAGGTCCTACTGAATCTATAACTCAGCTGGGGAGATGTTACAATTTTTACAACATTGAGACTTTTATTTTTACTTTTTTTTTTAAGTTTTTATTTTATATTGAAGTATAGTTGATTAACAATGTTGTGTTAGTTTCAGGTGTACAGCAAAGTGATTCACTTATACATATGCATGTGTCTATTCTTTTTCACATTCTTTTCCTGATTAGGTTGTTACATAATATTGAGCAGAGTTCTCTGTGCTATACAGTCATACTGAGTGAAGTAAGTCAGACAGAGAAAGAGAAATATCTTATGTTTATATATGGAATCTTAAAAAACTAAATAGATACAAATGAACTTATTTACAAAACAGACTCACAGACTTAGAGAATGAATTTATGGTTACTAGAGGGGGAAGGGTCAGTGGGGAAGGATAGCTAGGGAGTTTGGGATTGACAGGTACACACTGCTATATTTAAAATAGATAACATTGAGACTTTCTAGTCCACAAACATATTCTAGCTCTGCACTTATTAGGTCACCTTTAAAATTTTTCAAAAAAGTTTAATCATTTTCTCTCTACAGATCTTTCATATATTTTGTTAGATTTATTCCTAAGAGCTTTGTATTTTTTAAAAAATGTCTGTTTAATGCTGATACATAGGACTATAATTATTCTCTATTGCATTCTGTATCTGGAAATTGTTGGACTCATTAATTCTAATAAATTTTTGGTGTATTTTTAATAAACAAAAATATTATGTCATCCGTGAAAAGTGGGAGTTTTATTTTCAATTGTTAATTTTTTTTCTGACTTATTGCACTGACTAGGATCTCCAGTACAATGCTGAATAGAAGTAGTAATAACAGTAACTTTATCGCTTCTGATTTTAAAGGGAAAGTATTCAACATTTCACCATTAACATGACATCTGCTAAGTGGTGTTTTTATAGACACACTTAATCTGAATCAAGTAGTTCCATTTTTACAACCAGTGTGCTAAGAAATATTTTAAACCATAAGTGATACTGCATTTTATCATAAGGTTTTTCATTGTCCATTGATATGATTTTTTTCCTCCATTAATGTCTTAATGTAGTTAATTATATTAATTGGTATTATAAACCAATTTTCAAACTAATCTTGCATTCTTGGAATAAACCCAGTTTGGTCTTAATGTATTGTCCTTTTTACCTATTCCTAAGTTTGCTAGTATTTATGACTTTTGCACTTATATTAATGAGGGAGAGTGGCCTATAGTTTTCCTTTCTTATTACTGTCCTTATGAAGTTTTAGTAAGGGGGTTATGTTAACTCATAAAGTGAGTTGTGTGTGGCAAAGACATGCTATGTTTATACCACATCGTTTCTACATCCTCTACATATAAGACTATTTCCCAGCCTCCTTTGCAGTTACAGTGGCCAAGAGAAATATGGGTAAAAAGGACATGCATTTATAGTCTAAGTCAGTTAGGAGTGGTCGTGTCTTCTCCATACTTTCTCTTGGAGGCCACAGGCATTCCAGATTATGTAATTACAAGATGGTGGAGGGACAGAGCACAGCGTTAACTACCACTACGAATAGGGAATATATTTCTCCTTTTTCTGTTCTCAGAATAACTTGTGTAAAATGAGTTTTCCTTTAGATTTGTGGTAGAACTCACCTATGACTTTATTTGAAGGAACATTTATACCTTCTCATTCAATTTCATTAATGGTAGTAGGGCTGTTCAGGTTTTCTATTTCTCCTTACATCAGTTATGATAAATTATGTTTTTAAAGGATTTGATACTTTTATCAAAGTTTTCTAATTTATTCATATGAAATTGTTTCCAATGTCCCCTCATTACATTTTAAAGTGTTTGCAACATCTGTGGACTATCAATGCTTTCATTTCTTATATTCATTATTTGTGTCCCCCTTTTTTTCCTTGATCTATCTTGCCTGAAGTTTCTCAATTTTATTAGTCTTTTCAAAAAACCAGCTTTTGACATTGTGAATTATCTTTATTTTGTGTGTGTCTCCCGTTAAGTTACTTTCTTATTTTTCTTTATTTCTTTTTTTGAATTTTTGGCTTTTATTTCTTTTTATAAAAACTTAACTTATTAATTTGAAGCTTTTATTTTCTAATATAAGCATTTACAGTTATAAATTTCCAAATACTGCTATATCTGTCCCCTTAAGACAGGAAATAAAGTCATTTTCAATGCTCAGTTAAAAATGTTTCTAATTTTTTGTTTATGCTTTGTTCTCTGACCTATAGATTATCTGAAAGTAGAGTTCTTAATCAATAAGGGTTTTCTAATTATCTTTTTGCTATGGATTTCTATATTAATTCCAATGTGTCAGAGAACATGGTGTGTATCACGTCATCCTTAAAAATCTGTTGAGGCTTGCCTTGTTGTCCAGGATATGATAAATTTTTGTAAAAAGTCCATATATATTTAGAAAAGAAAGTATATTTTGCATTTATTGGCTATAGTGCTCCATGTAAGTTCAATAAGTCAAATTTGTTAATCATTTCCTTTAACTCTTTTATATAATCACAGAGTTTTTCGGTCTGCTTTTTCTATTAGTTCCTTAGAAAAATGTGTTAAAAATCTCCCACTGTGACTGTTAATTTGTTATGTCTTCTTGTAATTCTGTCAACTTTTGCTTTATATTTTGAAGATAAATTATAACATAAGTGTACATTTTAAACAGTGTAGAATAACTTCCTGATGAATTGAAACATTTATCTTTACGAAGGATCCTATTTATCTCTAGCGATATATTTTGCCTTAAAATTTATTTAATATAGAAGTAGCATAATCAACTATATTTTAGTATTTACATATCCTTTTATTTTTTAACATTCCTGGTTCTGATATCTTAGGTATGTGGCTTGAGAATGACACATAGTTAGATTTTATTGCTGTTATTTTCATTTTCTATCCTGCCTACAATATTTGTCTATTAATTGGAAGATTTGATCCACTTATATTAATGTAATTCGTTACACAAGTTTTAAATCTATCATTTTTTGTGTGATTTCAGTTTTTTGTGTGTGCCTGTTTTATGGTTTCTTTGTTTTAATCTCATACCATTTATTCTTTAGATTGATTTTTTTTCCTCATTCCACTTTTTTCCTGCTTGCTACAATGGCAGTTGTATATTTTATTTCTCCATTTTGTTGTGCTTTCTACAAACATTAATAACTAACATTAAAATTTGAAGTTAATACCATTATTATGCTCCCAAAATCTAAGAATTCTCCTCCCTCCTTCCTTATATGCTATTGTTGTCTGTATTTTACTTATACCCGTTTCTTTTAAAATTTATATGACAAAGTCATTACTTTATTCAATCTGAGCTCTTTTAGGTATAATCATATACTTCCATTTTTTCTCTGTATTTCTTGTTATTCTTTCTTGTATTTCAGACTTCCCATTTTAGATCATTTTCCTTCTGTCAGAAGGTTATCTCTTAAGCAAGATCTCCCCCACAAAAGAAAAACAAACACAAAAACAAAACAAACACAAAATAATAAATAAAATACTAGCCAAAAAAAAAAAAAATCTCAACGAAAGCCCTGGACTACAAAGAAGCAGTAGCAAATACTCCACAGAGCTCAAAAATTAAGGATGGCTGCATAGAAAAGTGCAGGAGGTACATCACCTATATCACTCCATCCCCCAGTGAAGAGCAGCTCTGTACCAGGAAGGATTCCCTCAGAGGAATTTCACCCCACAGGAAAAAGAAGAGCAAGAGAACCCCAGCAAACCTCACCACTGTGAATGCTTGCAACCTTTGCTGCAGAAGTCTACCACAGTCTTCACCAGTGTTGATCCCAGCTGATGGAGCTACCCTGGAATCCCACGTACTGAATCTACTCTCTGACGCTAGAACTGTAGCTGTGGTGAGAACTGCCCTCAGGGGCCCCAGTTGCTGTTGTGCCCTGCTCTCCAGGTTTAGGACACCACAACACCTCACCATTTATAGGGTAAGAGCTTCTACTGCTCTATGCCCCACATTGCCCTATGTCAAGGCTTCGTCTTACCATTACCACGGCAGCCTCTATTGCCCTGAGCCCTAACCCCCTAGATCCCAGGTTGTGGCTCTGATCCATCATTTCTGGGGTAAATAGAAATAGAATTCTCAACAGACCAATAACAAGCAAAGAGATTGAATCAGTAATCAAAAGCCTCCCAACAAACAAAAGCCCAGGGCCAGGTGGTTTCACTGGTGAATTCTACTGAACACTTAACAGAAGAATTAATACCAGTCCTTCTCCTCCAAAAAAACTGAACAAGAGGAAACACTATGAGACTCATTTTACAAGGCATCACCCTGATATCAAAGCCAGGTAAGGGCACCACAAGAAAAAATTATAGACCAATATCCCTGATGAATATAGATGCAAAAAATTTTAATAAAGTAGCAAGCTGAATCTAACAGCACATTAAAAGGATCATTCACCATGATCAAGTGGGATTTATCTTTGAGATATAAGGATGGTTTAACATATGCAAATCAACAAATCTGATACACCACATTAATGAAAAATAAAAATCATATGATCATCTCAATAGATACAGGATAAGTATTTGATAAAATACAACATCTTTTCATGGTAAAAATGCTCAACAAATTGGGTATAGAAGAAATGTTCCTTGGCATAACAAAGGCCATAGGTGACAAGCCCACAGCTAATATCATACTCAATGGCGAAAAGTTAATTCTTTTTTTCCTCTAAGATGAGGAACAAGAAAGACAAGGATGCCGACTCTTACCATCTCTATTCAACGTAGTACTGAAAGTCCTACCCAGAGGGATTAAGGAAGAAGAAAGGCATCCATATCAGGAAGGAAGAAGTAAAATTATCTTTGTTTGCAGATGGCATGACTTTATATGTAGAAAACCCTAAAGACTCCACCAAAAAACTCTTAGAGCTAATAAATGAACTCAGTAAAGTTGCAGGATACAAAATCGACATACAGAAATCAGGTTCATTTTTATATATTAACAATGCGCTATCTGAAAGAGAAATTAAGAAAGCAATCCCTTTTATAACAGCATCAAAATCAACAAAATTAACCAAGGAGGTGAAAGACTTGTACACTGAAAAGTATAAGACATTGATGAAAGAGACTGAAGGAGTCAAATAAACGGAAAAGTCTTCCATGGTCTTGGATTGAAATAATTAATATTGTAAAAATATATTGCGCACAGTGATCTAGTATTTAGGGCAATCCTGATCAAAACTCCAATGGCATTTTTCAGAGAAAGAAAACACTGTTTAAAAAAATTGTTTGGAACCACTAGAGATCCCAGAGAGCCAAAGCAATTCTGAGGAAGAACAACAAAACTGGAAGCATCACATTACCTGATTTAAAGCTATGTTATAAAACTGTATTGTAAAACAATAGTAAACAAAACAGTAAGATATGGGAATAAAAACAGGCCAGTAGATCTGTGGAACAGAATAAGGAACCGACACATAAACCTATGCATATGTGGTCAGCAAAGTTTTGACAAGGATACTAGAACACACAATGGGGAAAGGAATGCCTTTTCAACAGATAGTTTTGGGAAAACTGGATATCCACAAAAGAATAAAATTGGACACCTTTCTTATACCACTCACAAAAATTTGAAATTGATGAAAGATCTAAATATAAGACCCCAAACCATAAAACTTCTAGAAAGAAACATAGGGAAAAAATCCTCACATTGGTCTTGGCAATGATTTCTTGGATGAGACACCAAAAACACAGGCAACAAAAACAAGTGGGTCTACATTAAACTAAAGAGCTTCTGTACAGCAGAGGAAACAATAAATTGAAAAAAAAACTAGAGAATGGGAGAAAATATATGCAAACCATATACTGGATAAAGGGTTAATATCTAAGATGTATAAAGAAACTCATACAATTTAATAGCCAAAAAGCAAATAATCCAATTTAAAAAGGTGCGGAGGACCTGAATAGACATTTTTCCAAAGAAGATATACAAATGGCCAATAGGTATACAAAAAGATGCTCAAAAGCATTAATCATCAGAAAATGCAAATCAAAACCACAGTGAGCTATCACTTCACATCTGTTAGGATGACTATCATCAAAAAGATAGCAGACAACAAATGGCAAAGACGTGGTAAAAAGGAAACCCTTATATACTGTTGGTGGGAATGTAAGATGGTACCATCATATGGACAATAGTATGATACTTCTTCAAAAATTAAAAACTGAACTACCATAGGATCCAGCAACCCCACTCCTGGGTGTATAGCCACAGAAAATGAAATCACTATCTTGAAGAGGTATCTGCACACCATGCTCATTGAAACATTATTCACAACAGTCAAGATACGTACACAACCTAAACACGGTTCAGTGTAGGAATGGATAAGTCACATATATATATATACACACACATACACGCGCACGCGCACATACGTACATACACAACGGAGTATTATTTAGCCATGAGAAAAAAGGAAATTTCGCCATTTGGTACAACGTGGATGGACCTTGAGGGCATTGTGCTAAATGAGACAAGTCAGACAGAGAAAGACAAATACCATATGATCTCACTTATGAATGGGATCTAAAGTCGAACTCATAAAAACAGAGACCAGAATGGTGGTTACTAAGTGCTAGAGGGTGAAATGTTGTTTAAGGGTACAAACTTACAACTAGTAGATAAATAGGTTCTGGAGGTCTAATGAACAGCATTATGATTATTGTCAATATTGTATTATAAAGTTTAAAGTTTCTAAGAGACTAGATCTTAATTCTTCTCACCACAAAAAAAGAAATGATTATATGACATGATAGAGGTGTTAGCTAATGGTGGTAATCATATTGCAACATATAAACATAACAGACCAACATGCTTTATACCTAAATGTTATGTGTTAACTGTATCTCAATAAAAATAAACTTTCTCTTAAAATTTCTTTTAGTGAGAATCTTTGAATGGTGATCTTAATTTTGTCTGTCTAAAAACATTTATTACCATCACTCATTCTTCAAAGATTTTAGTGTACTGTTTACTGTTCCAGGTTGGAGATATTTTCTTTCTGTTCATTAGAGATATAATTGCACTGACTTTTGGGTTCACTTGTGGCCATTAACTGTTGCTCATTTGAAGATGACTTTTCCTTTCCCCCCACCTACCAGCTTCTCTTCATTTTTGGTCTTCTGCAGTTTCTCGGTGGTATACCCAAGTATAGAGCTTTTTTAGTATCATTTTTGAATTTGCTGGGCTTCTTGAAAATGCAGATCGGTGCCATTGTTTGAGGAACTCCTTTACAATTAGGTCTTTTTAAAAAATAAATGTATTTATTTTTGGCTGCACTGGGTCTTCCTTGCTGTGTGCAGCCTTTCTCTCGTTGCTGAGAGCTGGGGCTACTCCTCGTTGCGGTGCGCAGGCTTCTCATTGCAGTGGCTTCTCTTGTTGTGGAGCACAGGCTCTAGGAGCGTGGGCTTCAGTAGTTGTGGCACGTGGGCTCAATAGTTGTGGCTCACGGGCTCCGGTGCACAGGCTCAGTAGTTGTGGCGCATGGGTTTATTTGCTCCGTGGCATGTGGGATCTTCCTGGACCAGGGCTTGAACCCTTGTGCCCTGCACTGGCAGGTGGATTCTTAACCACTGTGCCACCAGGGAAGCCCCACAATCATGTCTTAATATTGCCGTCTCCCCATTATTTTTCTCATGTCCTAGAACTGATGAAGCATAGGTTACACTTTCTCACTTTATCCTTAACTCTCTTCCCTATTTTTCGTTTTTTATTTTCTGTACTGCATTCTGGCAATTTTCCTCACAGCTTTTTTTCAGTTCTAATTTTTACCCATCATTTGAGGTTTTATTTTTGTCTATTCTATCTTTTCTTTACAGAAGGCCTATTGTGTTTTTTTCCTAATATGGTAGGTCCCCTTTTATATTTCAATGTTCTTTGTAGAAACTTCTAAGTTTACATTTTATTTATTTATACACCGGTTATCAAGTAATTATGCTTACAGTGTTCTATAATTACAACATACGAAGTCTTTAGGGGGCTGTTTCTTTCATTTGCTGGGTTTCTGATTCTCACTTATGATGCTTTATTTCTTTGGTGCTCAGTTATATTTGACTGTGATGTTTACTGCCCTTGAATTATTTTCTCTATGGGGATTTTTTATTTTTTTGAAGCCTAGAATAAATGTCTTCTTTTAAAAAGAAATTGTATTTATTTACTCCTATTTGGGGGTATTATCTGTCACCAATCATGTAAAATAAGTTGATGACTTGAGATTCCATGGATCAACCTGTTGCAAATCTGTGCACAAATGGGGTGTGGCCACAACTTATGGACATTTTTTCCCTCTTGCTCTATCATCAAGGCATTCTCTCCTGCAACACTGCAGCAGGAGGTGGTTTACTTCCGGTTCCCACTTACACTGAGAGTTTTCATTTGGGGTCCAAAAGGGATGTGGCCACCTTAACTTCTCTCCGTCTTGATTTGCGACAATATTTTTTAAAATGGCCAGAACAGTTAAATGCCTAGAAAAGTGACTTTGATGCTAAGGCTCTTAATTTTAAGTTCCATTTTCATTTTAACTGTGTTGTGGTAGTTCCTTTCAGTCATAGGAGGTGTTTTTTGTTAAAGACATTTTAAAAATTTAAGTTGTTTTCACCTAAAGTTTTGGCCCAAATAACTTAATTTCCCACTCTTGGAATCAGAAATCTGTGTATGTATGCATGTTTTAGAGATGTCCCATACAGTATGGTTAGGAGACAGTCTCTGAAATGATGTATTCTAAAATGGCCAGAGGATATTACTTTGGAGCCCGTTTGTCAGGCTTGAAGTCAAAAGGCCACCTTCTTTGTCCTCAAATACCACCTTTCAGAATGTGGCATTGTCAGGAGACATGCTTTGTCCCTTTATTTTGATAAAGCTCATCAATACCATCTACACAATCTTGAAGTGAAAATGATTGTCAGGTAAGTTCTAAGGACTTGAGCCTCCCTGCACTCAGCTTGGGTCTTCAAATCTCTGCTAAGCAACTGATATGTTTATGAAACTTAAGTTTATAAAGCACTTTAACCATCACCTCCTAATCTGACCTTCACAACATCCTTGGGAGCTAACCAGGGCAGAAGAGTTACTGGTCTTTCACAGAGGGAGTTAGCTGGGACCCTAAGATATTGGAGTGGGACCTGAGAGTCAGGACTCACTCTCCTTATTGAATGCTCTTCAACTATAGGGCTCAGCGTCATTGGAACGCTAACATCCAACAGTCACCAAACGATATTTTCAAAGCCGTACTGCCTAATATTCTGACGTCCCTAATTGATCTGTGAGAATGAGTATGCTTTTTAATACTCGACCACAGCCCATTTTCTCACAAGTTACATAAATGCCCATCCCGAAAATAAAAGACCTTCAGTAGTTTTATTACTGCCGTGACTGCCAGTTCTACTGTTGACTACAATTTTGAGAGTTTGTATCTTTTCTTTCCTGCCTGTTTTCACCTTTTCTTTCTCCCTCTCTTGCTTCATCTTTTCCCTCTCTTCTTTCTTGCATTCTTGCTGTCTGACTTTTCTGTCTTTTCTCTCCTGTTTTTTCCCTCTATGGACTGCTTTCTATTTGAGTTTGGATGAAATCGAGCAGGGGAATTTAGAAGCGGGGGGAAGAAAGGGGGTTACATTAGTTTCACCTGAGTTGTGTTTTCCAGCCTCAGGATTTGGTGTTTGAGCAAAAGATAACTCCGCTGAAGCCTGTGTGAACTTAGTGTAACTCGAATATCCCCAGGCCTCAGTATGTTAATGAATAAATGACATTAACAGTTAAGTCTTCATGTTACTAACTCTAATACCAGACCAAGACATAATTTCCAGCCCCAAGAAAAGAGCCCCCGGCCGGTAACTTGGCAGGGCATCGAGGGTTGGCCATCACTTGACATTGTCCTCTGTCCCTCTGATGCCTATCGCGTTGCCTTCCGTGGCTGCCTCCATGGGTGCACATCCCTGTAGATGACCCTGGCTGCCATATGCTTAATCCTTAAGTCATCTCAACAATTCACTGACTTGAAAAATAAGAAACAGCTCCCTCCCTCTGCCTTACATTCAGACGGAGCTCCACAGCAGAGCTGTTTATGTCCCGACACGTTTGAGTTTAATAATACAGTCACACTTGAGTTTATAGGCAGAAACCTCTTTGTTCCCAAGGTGGGCAAACCCACAGAGTAGGTGAGTCAGAGAGGATCTTAGGACCAGCTGCCGTGCCCACCTCCCACCCAGACTCACAGATACCTCCCTCCTCTTGGTGAATTCCCATTGTCTGAGAGGCTTCTGAGGTCCTCCACACTTAACCCCACCCAGGGGTCTGAAGCTCAGTTTGGGACATGCTATGATGTATTCCCAGGAGCCTCCGCAGCTCTCATGATAATCAGAGGAGCAAGGACACAAGCAGGCAGTAGAGATGAGCCCAAGTCTCCACAACTGTTGTATCTAGATCTTGAGGTAAAGCCCATGGGCCCTTTGACTCACTCTGCTGGTTACCAATATCCATTCTTCCCTTCTTTGGAAATGAAGTTTTAATTATATTCGAGGTGACAATGTACTCTGAAAGTCAATCGTCCCACTCCCTTGTGGATAGGTGTGGCCACCGGACAAGTTCCAAGCAATGAAGCCTAAGCAGAAGTGGTGGTGGGTGGGGGGACTCAGGAGACTCCTTAAAGGAGGAGCAGACAGCTGCTCAAGTACGTTTTGACCTTTCTCCCTTCCTCTTTGCTTTCTGGAACGGGATAGGACGGCTGAGGTCCTAAAAACACTTTTGTATCATAAAGTGAACTTAAGGATCAAAGGTGGGCACGAAGTTAGGATGGTGACCCAGAAATGTAAGAAGGAACCGGAGCCCCAATGACAGGGAGTAGTTATATCTGGATTGGCTACTTCCAGATTCTTATTACCAGAAACAGAAAACAAATCTACGTGTGTACTGGCTCCTGTTGTTTACTATTTCCTGTTAATACCTGCCTCTGTCTAGTTCTAGCTGATAAAGCTCTCTGGCTGTGAGCTAGGTTTGGAGCAACTTTTCCTGGGGTCCTGTGCCAGCTTTCCCATGCTTATCTGTGTGCTTCAACAATTCATTCAAGCTCCCTGTGCTTAATTTTCTCATGTGAGAAACAGGATAAGCAGAGCAGGTGTCTCACAGTAATAACAGGGTCAAATAAGGTAATACTATGAAGCTCTTAGACGAGCCCTTGGAACACCGTCTTCATTAAATATTTGTTATTACTACATGTGAAAGAAAACCTGTCCCTATGTTGACTGAGTTGGACAAGTTCGGTGCTATTGTATCTGCAATTTCATTTAAATGCCCAAGATTCACTTTTCTCCTTTTGCATTTCAGAGGAGGCTGGACCTCCCAGCTGGTAAACTTTGCTTCCCCCTCACTTGTAGAGAGGCGAGAGGTGTGCGTATGTACTTGTATACACAGTTTCCCCTTGGTTTCAGACACCAGAGAATGATCTCACTTTAATAAAAATCATAGATCTAGCATCTTGCCTTCAAGCTCAGGGTCAGTGACAACACTGGCAAGCCCACATTTTCTTTGTTTAGGATTCCAAGTTGTTCTGCACACTTTTCATCAATGCCATCACTCCCACTCAGCATGAAAATATAGACATCTCTGCGACACAGGGCAGGATGGTATGGCTCTTACAAAACTTTGTAGACGCATGTCACTATTGTGCAAAGAAACAGAAGAGGCCCACTTCAATCCAAGGGCAGAAAACCTCAAGAGGAAATCAGTCCAGATGCCCCTCACATGCCTCCCTCGGACATGAAAATAGGAATGGCTGAAATTGAAAATGACGTGGGAAGAATGAGGCATCATTTGTAGGAGACACCAGAATACAAAGCTTATGAATGCTCTTTGTTCCCACTCCATGATTCGGCATCTACTGTTGACCGGTTATCATTTGCATCCTTTTGTGCTGGGCCACCTCAGAGATTTCCCATTTTTGGAGACAGACGATGAATTCCAAACCCACTCTGAATAAGCCAATTGCTGACCATTTGTTTCTCGAACAAGGGTGAATGTATGGGGCTTGTTTGCGGCAGGATGCCTGCACTCTGCCTTCTTTCTGCCTTGATAATGGGGAGGCGACAAGATAATGGCCAGCCCTCGGGGGCAGCCCCATGAGGACCCCCAGCCAGGCGCACAGGATGGAGGAGGCTGGTTTTAGTTCATTTTCAGAAGGTACTGGCTCAGATTTTCCCCCAGTTTTCTTCTTGGATCAAGACAGAAACAGAATGAAGAGGAATCAAAGCAAAGAAATAAACCTAGAGAAAACAAGGACCACATGTACCATTCTACCTGAGCCTCCAGAAGATGACAGCCACATCAGCCTGGAAGAGGGGGTTTGGAGTTCAAAGGAGCAAACTCCTCATATATAGGCAGCCAGAATGCAGGACTCACCCAGGCCTGAACCCAGGGCTCATTTCTGCAAGTCCGAATGACCTGGCAGGTTAACTGGGAAAAAAAAAAAAAAAAAAAAAATGCATCTACTCCTAAGCCTGCAAACACCCAGGAAACTCCTTTGGGCTCAGGGAGATTGGTGCATTCAAAAGTAGCAGCCCAAGGCCCTGTTTTGATATGCAGAGGTCAACGGAAGTTCCTGGTTTAATAAATGGTGAGAGGGAAAAATTCAAAATGGCAATTATGTTTTCCTGTCAGATTCCATGTGCTCCTCTGAGTTTTATCCTTGCTGTCTTCCTGATGCTTTTGATAATTATTTAATTGGTTTCCAATCTAAATAGATGCTGTCTGAACTGCCTTCCTGGGCTGGTAGAAAGAGTGATTATACAGCTCCCAGATGAATAAATACACAGAACTTTTTTCCTTCCCTCTGATCATAGAAAAGCAGCACTTTGGATTCATTGATAGACACAAAGTGAGGCCGAGAATTGAAGCAATTTCCTACACAATTTTAATATGCACATTTTTTGGGAAATAGCCTGGTATGTAATGACAGAACAGTCGCTTTACGAATAGCACCTGCATTAGCAAGAGTTGAGGGCAGGAGAAAGGGAAGAAAGGGCACTTTTTTTTTTTTTTTACATTTTTCAAATAGCATATTACAAGAAGAGAAAGTGACTCTTAGATCTAAAATTGAGTGATCATACATTCCATATAAGCACTGTATCTTAGATGTAGTGCTTCAGTAATAGAGGATCCCTATAAGAACTTTGAATTTGGACCATTTTAAGGCTTGATGAAAGAATATAATGCGTTCTTCTAAACTCAGACCTCTTTGTTGCTATCAAGTAAGAAATTTTAAAAACACTGTAAAAAAAAAAAAAAAAAAAGTACAGCACTGTTACAATTGTTTTTATTACTAGCCACTTCAATGCTAGTTAATCCCAAAGCAGCAATGTGAAAATGCCGTGAGTAATGTGATTTCAAACCAGCTCCTCAAGCGAGAACAGCAGGGCTAAGCAAACCAACTCCTGCCAGAGACTGGATTATACCCCTACCTTGGGATCTTGTTAGGCACTGTGGTGGTATTTAGGGGGACTTTCACTTTATATTGTTGGGTCCCTGCTCAGCTCTCTATCAGGCAGAATAATACCTGTGTCTTTCTGCAATCCTACAGTGTTAGGAGAATTAATGAGGTAATCCCATTGTAAAACATTTTGGCATCAAAAGCAAAAATGGGAGCTAAGGGGTATGCCTTTTGGAGAGAGACCCATCACTGTCTACTCTGAAGCCATCACTAACTACCCCGCACAGACCTAGTTGTCCCCTCCCATCTGTCCTTCTCTATGACACAAGTCACACTGTATTGTCAGTGTGTCCTCCACAGACTGGGAGAACTTGAGGAAGCAGGTCTTGCTCATCTTGGCATCTTCACAGCTAATGCACCTCCAGGCAGAGCAGGTACTTAACCTTTTTGAAGCAATGATAATTTATCGAACATTCTATCATCCAAAAGTATTGTCTTGACTCAACCTTCTTTTGGACAATGCACCAGCTGGTTATTTTGGTGAGAATGGACAACTAGGGCTGGATGTGGACCAGGAGAACCAGGTGGCCAGCTTACCTTCCCTTTGGTAACCAATGTTCACTTGTTTAACAACAACCACTCTGTGTTTTGACGAAACATTCCTCTTTAGGGTCATTACTGCTGTTTGGTTCTACACAAGAGCCGGGAATTATGACCTGCATGAGAACCTGTACCATTTGCTTTGGTCAGATGGAAGATGCTCTGATAGGAGAGGGTAAGGGGAAAAAATAGCATCCCTACTATGTGCTATCCATTTAGAACAACATGGTAGCTGGAATTGTGTCAGACTGGTGATCTGCAGATGTAATCTGGACTGCGTTCTTTTCTGATCAGTACCGATCTTTTTAAGAGATTGGATTTTGAATACTATAGGCCTAGCAGATCAAGTATAGCTCATCAGGAGTCCTATCAGGGCCCATCATCTCACATGTGACCCATTTCACAGATTAATGTGACCTCCCAGGCTCTAGCAGGCAGTTGAATTTGCTGTCCTGATTTAGTTCAACCCCCTTTAAAGTTTTCCTTGTGTTATGATATTAAACCAAGACCCAAGGCCACTCATCTGGCGAAGGTTGTCACAGTCAGCCTTCTAAAATTGCTCCCAATGGTCCCTACCTCTTGCTGTCTACTCCCTATATAATATGTGGCCCTTGTGTGTGTGTGTGGGGGGGGGGGCGGATCTAGTGATTTGCTTCTAACAAACACAACCCAGAAAAAAATGGAAGGAAGTCACTTCCTACACTAAGTTATCTGAGACTGACTTCTGTCTTGCTTGTGCTCTTTCTCTAGTACCCATGCACATTCTCTTGCCTTCTTGGCTTGTTCACTTTAATGAACCAAGTTCCCACATTGGAGAGGCCTATGTAGCAAGGAACTGAGGGTGGCGTCTGGCCAACAGCGAGCGAGGAACTGTAGTCCTCAGACCAAGCTGGTGAGGAACTGGGTCCTGCCCACAACCACTGAAGAAGCTTGAAAGCAGATCCCAGCCTCACTTAAGCCTTGAGATGATGTGGCCAGACCCAACCTTGATTACAGTCTTCTAGAGATCCTGGGCTAACCCCCTGACTGCAGCTATGAAGAAACCCAGAAGAAGACGACCCAGCTATGCCACGCCCAGATTCCTGACTCACAGAAACTAAGATAAAATTTGTTGCTTTAAGTCACTAAGTTTGTGGTCATTTGTTACACAGCTGAAAGTGTTCTGGTACCAATTTCAATGGAGGAGTGTGGGTGGGGTTTCCCACACCAATGAGCAATTCTCTGGGAAGCGTTTTTCCACACAGAGTGAGTAATTCTCCAGGACAACTGGGTATCCCACCATTCAACTCCATTCTGACACTACCTACCCAGAGACAGCAACACATTCCACAGATCCAGGGCTCAGTCTTACGAGACTGCCCCTCCCTCCACCACTTCAATGCCAGTCACAAGCCCAGGTTACCTGTGCTGCTGAATGACTGGGTATAAATCAGAGGTTCCCACAACTTTCTTCCTGAGTTCGATTAGCTTGCTAGAGAAGCTCACAAAACTCAGAGAAATATTTTTAACTTGCTAGAACACTTGTTGATTATAAAAGGATATAACTCAGGAAGAGCCTGACAGAAGAAATGTAGGGCAAGGTATGGAGAAAGGGCTTAGAGCTTCCATGCCCTCTCCAAGCTCACAGTTCTCCCAGTACTCCATGTGTTCACCAACCTGGAAGCTCTTCCAGTGCTGTCCTTTTGGATCTTGGGGTTTTTGTAGAGGCGTCATTACATACTCATGATTGATTCAACCTCTAGTCCCTCTCTGGAGGTCAGGGATGGGACTGAAAGTTCCAACCCTCTAATTACAAGATTGGTTCTCCTGGCAACCAGCTCCCATCCTAAGGCGGGGTCCAAAAGTCACCTCATTAACAAAAACATGCTTATGGCTTTCTTCATTGAGGAAATTCCAAGTGTTTTAGGAGCTCTATGCCAGAAATAGAGTTGCAGATCAATATTTATCTTAATACAAACCACAATATCAGAGCAGCTACAGAGAACTACATGATGGCAGAAGTAGAGCCTCGACCCCTTGCCTTTCATTCACCACTCAGTGCCCCACAGGTATTGGCAGCACTGAGCCCCTTTAACCAGCCAGCGGACATCCACGCTATCAAGCTCAGAGTAAAAAGGGTTGTCCTCCTTTCTTGGCTACACAGAAAGCTTCACAAGCATTAAAACAGCTGCAAATGATCAGAAATTAAACGGAGCAAGATAGAATATAAAAATGAACGCAAGTCACTAGAGTGTTATACTAGCAATTATTTCTGTGTTCAAGGAGGGAAGTCTGGTTCTCTGAAGCTACTTTCAGAGGAAGTTGGAGACAAAAACCCTCTCTCTGACCCCATTGTCCCTATCGGAGCCAGAGTCCTTGCGAGCCCAGGACGGAGCTGTGGGTGGGAAAGCTCCACGTGGGCCTGCTCAGCTGAACATGTGACCTTGCTGGATCCCCATGTCCATCTGATGCGAGCTGGAAATGGGGGGCGGTGGGGTGGTGAGCAGTGGTCCCTACATCATGACTCCCTTTCCCAAATTTCCAGCCTTGGCTTGGGGCCAGCCCTTCTGTCCTGCCATCTTCTGAGACTGAATAATTCCCTCCCTTCATTTATATTGCTTCTGTGAAGTGTAACTTTCTTGTTCCTCCAGAGCCTTCTTTTTCTAGGTTATGTAAATTTAGCTCTTCACCCTCCTTTTTACAACTTGCCCTCCAAACCTCTTGCTAGTTTATTAATTTTTCTTCATTTCTTACACATATGCACAGGTACACACCGTGTTGCAGGCTAAAAGGGCCATAGGAAACAAGATCAAGAAAATGGGAAAAATTTACACTGAGAAAGGGGAAAAAAAGTGAAACAGGAGTGAAGGGGGCAGGGCACAACCTTTGGAAGAATGACATAGCCCAAGGACATGATATAAACTGATTAGAACCAAATGGGTCCAAGATGGCAGACAAGTCAACTTCCACCAGACCTTAAGCCTCAGTATACGCTCACTGTAACACATCAGCAAACTAGGTGACACACCCACAGGTGCCATGACAGTTCTAAGACCGATGATTCCTGGAAATCCCTGTCCTTTCCCGAAATAGCTAGAATACTCCTCCCACTCGTTAGCATAGGAAATTACCCACCCCTATAAAAACTGACAACCCCATACCCTGAGATGGCCCATCACCTTCTGAGATGGCCAACGCTCTGTCTGTGGAGTGTGTTTGTCTAAATAAATCCACTTCTTACCTATCATTTTTTTTCTCACTGAATTCTTTCTGCCATGAGACATCAAGAACCTGAGCTTCATTAAGTCCTGAAACTAGGTGTGGGATCTCAGTTGTAAAACTGCGGGTTTTGGCCGGGTTTGAGTCCCGGCTGAGTGGGTTCAAGTCCCAACCTGAGGTGCACTGTTTCAAAAGGAAATTTCTTTATTCTGATAGTAAGTGCATGGAAACTTGTTTGGGGAAGGGCACAGAATGAACATCATTTGGAAAAGATTATGGTTTTTGGAAATTGTATTAAGTTTCTTCCTCAAGATAAAGAGTTCTAATTAAGATCAGTCTAAAAGATGTTTTCAACACATGCAGGAGGGCTAAAGCCAAGAGATTTGTCTTTCTCTCATTACTTCTTTTCCTCCCCCACTCTCTCATCTCTCTCCCAGAATCTCACTGGGCCCCTGACTGACCCTGACCTACTCAAACAAGCTGCAAGGCATGGAGAGAAACAGAGAAGCCACCTTGCCTAGGGGAGAAGGCAAGGACAAGGGTGCTAGCTCTAATCCCTACCTCAGGGTAACTCTTAAAGTCAGCAGAGCTGCTCTGGGAACATATACCCTCCCTACCCTGCCTGTGAGCTTTCTAGACCACAGGTAAGTGCATTTACGAGACACCTGGGATGGTTTTACTGCATTACAGAAAATATCTGAGGCAGAATCGATGAATCTACGCCTTGTTTTTGTTTTTCAAGAAACCCTCTTGAAACCCAAGTTCTTTCTTATTTATGATTTCAAAAGCTTTGTTTCTTTTTTTTCCCCTCCTTTTTCCCTTTCTCCTTAATCGTTCTATTTTAAGGAGTTGAAAATGAAAATATTTCTGCTAGTCAGGACTTCAGTGTGGTCACTTCCGGCATTAGGGGCTAAGGAGGATGACCATCTTCTTCCCAGACTTCCCCTCTTACAGTAAGAAGGCAACAGAATGGATTGTGTCTCTTCTCTGTGGGCAGAAGAGGAGGATTTAGCCAAGCAAAAATGAAGTTCCTTAGGGATGAAGAGAGAAGGCAGATGAAGAGACCCGGTGCTCTTCAGCCTCCAAGAGCAGTAAGTGGGTGCGTTGGTGCCACAGGTTACCTATATGTTATGTCTGTGGCAGGGAGAGTAATGCACCCCTCCACAGACGCCCATGTCCCCACCCCAGAACCTGTGACTCAGTCACCTTACATGGCAAAAGGGACTTTACAGATGGGATTAAGGGGATGAGTCTTGAGATGGGGAGGTTGTTCTGGATTATCCAGGTAGACCCAATGGAATCATAAGGGTCCTTACAAGAGGGAGGTACTAGGGTCATGGAAGGAAAGGGTGATGTGACAATGGAACCAAAGGTTGGAATGATGCACTTTGCAGGCAGGGTCATGAGCCAAGGCAGGCAGGTAGCTTCTAGAAGGTAGAAAAGACAAGGAAACATTCTCTTCTAGAGCCTCCAGAAAGAACAAGCCCTGCTACACCTCACTTTACCCCAGTACAACTGATTTTGGACTTCTGACCTTCCAACCGGTAAGGTAATAGACTTGGGCTGCTTTAAGTGACTAAATTTGTGGTGATCTGTTGTAGCAGCAATAGGAAACCAATACAATGTCTTGAGCACATCTGTCTCTTCCTTTTCTGTTCCCTTGCCCATTTCTTCTTCCTTTTCCACTCCCGCCCCACCCTCACTGGCTTTCTGTCAATCAGTAATCAGCAGGGGCTGCCCTGAGGAAGTGCTGTTGGGTCCCTATAGCCTGGGAATTCTCACCCTGGTCACAGTTCTGAAGGCCTCTCCCAGCCCAAGAACCCAATTGATGAGCAACCCCTATACTTTCTGCCTCATGCCTCCCGTCAGCCTGGATACCTTCAACGCACACAGCAAAAATCTGGCTTGGGCCTGACTGATGACTTCAAATAGATTATTTCTTTCAAGAAAATCCAGACACCTTGATATGGGCTTTAGATGCTATGGGCTATCAACTCACAACTGTGTAAGGTAGGTACCGTTACTCCCATTTACCAGAAGAGAAAAGAGACAAAATTACTCCTCCGAGGTCACAGAAACCAAAGCCCACCTAATTACAAAGACTCCCCAAGACAAACGCTTGCAGGGTAAAGATTCTCTTTAGTGAATATCCTGATGTTTACATTCTGTCCACTAGATGAAGCACAGCAGGCATCTCACTACGAGCACAGTCATTTCTTATGATTTGCTTCCTAGATGGCTCTCATCCGGGTAGCAGTTTGGTTTAGTGAGCTTTGGGGTTAGAGCGCTCATTGAATCCCAGCTCTAGCTGTAAGATCTTGAATAGCATAGCAAAGTGGCTACTGAAATTATATACAACCTTCAACTCAGCACTCTCAACCCTGGGAATATTGTCCTTAGAAGTAAAAGAACAAGTCACTTAAGACTGTACATACGAGGATGGTTACTGCAGATATATTTATAGTAGGGGGACAAAGGAAAAATAAATGCCTACTGTATGGGAGTGGCTGAATTAATGGGCTATATCCAAACTATGGATTATGCAACCATTGGAACACTGAGCTAGATCTACGTGAGGTAAGTGGAGAATTCTACAAAATACTACATAGTGAAAATACAATATACAGATGTGTGTGCATGTTATATATACACAGATAAATAACAATCCCAGTTTTAGAAATCAATGACAAAACTCCTTATTTGAAATTATATAAGAAAGGAAAAAAGGTATTTAATATATTACAGACAAAATTCAATACCCATTCTTAATCTTTAGAAATTGCAATTGCAATGAAATAGTGTTAGATAAATAAGTCTGTTACAAGATAAAATACTTCTGTCGTAACCCCAAAGGAAATATTATGCCTAATAGGAAGCATTAGAAATATTCCCGTTAAAGTCAAAAATAGAACTTGATGATGTGCTAGAAGTATAGGCAACACAACTGGGTAAGAAAAAGAAATCATAATTCTAAAAGCTGGAAAGAAACGTGAAAAATTATTTGCAGGTGCTATGACCATATGAAACCAACTGAAAAGTTACCATAACCAATAAGAGAACTCAGAAAGATATTAGGTGTATAAGAACAGAAACATCAGCTTTCACATACATAACCCCATAGATGATATAAGACTACATGAATATAACAACCAACACAGGAATTACTGACAATATGTAGGCCTCCTAATATTTCCAATACCCCTGAAGACCTAAGAAGACTTTTTAAAAAATGGAAACACACACCATGACACAGATGTGAATTTTCCATAACCTAATTGATAAGTTTAATATTTCCCAATTAAAACACCCCAAAGTTTATTCAGGAAAAAAAAAAGACAACTGGGTAATGTGATTCTAAAGCTCACATGAAAACATAACCAGGAAAACTCTGAAAAAGAACAATGGGGTAGAATGAGGGAGGTGGAAAATGTCATAGATATTAAAACATATTTAAAACCTTCAATTATTAGATCATAGTAATAATATATAAATAGACTGATGGAAGGGAATAGGAAGTCTAAAGGAGATATATACTCACACATACACACAGACCTATCTATAGAGAGGCTTGAAATCAGTATGATAAAGACATCTCAAATCAGTCATGAAATGTTTCAATAAATGATATTGGGATAATTGGAGAACTAGCTAGAAATATATAAAGTTAGATGCATGCTTCAATGGAAGTTGTGGGATTGTTGCCAAATGGATTAAAGCCTTAAATGCACTGAAACAATCAAAGTTCTAGACAAAAACATGGGGCAGTTGTAACCTTGGAGTGATGATGAGCTCTCTAATTTAGACTCAAATTTAGAAGTGATTAAGGAAAAGACTGGCAAACTCGACTTAAAATAGAAATTTCTCCATGGGGAGAAACACCATACGTAAGGGCAAAGGAAGAGAGAAACTAAGAAAAGCTATTTGTAACTCATATCACAGAAGGCTACCCCCCTAATATATGAAGAATGCCCAATTGAAAAATGGGTAAAGTAAAAATGAATAAGCAATGCATGGAAAAGGAGAAACAAATGTCTCTCATCTCAAACATAAAGAGATGGTCAACTTTATTCAAAAGAGAAATAATTCTAACTACACTGACTTAACAGGTTTCACCTATCAGACTGGCAAAACTCCAACAGTTTGATGAACACTGTTGGCAAAGCTATGGGGAAACAGGCATGTTAAACTCTATGGGTGAGTGGACAATTGGTCAGTATCTTCCAGAATGCTTCCCTTTACCTTTGATTCACCAATTTGTCCTACAGAGACACTAGCACTCCTAGGGAAAGACACATGACCCACTTGAGAGCTGATTCATTTCACCATTGTCTGTAAGAGCACACAATTGAGAACACCTCAGCGTTTTATTCAAGTTAAATTACGGAATTCGTTTTTATAAATTAATAAAGTGGAACATGATGCAGCTAATTAAAAAGACTTTAAAACACTTCACACTGATTTGTAAACATCTCTAGGATAGAGTTAAGTGAAAAAATAAAAAGCAACTTATGGGATAGTGTGTCCATGCTGTCATGACTAAACAAAGGGAGAAATACATCCATACATGCATTAAAAAGCCTCCAGGGGCTTCCCTGGTGGTGCAGTGGTTGAGAGTCCGCCTGCCGATGCAGGGGACGCGGGTTCGTGCCCCGGTCTGGGAAGATCCCACATGTCGCGGAGCGGCTGGGCCTGTGAGCCGTGGCCGCTGAGCCTGTGCATCCGGAGCCTGTGCTCCACAACGGGAGAGGCCACAACAGTGAGAGAGGCCCGCGTACCGCAAAAAAAAAAAAAAAAAAAAAAGCCTCCAGAAAGAGTCGATAGATTAATGACAGTGCTTCTCTTTTGACAGAGTTTTTGCTTTTCTAAGTATGTAAAAGCATTGCATATTCAAAAATTAAATATTTGAGAGTTTTTCTGTATTGATTTTTTGCCATCAGCATACATTATTTGAACAAGAAAAAATGTATTTTTCTTTTGAGAAGGAAACTTCAAAGTTCGAATTTGGAAGTTAGATTAAGTGCCTCTAAATTCCGGTTCCACTTCTGAGCAGCTGTGTGATAGTCTCCCTGCAGAGCTTTACTCCTAACATGCGTGTAATAGCTCGGCATGGGTTGTTTTGAGACTTCACTGTGGTAATGACTGTAAGGGGTTGGGGCCAGAGTAAGCCCTCAAGAAATACCACTTCTTATTCCCTCACAGGCTGTTGTGGAGAGAAGCCCATGAGATAAACTACCTAAAGCTGCTGGTGCAGGCGCTCAGTGAGTACTCATGTCCTTCCTTCCCTTTCCCTTCCAATTCTCCTGTAGCTCAACTCACGCTAGGCCTCATTGCCGGCCAATGTTCCCTGTCTGCTCAAAGTTCCTGAATCATCTTTCTTGGCAGTATGTCATCATAAAGGAAAAAATGGCTAAAGACTGGAAATAGTGATAGATTACTTGTTGTTTTGGAGGCTGTTCACCCTTCTTACAATGAACTTCCCTAATAACTGGAAACTACAGACCTGGTCTTAACAGCTTGGCTGGAAGTGGAATTATATACACAGCCAAGGAATCCCAGGGATTCAATTGGATGCAAACGAACAATTATGTTGACAAATTTTGAATTTCCAAGTGACCGAACTTTAGAAGATATAGAAAATTAATAAACCCATGCTTTTCAGCCTCTTCTGTTTTCTCTTGATGTTAATATTTGAGTTGAGTGGATCCTCTCAATCTATGAAGCAGTCAAAACTCAGATCTTGGTCATTAATTATCAATACTTTAACCAATATTTAAGTACCTGCTAAGTGCAAAGCATACTATTGGTCTCTGTGTGTGGTCTGAAGAAAATGAGTAAAAGTTATGACTTTACTTTAAAAGTCGAATAACGAAGTAACCCAGTCCTTTAGAGTAGGAAAATCAGTCATTCCAGCCCTATTAATTTTGAGTTTTTCTAAGAAGAGAGATTATTATGCTTTAAAAGTTGAATAACAAAGTAACCCAATCCTTTAGAGTAGGAAAATAAAATATCATTCCAGCCCTATTAATTTCAAGGTTTTCTAAGGAGAGATTATTATGCTTTAAAAGTTGAATAAAAAGTAACCCCCCAAAAAAAACAGTAACCCAATCCTTTAGAGTAGGAAATAAAATATCATTCCAGCCCTATTAATTTCAAGGTTTTCTGAGAAGAGAGATTATTATACCAACAATTTATATAAAATAGAGACAGGGAATGCCTTGGCTTCTTCTACCTTAGTAAGCTTCAACATTTTTGAAATACCAGTTATGTGTAAAGGATACATGTTGAATTTGATCATGCTTGACGGTTCTATAAGGGAGCGCTTTTAGGTGTTTACTATGCAATACTTTATAGGCAGAGTGTAACATTTGAAGACAAAAACCTCTTTCCAATAATATAATCTGTAGCGCAAGTCTCATTTGGAGCCCAGAGGGGAGAGGAGGCAGAAGTGGGGGCAGGATGGGGCACGATCTCATCAACTCCCACAGCCCTTCAACATGGGCATCGTAGTTCCCACTTTACAGACAATGTAGTGGAGGCTTAGGCAGAGAGGGGCCGAGCCAAGTCTCATCCAACAGTAAGCAGCCACATCCCAGATGTGCTGACGACACGGCCCGCGCCCTTCGTCTTCTTCACCCCACTGCCTAGTTCCCCTTGCTCTGTAGCCATTAGTGAGACAGAAGGCCAAGGCTAGACATGACCGTGACCATGGCATAGAGCATTAGCGACTGGGCACAGAGGAACCCAACTCCTTGCCTCAGCCTGCTTCGTGCAGGGAACTGAAAAACAGGCCTTGATTTTAGATTCCAAGCCCTTAGAGATGCTAACGATTGAGGGGAGGGAAATCTACCTTTCAGGCTTTTAAAAATGATCATTCAGCTACGGGGTAGTTTTAGAGTTCAGAACCACCTAAGCCCTAGGTTCAGGGTACCACATCTTCCACATCCCCCGGGGCCCTGTACATGGCGTATATTGGGTTGGCCGAAAAGGTCATTCGGCCAATGACCTTTTCAGCCAACACAGTACTTCCCGAGCTCTCCTTCTGAAACTTTCCCTCCCCTCAGCAGTATGCTAGCTCTTCAACAGGTTGTGTCAATAACATTTTTGTTGCAGACTTCTGTTTTATATCCTGACTGATTTTTCATTTAGACACTCATCATTTTAGAAATCCCAGGGCAACTTGGAGTTTCCAGGTTGATCTCAAAACAAGACTGTTTTATCTGTTCCAGTCTGCGTTCCATTTTGCAGACTTCCCGTGCATTCTTCCATAAGCTATGTGAGCTCTCCACCAAAAAGTAAAGGAACCTCAAGTTGATCTGGCAAGAAAAATAGAAAAGCTGCTGGTGCAGGGGTATAGACCTTGCTCTGAATTATCGGAGGTAAAACTCCAGACGAAATAAAAACAGCAACTACTTAAGGACTCTGAATATTCAACAGAAGCAGGTGGGTGAATTGCGGAGCAAGTGAATACTTGAACAACTAATGCGGCAACAATGACTCTCCTGGTTTTATGTTTTTCTTTCTACCTGGGTCTTCCGGCTTTGACCAAAAGGCAAGCCAAATAGGGAAACTGCACAGTGGACATATACAACTAAACTCACAAAATCCAACCTTTCTGGCCAAAGGATTGGCAATAAGGGCCTAGTAAAAGCTGTAGAGTATTGTGAAAATCCTACTGTTTTCCTCTCTTTTTTCTCTATCAGCCTGCCCCAAGGCCAGTCACATAGTTGCCACAATAGCATGAACATCTAAAAATTCTGAGATAGGTTTTACCTCTCCAAATAGAGGAATCAGGAAAATAGGTCCCTGTTGTGCAAAGAGTATGCAGGTAATTCCTGTTATTTTTCTCTTTTCCTCTTCATTTCTCCCCAAGCGTAATAGTCATGGTGGTCACAACTCTAAGAAAAACCCTGTATTTCCAGCTAGATGAGTAAGGAAAGAAGACTTAGGGAACCAAAAAGAGTGAAAGAAATACTGCAGAGGACAGAATGAGAGGAAAGGGACCCCCTAATATATATGAGTTGATACAAATCTCAGGTTCACCCAAGCTGTAAATTTGAAGCACACACCCCAAGAATCACATGCTTTGACAAGTGAACTACCATATAAGCCACTCCTCTCGTCCCAGACTACCCTTTAATGGCGTATGCAGGAACAGACCCATACAGCATAGCAAAGGCTTCGAAAACTGAACTGACATCAGAACCACTGCCCTCAGAAGGCAAGACAGACTGATTACCTGCTAAAAGTAACAGAAAAAAAAATTATCTTCTCCAGATCTTAGTAAAACCCAGAGCTTCACAGCGTAATTTACAAGATGTGCAGGATACAATTTGAAGTTACTCGACTTACCAAGGATGAGGAAAAAATATGATCTACTTTCAAGTAAAAGACAGATGTCAGGGCTTCCCTGGTGGCACAGTGGTTGAGAGTCCGCCTGCCGATGCAGGGGACGCGGGTTTGTGCCCCGGTCTGGGAAGATCCCACATGCCGTGGAGCAGCTGGGTCTGTGAGCCATGGCCGCTGAGCCTGCGCGTCCGGAGCCTGTGCTCCGCAATGGGAGAGGCCACAGCAGTGAGAGGCCCGCGTACCGCAAAAAAAAAAAAAAAAAAAAAAGAAAAAAAGACAGATGCCAACTCTGAGATGACCCAGATGTTGGAATTATCTGAGAAAAACTTTAAAGTAGCAATTAATTATAACTATTCTTCATGAGGTGAAGCGCACTCAGAGTAGGGAGGAGGGGAAGGGGATTTAATTGCTTGCTCCCTCTTATCTCCTGTGTCCCATGGGTCAAAGTTTGCCCTACAAGTGCAAACTACCATATATATATATATACATGTATATATATATATATATACATATATATGTATATATATATATATATATATATAATTTTTTTTTAAACCTTCCAGCTCCTTTGGCAACCCTTTGGCAAGTAAGAGACCACGTCTTACAGCAGGAGTTAGAAAACTTTCTGCAAAGGACTGAATAGTCAGTTTTAGTGTTTGCAGGCCATACAGTCTCTTTTACAACTACTCAAATCTGCCATTAGAGTGCCAAACCATAAATAACATATATACAAATGGGCATAGCTGAGTTTCTTTAAACTTTCCCTATAAGAAATGGCAGTAGGCTATATTTGGGCCACAGGTCACAGTCTGCTGATCTATGTCCTATAGCTTAACTCTTCATCCAAAGCTGGAAGTAGCAGGAGGATACAGAGGTTCCGAGACGATGGGGTACATGATCAAAACCAGTGAAGTTTGTCATCTGAGTCCATTTTTGCATCTCCTTTACAGTAAGTTGTGTCCATCAGTCTGAAGCAATGTCATACAGGATATAATGCACTGTGGACAAATCTACATCTGAAGTAGATGTCAGTTCTAGTAAGTAACTCATTGCTCTTTCCAGAACAGAAGGAATGCAAAATAAATCAGCCTGCCACCAGCTGTCAGGGTGGTCTCCCCAGGGGTGGTGCCAGCTAAGTTGATAGACTTACCTGCAGTCGATGGCATCTGGTACACACTAATACATGTGCTCACTCGCATGGGGCCATCCACACAGCTCTTAGACTCCATAGTCACCCGTTTCAGCCTGAGACAAAGACTATATGCTAGTATGTTTTGGGAGCTCAAGACAGTAAGAATAGAAAACAGAGCTAGGTACAGAGGATGGGAAGCAATGAAAGGTAAAGTGTTACCATATGGACACTGGTTCACAGTGAGCTGTGAAGAAATTCAGCTGGTCACTCAGCAGGTTCACTGGCTCAGCTGTGTGGGACACCTCCATATAGGCTATTCTTTGCTACAGCCATGGTAGGGAGGGAAAGAATTTATCTGCTGGCTCCTTCCCATCTGCCAATGGTAAACATGTGCCCAAAGATTTACTTGGCTTGTCTTTGCCTTTTCAGCAGGTACTTGGGAAACTGCAGCATGCAGTTGAGTCTCTGGAAGTGGCCATAAGAGCCAAAGGCTCTGTAGCTGGTTGTCCGCAGGCAGCAGAGCCATTTAAATGGGTTCACAGGGCGTCAACTGGCCATAACAGTGGCTTACGTGAAGCCATGCTGCCTGTGGACTGGGAGACAGGTGAGGCCAAAGAATCTCGAGAGGTGTCTAAATTACACCCACAAAGAAGCTCTCAGTGTTTACTTATTCAACAAATATTTATTACACTCCTAGGCACTGTACAGGATCTTGGGAAAACGGAAATGTTTTCTGCCATCAAGGAACTTTCTCTAGTGAAGATAACATAAATAAACATTTTGCACAATGTTTAGTACTGTACTATGGGTTTTTTAAAATGCCATAGCTTTCCAGAGGAGGATGTTCAACCATGCCTAAGAATTTTGGGAAAGGTGTTCCCAGAGAAAACCATGAATCGCATTCAATTTTGTAAAATTGAAGTCTTCGGTTAGAAAGGAAACTTTCTAAGAGCTCATCTGGCCAACGATGTACTTCAATCCCCCAAGTCTTTATTATCCTGGGACCCAAGACAAGATAAACACCACCGCAATCCCCACCTACCTCAGTCTGCATTACATATTCGGGCATTATTAACCATTTGCACTTTCCAGATCAAAGACATTGCATGTCTCTGAGCCTTTGTAAATAGAATCCCCTGCCCAGAACGCCCTTTTGCGTTGCTCAGGACAGATGACCTTATGTTGCCATATTATCCGCTCTGCAATTTCATGGCTTTAAACAACAAAGATTTGTTTCTTTTCATTGTTACCACTCAAGAGACAAGACTGATGATAGCTCTATCTTAACGTATTGTTTCCACAGTTTCTGTAGCAGTGAGATGGAAAAACGGTCAATCACCACTGGCATTTAAAGCTTCTACCTAGAAGTGATACACGCCACTATCCCTCACATCTCATTGGCTCAAGCACAACCAGTAGCCACACTTCAGTTCAAGAGGATAAGGACACGTTATTCTACTGTGTGCCAAAGAGGTAAGAACCAGAAAGAGTCAAGGAAGAGTATTAATGACTCACATTTCTAAAACTTCTCCACCTGCCTAATTCCTACTCAAGCCTCTAGATCAGGGGTCTCCAACACCTGGGCCGCGGGCTGGTATCGGTCTGGCAGCCTGATAGGAAGCGGGCCGCACAGCAGGAGGTGAGTGGTGGGCAAGTGAGAAAACCTTCATCTGCCACTCCCCATCGCTGGCATTACTGCCTGAGCCATCCCCCCCAACCTAGGCCGTGGAAAAACTGTCTTCCACGAAACCAGTCCCTGGTGCCAAAAAGGTTGGGGACCGCTGCTCTAGATTCAGGCCAGGTGTCATCCATTCAAAGCGGCCTCCCCGCTCCATCTCCCCCACCTTCCTGCTGGTTAAGGAGACCTCACCAGAGCTCCAGACACCATGCACCTACCTCATTGCACCACAATACTGCAGAGGTCTTCTCTCTCTGCTTGTCCCTCTCCCCAAGCCCTCTCTCACTTACCTCCATGTGCTCAGCACCCAGCACAGTGCCTGCTCTCGTCAACAGACACTCAATGCATGTTTGTTGAACTGAACAAAACTAAAACAGAACTTAAAAGGAAACTTCCTTCTTTTAAGAATCCATTGTAACAGTACTAAGTGAAGCGGCGCACAGCACTTTAAGCTTTTTTGCAATGCCAGTCTCTCCTCCCCTGCCGTTTATCAAATTAAAGTGACACATTCAGGCGATAAAAAGAACTCCCCATGCACGGAACCTAAATATAAACATCTTAGGAAACCTTTACCATCATCCGTCTTGCTGGTTAAGTGTACCTTGCCCAAATCCTCAAGTTTGGGTTTGTTTTTTGTTTTTTTTTTTCCCCTAAGCAGAGTTCAGCAAGGAGGTAGGGCCTAGATGGGGAAAGGAACTCATTTCCCTAGCTCTTTGCAAAGACAAAAATCAGGTCATAAGCAAAAGTCATTTGGAAATCTGATTTCTCTGTGGGCTCATCTATTCTACTCTGCTAAGTGGGTGAATCCCACGAGCACCAGTCCTGTCTTTTCTGGGCCGTTAAGAAAGAAGGGGAAATTGTACTTACAAATTTCCTCAAGCTCAGGCTCCTTTGTTGGTGGTCTCAAAAACTTAGGCCAAGTCCACTGTGGGGCTGAACACAGCCAAGGACAGCTCTGTGGTGATACTCGGCTGGCAGTGAAGCAGGGACGACATCTTGCTGCAACTCCACGCAGAAGCTCTACGAACAGCCCAAGCAGCCCCTTCCTAGGCCCTTTTTGTAAGGTGTGGTTCATGGGCCACACCTGGGGCCTCATTAGAAATTCAGAATCTCAGCTCCTCGCCGCATACTTGCTGAATCAGAGCACGCTTTTTCAGCAAGATTCCCAGGTGACTCTTGTGGACCTTAAAATTGGAGAAGCCCTGAGCCGGGCTCTGCACACAGTTTATGGAGGAGACGGATACGTGTAAGGACAGCTGTGCCCGTCACAGCCCCATCTGTTACTTGGGAGAGGTAAACACTCCTTGACCCATGAAGCACAGCACTGCCTTTATTCACTGTGTAGGAGACAGGAGGGACTGAGCGGGAATGCGGTCATGATGGATCCTAGGATCTCAGGGCCAGGTGCTCTGTGGACAGCACTCTTTATCATCATGCTGGTGGTCAGCAAGGTTGAAAAGGTGGACAGCCAATTTACCAAGGGGTGACCCAAGAGACCCAGAGATGCTGCAGAAACATTTCCAAAGGCTCCAGAGGTGCCCAGCCTCTTATACTACAAGCTACAGCTGGTATCTCATTCACAGCCTTCACCTTAGGTGAGGGGAGGGAGAGGTAGGGGAGCCGCAGGATTTGTGAGCTGGTTAAAACCTTCCAAGTCTGGGCTTCCCTGGTGATGCAGTGGTTGAGAGTCCGCCTGCCGATGCAGGGGACACGGGTTCGTGCTCCGGTCCGGGAAGATCCCACGTGCCGCGGAGCGGCTGGGCCCGTGAGCCATGGCCGCTGAACCTGCGCGTCCGGAGCCTGTGCTCCGCAATGGGAGAGGCCACAACAGTGAGAGGCCCGCGTACCGCAAAAAAAAAAAAAAAGCCTTCCAAGTCGTTGTTCTCCCTTCCGCAAATACGGGGCCTCTCCTGTCCTTGTCTATCTTCTCATCTGACTGTCATCTATTTCTGAGTGCCACCTGTCTGATGTTCACGATCTCTCCTTTCCTCGCTGCTGTCCCTCTTGTGTCACCACTCTTCACGTCACTTTGGTGCACTGGTAACTTGACTACCCTTTGATATGATCTCGTGTAATCCATCACTTTACACTTTCACGATAGACTATTTTAGTCCATGTCATTCCATCTACCCTGGGATGAAGCATTTCTCTACTGACGTTTGCTCCCTTTTCATTGTATTATTGTACCATAGACAATGGCATTACACATTTAGTGTGTTCTTTTGCGAAGGAACTAATACAACACACTGTCTATAGTTACTTGAAAGCAACTCGGCATGCAAGGCAAGACACGGGTAAAAATCTTGCTTCGTCATTTATCTCTGCTCTCTCCATCTCCAATGGCAACTGACCTTCAACCTACAACGTATTAAAATCGCTTCCATCTTTTAAAAAACCCAACTTTCTTCAGTATTGTTCTTCCTGAAGCATACCATCCCATCTCTTCCTTCCTTTTGGTGCCCTTAACCATCTTCCCTGCCTCCGTTTCTCTCTTTTTCACTGCCACCTAAGTGGACTTTCCAAAACCTACACTGTGACTGCACTCCCCTGCTTGAAATCTAGTGAGGTCTTTCGTCCATTAAATTTGATGGGAATTAACACAGACATTGCCCTTTGCAGCTAAGTCTCAGCCCCACTTACCAACCTTATTTCAAGTCGTTCCTTACCTGCTCAAATCATACATCCAATCCCATGGTGCTTTCAAAACACAGTCATCGTTTTTCCTTCTCCCTGTCTGTGCTCATAACAATTCCTCTATGTAGATGGCTTTTCCCTATTAATACCTGATGAAGTCTGCTTGCCTCTCAATACCCAGCTCAGGTCACCTCCCTTGGTGAAGCCTAAAGCCTTGCCTCACCTCCCCCATGTCTTAAAGTGTCTTGGCCATGCCTGTGTCTCATTCATTGCCATGTGAATAATTGCACTCTGCGGTATGAACTTCTTGAATGCTTGAAATTTTATTTTGTCTTTATATCCCAGCTTCTAATATAATGCCTGATATATAAAGGTACACAAATATTTATTAAATTACATTTCAAATGGGTTCCAATTTTTTTATCAGTTTATTACATACTAATGGTTTTAGATTCATAAGATGTTAAGAACTCAATCCAGAGAGTCATGTACAGAGAGGGGCATGACTGTAACCAAGCAGTACCCTATGAGGCCTTCCCAGGACAGGAGCACCCCCTCTGCCCCATCCCCCTTCCAATGTCCTCCACCTGCCTCTTGCTTATAGAAAAACTTTAGCCTCCTAGGCCTTCCCCGAGTTCCAAATAATGATTCAATCAGAGAAGTGAGAAAATTCAGAAACAAAGGAAAACAGTCAAGCAGGACAAATTAATAATAGTTTAGCCATTAAACAAAGCCAAGGACCTTTAGTTCCTCCTCGAGGGCTCTAGATAATATCCTGAGCCATGTCCTTTGAGCTGTTTTGCAGATACTGAAGCCCCCACCAGGTGGAAGAAATTAACTGTATGTTGACCACAAGCACATAGACCCCAGACCAGTTGGAACCAGAAGGTTGATGATCTTGACTCCCAGTTACCTCACCACCCACCAGTCAGAAGAATGTCCATGAGCTGATTTGCACCGTGCAATGCTCTCTCGCTCACCCTGTCCTTAGAAACCGTTCCCTGAAAGCCATCGGAGAGCTCAGGCCTTTTGTGCGTTAGCTGCCTGGACTCCCTGCTTGGCTCCTGCAATAAATGCTTCGCTTTCCTTCACCACGATTCAGTGTCAGTAGATTGGCTTTTCTGCTCATGGGAGAGTGGACTCAAATTTGGTTGTAAATCGCCAGGCCTCTTAGCCGGGAACTTCCTCTCCCCATCTGCTTTTGATTTGATCTGCTGGGGCTAGAGAAGTTGAAAAGCAACTTTTCTAGCCTCCTCAGCTGCCAGAGATTAGCCTGAATGATGTGACTACTGGGAAGGGGGAAGTGCTGGACCCATCCCCTCCCTGGCCAGATAGCCACTGAAAATGAGGCCAAGCTGGAGTGGGCAGCAGTGAGGCCTCTGTACTTGAGGAATTTGAATACAGAGAGAGGAGCCTGGAGAACTGCGAGTTGTTTTCACTTAAAACTTGTACACGTATAGCTGATTCCCTTTGTTATACAGCAGAAACTAACACAACATTGTAAAGCAATTATACTCCAATAAAGATGTTAAAAAAAAAACAAAACTTCACACTTGCTTTATGGGGCGGAGCAACGGACGCAGGCTGTATCGGGAGCACCTTACAAAACCCCACTTCACTTTGCTCAGTCTCGATTGCCCACTCAGCTGGCCTCCAAACTTAATGTGTATGGTTCCTTAACCGCGTTGCGTCCAGCTCTTCAGAGCCGTGCTGTGAGCAGAACTGAGTATCCTGAGGGTGCAGATCTGACTTTAGCTGGGGGTGGACCAACTTCTCAGCTGGCTCAGGGACCCCGAGTGGGCCTATGGGAGAGTGGTGTACTGTATTTCACATACAAAAGGTCTTCCGTACAACCCACCACTGCCCCCAAGGCCAGGGTGGGCAGCCATGAGTTTCAGGACTTGCCTGAGTCTAAATTTAGGTACCTTGAAATGTTAAAGCTTTCTGATGCTCCAATCAACTCTGTCTTGTGCCCAGACATCAGGGGAACTTTTCTGCTCTCAGAAGAAGTAGCTTCTCCTCGTATGTCATGCTGAGCTCACATCATCGTGAGATGACTCCGTGAAATGTACAAGAATTTTTCTAAAAATTAGTTGGATGTGTTTGTACGTGAGCAAGCATGTTGTGATCTCTATGTCCTCTATGTAAATAATTGCAATGCAAGCTTCTTAAGTATTGAAATACTTCTATTTTTTCCTGGAGGAAGGCTTCATATGTGTATCCATATTTTTAAGTTCTGAAATCTGATTTTTTCACACCTTGAGATATACCCAGAGAGTTATTTACTGCCCTAAAATTTCAAATCTAACAAAACCGCATTCATTTAGAAAGTGTTCATCTATGCCTCGGAAATCCTCAGGAGGAGAATGAAAGTGACAGTCAATGAAGTCGAGCTTCTATTGCGAGGAATATTTCTTACTCTCGTTCAAAGACTTTTGAAAAAGTGGAATATAAACATGATAGAATTGCAATTGATGCAGGGAACTCTGCATCAGATACTCCATCTACACGTGATGAAATTGAAAGCGTTGAATGCAAGCTGGCAATGCTCTTTGAAACAAAGCTATAGCTTGCCGTCCATGAAAAGATTATGGTTTGTGCAGAAGAAAAAGCTTTTCAAAAAACACCTCCTCAAAGTTGTCAAACAAGAGATGAGATTATTTGAAATTAAGTCAAAGGAAAATTTTTGGAGTCAGTTTATGAATAATTTCACCATCATCCTTCCCATAAAGAATCAAAGATTTATCAACAGCTGGAGCACTGCACCAAAGTAAACTCTCATCATGACACCATAGTTTTTTTAATGTGAACTTAACTTTTAAGTAATATTTAATTTTCAACTTCCATGGTTGATAAAGTTTTTCCTTTTATACAGTGCTTTTGAGTATTACTTTATGCTATTAATTATATTGTTAGTAAGTGATTTTAGAATAACCAAGTATGTTTAATAAGCATACTTTTAAAATTTCCATTTATAGTTGTTTTAGAGTATATTTAATTTTTTAGTTGTCACATATTAAATATTTGGTATCGTTTTTTATTTCACAAACTCTAGCTACATTAAAGAACAGAAAATGCCAAGATCAGTACTACTATTTCAATGTTATACAAAATAAATACCAAATTGCTGATATTAGCATTTTGCTTTGGTACTGTAATCACCAAATAATAAAACAATAAAAACCCATAATCAATATGCACGCAACACACACACACACACATACACATACACACACATACACATAAATAAACAATCATAGAGGGACCCTGAGGGCTTAGGATTTCTATATCTCTGTCCCTTATATTCCAGTTTCAACCATTTGATTAAATTGAATGCTGAAAAATGTTCCTAAAGCTTACCAAAATTAGGGCGATTACTCCAATCTGGGTAAAACTGTATTTTGGTGTCCTTTGTGTCGCAATGACATGGAATTTGCTGGACTTCAAGCTGGCCAAGCTTCCCTGTTTGTTTTGTCTCTTAGTACATGCAGTACAAGCAGTAAATCAGACATGACAGATTTCCTCCCTGCCTCTGTCTAAGATTGGGATTTTTCCATCACCAGCGCAGTGCCTTTGAGCTGGACCAGATCACTGGGTGCTGACCTCTGAGATGTTTTCCCTTCCCATAGCCAACTCGGCAGCACAACTCAGGTCCTCATTTCAAGAGGGGCCTGGGTTCTGATTCCCTTCTCTGAACTTTCTGGAGGATCCTCTGGGACCCATGAATATCTAATGAGAACTCTTTCAACCCATTCAGATTAGGTTTCCCCATATTCTTCAACAATAACATAAAAGGCAAAAAAGTATAGTTTCTAAACAAAGAGAGAATTTTTAGTAGGGCATTTGCAGGTATGGTAAAGTTTTCTTGTCTAGTTTCAGGTTCTCAGCCTGTCCCTGGGGAGAGAGAACCTGCTCACAAGTCACAGTTAGCCAGTGATTCAGCCAGGATCCCACCCAGGTCTAGCTGCCTCAAGAGCCCCTGTTCTTTCCACTCTATTCCTGAACAGCAGCAGCATCAGAATCCCCTAGAGGGCTGGGTCCCAGTCCCAGAGAGCTGGAATGAGGCCCACAAATGTGCATTTCTAATAAGATCCGAGGAGATGCGGGTCCTCAGACCACACCTTGAGACCTACTGCCCCATATAGTGGTACCCCAACCTGAGGGGGAGCTTGTTATGAAAGCCTCAAGAACTACTTCCAGGCTATTCTGATGCAGGTGATCCACAGGTGACATTTGGGGAAAATTACACATTGCTAGCAGCGGCTACATGAAAGTCCGTAGTAAATGTAATCCCAAATAACGTGGGCAAAATACAGTACTAAACAGAAGTTTAAAAATAATTAGAAGTGAAAGGCAGGGAACAATTAATTTTACACGGACAGTGGTAGGAACCAAAGATGATTTTAATGGGAAGGAGGCATTGGAGCAACATATTTTGCAGGATCCAGTGCAAAAGAAATCTGGGGTCCTTTGTTCAAAAAGCAGGAAAAGCATGTCATTAATGGTATTAAGCTAATAAAGTTTTTTCCTTTCTCAGTCTCTCAACTTGTCATGGCGTTTTTTATTTGCTATTTAATGACATCCTAAGTAAAGAAAAATTTTTAATTTTAAATTATTTACATATATTTTGTCATTTGTCTTTATGTGTGCAATGACAGTGTTAAATGCAAACTTAAAAGCATTTAATTAATATGCAGAATCACCGACATTATACAGTTCATATTTCGGAGCTTACCAGAACAGTAGAAATGCTGCACAAAACTAACCAAACTATTTTAATTTCATTTCTTGATCTATGCACATTGTACCAACACTCTCTCTCTTCAGCTTACTCGTGAGTAAGGGAGAAAGGACTAAAGGAAAAGGAACTATGGATTGCCCTACCTTGCCTTTTTTTTTTTTCTTTAGGTCATTATTTTCACTCAAGTGGTTGGCTGATCAGGGAAATAACATGAGTAAGAAAGGATAGGACAGGATTCCTTTGTCATTCCTGTTTCTTAGGACACCATTGCCTTCTTTCTGTGTTGCAAGCATGTTCTGGTTAGAGCAGAAAGCATGGCTTCTCCAGGCTATCAACATCCCCACTTAGTTGTAGAGGTAACACTCTTACATTGTACTCACTCACCTGGAAGTTTCATGCACGCTGAGCCCCCCAGAGTTCTGTGCTCAGGGGGCACTTTGAACACTACATGCGAACGAGGCAGCAGGGAACAGAGGCACCCACACTGCATGCATCTCAACCGCTCACGTGCATATGCCACTGTTCCATCAGGCTTCACTTGCAAAACCTAAGTTCAAAGATACAATTATTAAGTATTTGTTGTTGTTGTTCTACAACTTGCTTTTTTAAAAAAACTGAAGTATAGTTGATTTATAATGTTGTGTTAGTTTCAATTGTACAGCAAAGTGATTCAGTTATACATATATTTATACATATATATATTCTTTTTCAGATTCTTTTCCCTTATAGGTTATTACAAAATATTGAGTAGAGTTCCCTGTGCTATACAGTAGGTCCCTGTTGCTTACCTATTTTATATACAGTAGTATGTGTATGTTAATTCCAAGGTCCTAATTTATCCCTTCCTCCTTTTGCCTTTTGGTAACCACAAGTTTATTTTGTCTGGAGGCCTATTTCTGTTTTGTACATAAATTCATTTGTATCAGTTTTTTTTTTAGATTCCACATATAAGCGATATCATATATTTGTCTTTCTCTGGCTTACTTCACTTAGTATGATAATCTCTAGGTCCATCCATGTTGCTGCAAATGGCCTTATTTCATTCAAGGCAGAGACAGCAGAGCATCTAACCATCACGGGGCTCTTCTGAGTGTGGTAACCTGAGCAATTGCACAAGTTACCACAAAGCTGGCTCTGACTTGGGTGTTTGAATGAGGAGGCATAAAATGGGAGGGTACGAAGGGAATTCCAGTCTGAATCAGGTGGGGTGGACGGGGGTGGGGGGCTGTGGGCGGAGGGTGTGGGAGAGGCACGCATTCAGTACCATAAAAATGTAAGGGAAGGGCTTCCCTGGTGGCGCAGTGGTTGAGAGTCCGCCTGCCGATGCAGGGGACACGGGTTCGTGCCCCGGTCCGGGAAGATCCCACATGCCGCGGAGCGGCTGGGCCCGTGAGCCATGGCCGCTAAGCCTGCGCGTCCGGAGCCTGTGCTCCACAACGGGAGAGGCCGCAACAGTGAGAGGCCCGCGAACCGCAAAAAAAAAAAAAAAAAAAAAAGCTTAAATTCATATATAAGAATAAAAATAAATGTGAGGTTATTTTATTTTTATATGCTATATTTTCTCTCAAAAGCAAGAAACCTTCTCATGAAAACTGTATATGTTATTGATCAGTGTAATAAAAGTATCAGAAGATAGTTTTCAGGTTTTGATTGTCTAGAAGACATATTAGTTTCTTTAATAAAATTATAAAGAAATATTTCCACTTGTTTGTTACTTTTCTATATGAAACCATGTTTCTTAAATCATACTGTTACAACTCTGTCTCTCCCCTTGGTTATGACTGTGAAATATTGAGGCCCAATGCCCAGCCTGTTGGGGATGGTTTTGTAACATAGCTAATATTTTGTGAAAGAGTGACCTCTCTTTGCTTTTCAAATTACTATCATATGAGCTAAAATTAGGCCTCATTTTTACTTGTGTGATCCAAACTAGGAGAAAATTCTTACTAAGCTCCATTATCAGACTTTATATAAAAATACATTCCCTTTTTGTCCAGAGATTAGACATTGTATTTATAGATTAAAATAAGAATTCAGTATTTAATATTTCAATATAAATTTAAAATATTATGTCAAATACTTTGTAATGTGTCTTTTAATATACAAAGTTGACATGTTAGGGTTCAAAACTAAATTCTAATATTTGAGATGAAAGTGTATGTTGTAAATTTTTACCTTTTAATATTAAATTGAGATTATACAAGTAATTTATTAGTCCTTACTCACTGCAAAAGATGCAAACAATACAAATAAATAGCGGTCCTCCCTGAAAATACCCCTCGAGAGGTGACAATTATTATCAGTGTTATAGGAATAATTTAAATTATTTTCTTTGCACTTATATCATAATGTGCATATAGAAACTTGGACTTTTTAAAAAATATAAGTGACGTTATTTCGTGCTAACTGTTCTGAAATTTGCTTTAACTTTAAACTATCAATGTCAGAAAATTCTAAGCAGGTATATACGTATATACATAGATCTAACATATTCGTTTGACTGCTGCCATACTCAGATGTTTCATTGTTCATTTATCTCCTTCCTAATAACATTTTGATTATTTTCAATTTGTCACCCTACATACAATGCAATAATAAACAATCTTGCCCATGGGTATTTTCAAAGATACAAAGTAAAAAAATTAGAACTGATAGGTCATAAGAGATGTACTTAAAATTTTTTATAGACCCTGCCATATTACTCTCCAAAAAGACTTTATCACTTTATACCCATGTTCCAATATCCAAAACTTGTTATTTTGAATCTTTTTAAGTACTGGCAATCAAGTGGGTGAAAACTGATATGAGTTTTCTTAGGAATGCAAGGAAAGACTAATATTAAAAAAATCTACTTGACTTCCCTGGTGGCGCAGTGGTTAAGAATCCCCCTGCCAGTGCAGGGGACACGGGTTCGATCCCTGGTCCGGAAGATCCCACATGCTGCGGAGCAACTATTCCCGTGCACCACAACTACTGAAGCCTGCACGCCTAGAGTATGTGCTCTGCAACAAGAGAAGCCACCACAATGAGAAACCCAAGCACCACCACAAAGAGTAGCCCCTGCTCGCCGCAACTAGAGAAAAGCCTGTGCGCAACGATGAAGACCCAGTACAACCAAAAAATAAATAAATAAAAATTAAATTAAATTAAAAATCTATTGATAAAATTACCTATAGTAACAGAGGAGAAAAGTGTACAATACATGTGCATTTGATAAAATCCAATTGCTTCTCTGTGGTGGTTAAGTTCATGTGTCAACTTAACTGGGCCATGGTATCCAGATATTTGGTCAATATTCTAGATGTTTCTGTGAAGGTACTGTTTTAGGTGAGCTTAACATTCAAGTCAGTAGACTTTGAGTGAAGCAGAGGACTCTTCTTAATGTGAGTGAGCATGATCTAATCACGTGAAGTCCTTAGGCAAAAAAGGCTGGCCTCCCCTGAGGAAGAAGACATTCTGTCAGTGGACAGCCTTTGGACTTGAGCTGTAGCAACAGCTCTTCCCTGGGTCTCCAGACTGCCAGCCTCCCCTGCAGATTTTAGCCTTGCCAGCCTCCCTAATCACAAGGGCCAATTCCTTAAAATTAATAAATCTCTCTCTCTCTCCACACAGACACACACACGTCTGTGATACACGTGCGTGCATCTAGACAGACACATACAGAGACACACAGATACTTACACCACTTGTACAGGCAAACACAGAGACAAAAAAAAATGCACCCACATAGACACCGCCACCCGCTTTGACTCTATATGAACAGCAGTCTACAGAATAATGAGAAGGACACTACACTGGGTGCCAGAACACCTGGGTTTCAATTCTGGTTTTGCCCCTTACCAGCTCTATGACTTTTACAAAGTTATCTATTATCACTGAGCTACAGTTTCATGCCTTAACATTAAGAAAAACAAAAAATAACATCCTACTCATAGACTAACAGTTTTTAAACAATTGTTCATTGATAGAATACGATGGAACACACAGTAAATTTTAAGTGCTTGCTTTTTAAGAAATAGATAGCTACATAAACACTTACACACACACGATTTATAATGGCCTTTCATTCTTCCTTATTACAAATTTTATATTCACAGAGAATTCTGTGTGTGTGTGTTTAATGAGATTGTCTGCTATGAGACTAGACGCCTCTGGTTTTATTTTTTGTAGTTTGTTTGTTTTGTTTTGTTTTCTATTTTTGAGTTGGCATGAGCAAGTATTAGTGCCCCAGGTTTTGGTTTAGTGCATGTAGTATTTTTTTTTTCCCAAGCAAAAATACACCACCATTGATAGGAAGGGTCAAAAATAAAACATAGACATCTCAGTTCAAGGCAACATCCAGACTCTGACTTGAGGGTACCTTAGTTATAACACTGCAGCATTTCAGAAGTCAGGTCCAGGAACTCCACAGACGACAAAAAAACAGCTGACAGATTTGATCATATAAAAAATCCTAACTTCTGAGGGATGGAAGACACCATAAACTAAGTTAAAAAGACAAGTAACAAGCAGGGATATTTGCAACATGTAGAACAAACAAAGGATTTATATCTAGAAGGTATAAAGAGCTCCTACACATTGTTATGAAAGACAAATATTCCACCAGAGAAATGAGGATGTGAACAAGCAATTCATAAAAGAAAAGCAAAAAATCCAATAAACAGATGAAAAGATGTTCAACCTTACTAGTAATTAGATAAATGCAAATTAAACCCATGTGAGCTATCTTTCTCTATACCCATCACATCCGCAAAAACTCAAGAGCCTGACAATATATAATACTGATCGAGGAAACTGGCATTCTTGTACACTAGCAGTGAGAGGGTAAGGATCAGTAAATCTGTCGTGTTTTACATGGATATACCCCGCCCCCCTCTCCCCCGTCTCTCATATCTCCCTCTTTCTCTCTCTTCCAAGTGAGGATGTTGCAGGAAGATGGCTATTGTGCAAGCCAGGAGCAGAGCTCTCACCAGAAGCAGAATCTGCCAGTACATCGATTTTGGACTTCTCAGCCTCCAGAACTATGAGAAATAAGTTTCTGTTGTTTAAGGCACTTGGTCTATGACATTTTCTTATAGCAACCTGAGCAGACTAAGACACCAAGGCAGTGGTGAACTCAAACCCTGGCCAGGCTATGAGGCTAATTAGCAGTGAGTCAAGTAAGCAAACCAGCTCTGGACGGTAGCCACCACACTGCCCTTTCCCTTCACTGGCGGTGTTGTGCAAGTTTGCCCTGTCCTGGGGGCATGCCACTCAGGCACTGTCACTCTGAGCCCTGGCTCTGTCAATGCCACTAATCATTTGTGTTTCACAAATCCCGTTGTCAAGAGCCCATCAGAGCTCGTGATGTGAAAAGTAAGTGGCCATAATTCCCATCAAAAGCAAAAGGAATTGATGTGTCAGAGGGCCACCAATTCCTTATAGCTCCTTTAGAACTTTTAAAAATTCCAAAAATAACCTGTCACAGACCTAGAGATTGTCATACTGAGTGAAGTAAGTCAGACAAAGACAACTATCGTATGATATCACTTATATGCAGAGTCTTAAAAAAAAATGATGCAGATGAACTTATTTACAAAACAGAAACAGACTCACAGACTTAGAGCATGAACTGTGGTTGCCAGGGGGAAGGGTTGGGGAGGGAGGGATAGTTAAGGAATTTGGGATTGACACGTACACACTGCTGTATTTAAAATAGATAACCAACAAGGACCTACTGTACAGCACAGGGACCGCTGGTCAATATCGTGTAACAACCTAAATGGGAAAAGAATTTGGAAAAGAATAGATACATGTATATGTATGACTGAATCACCTTGCTGTACACCTGAAATTAACACAACATTATTAATCAACTATACTCCTATATAAAATAAAAAGTTAAAAAATAAAAAACAACCCATCACGGCCTTCAAGAACAGGCTGGAGGCTCCTGAACTGACATGGGCATCCACTCATTTCAGAGGTCACAGAACTTTCCATCAGGTGCCCCCTCAAGTTGGAAATGAGTCCTTAGTTGTTGGGGTAAGATTATCTTTCTCCACATGTAATGGGGTGGGGTAATTTTTAACACATATCAAACTTACGTTCTGCGTTGAACATTAGAATCGTTCTGACCCTCAGACCTTGGGCCTTCTTACAATAGGAAATAGACCTAATACCTCTCTTGCGAGTTTTAGTTAGTATCTCAGGGGTTCAAGAACAAAAGAGGGCTGAGTGGACTGAGGTGATATGAGAAAGCTTCTTAAAGAAAACAACTCTACACACTGATGTGTAGGATCTGTCCAGGACAAGCAAAGAACAACTCCCACGAGGGAGTAGAGATGTAATAATTCTGGAAGAGCTTCTGTGGACACGATGCTTGGCCCAGCCATTCACTATTGTGAGAGGCAATGGAGACTAATGGTTCAGGGTGCAGCCTCTGGAAACTCTCCAGTCTCAAAGTGTAGCTCCACCACCTACTAGACGTGGGGCTTCAACCCCTGTGCACCTCTATCGTCTCATCTGTCTAATGGAGGCGTCATTGTAACCCACCGCACAGTTTCATTTCACTGGTGACATCCATCAATACACAGAAGTACTTCCTAAGTCTTGATACTTACTCTGTGTTGACTATTCTGTCACTCACAACAGCCTCACCTTAGCTACACTGGAAGGATACACACCCAGTTTGATGGCCAATACTTCCTACAGAGGAGGGTTACTGAGGTGAAGAGAGAGCAATTCTCTTCTTCCCCTGCATAGAGTCAGGAAGAGAGAAGGCGAGAACTCAAACTGAACCTCACCTGTTTGTGAATTCTGCACACTTTCCTCTCTCGACTACACCACCTCTTCCTCCTTCGTGCTCAAAAAATGTGTGTTGTGCTGGGTGCAATAAAAGAGCAAACACAGGTTCATCCTATTTTTTTCCCACCCTCTGGCTGAAACAAGCAATTTCATCGCAGAAAATTGTATCGCCGTGTTACCCACCCTGGTGTGGATATTGGATATCTCAATCACTCCGTAGCAAGTAGGTTTAGACTCAACCCAGGCTCTGTGCCTTTCTTCTCTTCAAAGGCTTTTTCTACCTTAGAGTTGCCTGCATTTCACAAATTTGCCAAATAATAGTAATAACAAAAACTACCACCACTTAGCAAGCAGTGTATACGCCAAGCTCCCTGTGCGCTAAGCACTTTACATGCATCATCTCATTTAATCATCACAACAGCATTATCCCCATTTTTACAGCTATCAGAGTAAGGACAGAGATTTAAGCCCCTTGCCCAAGACCACACAGCCAGTCAGTTCAGTAGCTGGAATTTGGTCCCAGGTTTGTATGATTCCCTATACTCTCTCCCCAGTTCGTGATATGCTTTTTAAAATATTCTGTAAGCAGAAGATTAAGAATTATGACTGTTGAGGTCACCAGTCTGAAAGACCTCACACTTCATTTCAGATTATGAGATGATTTCACACAGTAAAATCTTCTCTTCAAAGTTTATACAGAGATGGTTGTCTTGCTTCTCTGGTTACCTTGGAAGGACCCAGATTCAACATGACCTACTTTTGCCCATAAAACCTTTTCCTTTCCCACCCTTACTTCTGATGGGAAACTGAGGCATGCAGTTTAAAACAAGTGAAATGCTAATAACATGTGGGCGCGATTTAAATATTGACGAGATGTGTTCCAATGTAGATAGAAATATGGTTATCTGTACCCAGGAGAGAAAGCTTCCTGCTACCGTTAGTGTGATGTTGTACGGATTCTTGATTGCAACAGAGATCAAAATGCCTCAGAAAAACAACAACAACATGGCATAATCTCATCAAACTGGAAGGCAGCCTAATTAATGGAAAATGCTTTCTTTAAGAAATACAGTATAATCTTTATCAGTCAGGAGAGATGAGGCTATGCTCTGGGGAAGTCAGGCCAACTCAAGGTTGTTGAGTGACCTCCCGCTCATCCGGAATGCCTGGGCCGTGGAATGTTATCACTAACAGATGTTGACTATTGGTTAGTGCACCGAATACTCAATTCAGAGAAGCAGGCAGATCACTGATGTGCCCTCAGCCCTGCATTTCCTCACTTTTAAAACGAAGTGTTGCCTGTTTCAAAATTCAATGGTTGGAGACTGGCAGAATGTTAACAATCAAAGCTAGGGGAGGGGAACACAAGGGCACACTATGCTATTCTCATACTTGGCGTAGGTTCAAAATTTTACACAAGGTCCAAAAAACAATCTGTGCTTAAACCAGTTTTCTAGGATAGCACATATAGCACAGATGACCTTTGACCCATATATATCCCAAGGCTGTCCCAGTGCTTCAGATTCACAAAAATCATGATAGCATTGAATTTGTTCTGACCACCCATACTCCCCCCATGTTCTGAGCAATACGGTAGATAAATATAAATTAAATTTACATGTTTTTTCCAGACCCTCAGTGAGAATAATTTCACGTGTAGGAGCAATTGAAATGCTGGTGATCAGGTAGCTTCAGATGAAAGCCTCATTTTCCTACGTGGAGGATGTAAGCTGTTGCCTTATCAAAATGACACCTGCAAGTGTATCTATAGTAAGTAGAAAATGCAAAAGTGCGGTCCCCTAACTCAGATGTGCCCAGAGTGGGATTTTCTTTATTTTTCTACAACTTAATCTGATTTCTATTTCAAGTCCCCTTTATGCCAGAAGAGCATAAACTGAATCACATTCTATTTGAGGACTCCCGCCTTCCCTGGGGTTGTGTGTAAGTTTGAGGGGAGGGTTCAAATGGTATCATTGTGAGGGGGGACCTTGGCCCTCGGTATCATCATTTCTTCGGGCTGGCATCTGCTGAGACATTGCAATTTCCATCTGGACTTCAATTATCCATCAAAGCAGCTCCTGGGTTGTACCTCATCTCCACGGAAGGCCTTTGGGTGCAACTCTCTCAGCTGCGGCCAAGCTCCACTGAGGGGCAGGGGGGCAATTCTGGGGCTCCAGCACCACGCTGAACCATGGTAAGACCCAGAGGCTGTGTAGGACCCCACGTGCCTCAAATTACCGCACAGGCAGCCACTTCTCTGCTCATTGGCTTCTTTCCTAGGATGCTACTTAGGGCAGGAGGCTCAAGGCATCTTTGCTCTCAGATTTCCCTGGTTGAACAGGAAGTGCTCTCACCCCCAGATGAGTGACAGGTTGAGAACACGTCCCCATCCCCCACCAATCCACAACATACACCCATTCTTGGCTTCCTCTTTCTTTTTCTCCACCCCTCATCCAAATTCCGGGAAGCCAGAGCTAGTCTAGAGGTAAGATGCCTTCCCCTCACTCACCAGGTGTCAGTCCAAAACTATTGTCTATGCCTTAGGTACCCTCGAGGCTAGGCTTTTGAAACTCAAAGACTTTTTTTTCTCGTTTTGCAACAACATCAATTCTCCATGGCGAAGAACACCTCAGAGTCTGGGCTTGAAAAGGGGAAGGGTCAGGGGGTTGTGGTGTAACAGAAAATAACAGGAAAATTAAGACTACTATAATATTTTAAAATATCATTTCACCGCAGGTATTCTCGGGTTGGTTGCAAGCCGCAATTTCAAGAGCTTCAGCTCACCTTCAAAGTTCTTCATTCCTTCAACTCTTCTGAGGGGGGGAAATCCTAAAATGTGCTTTCACCGTTGTTCCCTCCCCCTGCTAACTGTCAGCTCAGGCTCAGGAAACCCCGGGGCCACTACAAAGGCCCCCTGTGCCACTTCCTGTGGCTGCCCAAACCCGAGGCCCCAGGCTGCCAAGTCAACGAAGGCTTTTCTGCGCTCTCGACGTCCCCCGGGGATTTGAGAGAGACAGTTCTTTTAGATTCTACTCACTGTTTAACTTCCTTGGCCATGAGCCCGTGAGGCTGGCGCAGGGGGAGATCTGAGTGACAGACGTGGTCCCTGCCCTCCAATGGCATTCAACTTCTTGGGCTCCGAGCATGAAGCGTCCATGCTTTCCTCTGGCACGAGAGAGAATCCTGTCCAGCAGGCTCTTGGGTCCTGCAGGCAAAGAGGCCTCTGGTGGGTCAGCTCCACGGGCCCCCTGGATGTGCTCAGGTGGGTTTGAATCCTAGGACAGAGACAGTCAAGGTTCTCAGGCTGGGACCCACAAAAACTGACACCAAAGACTGATCAACATACATACAAATACTGGCATTTGGCATCCTTTCCACTTCTAGGTGGTAGAGGCTCAGAGGCCAGGACTAAGGAACTTTGTCTCTGCTCATGGACACCAATCTGGCTACCTCCACCTCTGCTCTGAACTCAGAGACTAAGGGGGGCACACCTGTGAGGACAGCACAGGCCCCAGAGAAAGACTGGATACCTTTTCCCCCTTCTTGGGAATGCAATGGCCTTTTGTACTATAGCCCTCCCATGCTCTCCTCAGATAAATTCCTTGGCAAGTAAAAATTTTAAATCACTCTTTAAAAGTCATTGAGCCTGTAACCAACAAGGACCTATTGTATAGCACAGGGAACTCTGCTCAATCTATGTAACAACCTTAAATGGGAAAAGAATTTGAAGAAAAATAGATACATGGATATGTACAACTGAATCACTTTGCTGTACACCTGAAACAAACACAACATTGTTAATCAACTATACTCCAATATAAAATTTTTTTTAAAAAGTCACTGAGCCTGATACATTAAGAAAATTAAAATTTCCTCTTTGGGGGGGGCCCTGAAATATGGCCACGCCCTAGTCCCCAGAACCAGTGACTATGGCAAAAGAGACTTTGCTCGTGTGATTAAGAATCTTGAGGTGAGGGGATGAGCCTGGATTATCCAGTGGGCCTGATATAATCACAAGGGTCTTTATAAAAGGATGCAGAAGGAATCAGAGTCAGAGAAGAAAGCAATGTGACAATGTCAGCAGAGACTGGTGTGATGGGGCCACAAGGCAAGGAATGCCAACAGCTTCCAGAAGTTGGAAGGGGAAAGGAAGCGATTCGCCTTGGAGCCTCCAGAAGAACTCAGCTTTGCCCACACCTTGATTTTAGCTCAGTAAGACTCATTTGGGACTTTTGACTTCCAGAACCGTAAGACTCCCAAAATACTAAGTGTGTGGGAATTTGTGACAGTGGCAATGCGTAACTAGTACAGCCTGCTTACATGAGGTAACACCAGGTTCAGACCCTGTCACAACTCAGGAAAATTACTGCAATAGCAGTGTTAACTTAAATCTGGATTTTTACCACATAGTGCTGGAGCCGTAGAAGGGCTAGGAGGTTGAGAGAACCTAGAACTGTTGTTTCTTATCAAGGAGATGGTTGGGATCCGCTTGCCTATTTGTCCTTCATGGAATGGTAAGCCTATGTGAGGCATAGCACGCTAAACCTAGAATCGGTAGACCACTTTGAACCCTGGTTGCCATTTGCTAGCTGAAGGATTCAGCGCAAGTAACTTAACCTTTGTAAAATGGGAGAGCTCATTAACTATCTAAAAAGGTACTGTGAGACTTCAATGAGATAATGTAAGTGAAAGGATTTCCTATCCCACAAAGACCTTTACAAAGAGTATAAGCTACTCTTACAGAGAAAACTATGGTATAGAATGTATAAAAGATTCCAGACATTTGCATGTCCTGGTTGTTTGCATTTCAGATAAATGGGAATTAAGTGAAATCTGCCTCAGGTGTTCTTTTAAGGAGCTCAGATTTCAGGGAAAGTTTTGGACTCCATCTATAAGGTCCCTTCCAGCTCTGCCATTCTATAACTCTAAATGTCAGCCTGAACGATGCTGTGATAGCACCGTTAATTCTCTCATGGCAGATAGATAGGACCAAAAGCCCAAGAAAGAAGCTAGAGTTGATCAAGAATGAAAGATGGTGTGGGCCAGTGTACAGACTTCTGAGTAAGAGTGTTTTATTCATGCATTCTTCATTCAGTTATTCATTACCCATATAATCACCACGTGAATACGATATATATCAGCAGCTATGCTAAGCACTGGGTAAGATGAAGTAAGAGTGATTGAAGGACACGGAAGAGTTATAAAAATGAATAAGACAAGTTCATGACCTCCATGACTATGCAATCAAGTAGGGGAGACAAATATGCAACCCCCAGACAGCCCGACTATCTCTAGGCCTCACCTTCCCGGGGTCTCCAGGGAGGTCCCACTATATCTCCTTGATTTCAGGGATGCACCTACTCACGCAGAAATTCAGCCCCTTGCTAAATCGCCCAATATTTCTAGGGCCTCTGGAGATTATCTCACCTGAGCTCACCAACAATCTGGGCCTGCTGCCACTCCCAACAGGGACGCCACCAGGTGTGCCCTGTGCCATCACAGCCATCAGGCAGGCTCCTCTGCATGTCACTGATGTGGTTAACTCTCCAGCCAACTTCCATTGCAGGGCTTGTGACCACCTAAACCTTCCCATAATTTCTGTAAGTTTCCATGGTTTCCATCGTCCTTACCTGCTTTGTTTATCACTCACCCACCTCCAACACCCTTCCCCGCATTCCTGCTGCAGAACTCAGCTCCTTCTACTGTCTCCAAAGAAATCCATGCACATCAAACACTTCCGATCTCCCTCCCTCCATTCCTTCCTCCCTTTGGTTGATTTAACTGACTGTAGGGTAGGGAAAGGACAGAGAGGGGATTCAGAGGGAGAGCACATGGCACAGGGATGTCCTTCTGCCACCCACTTGCTCCAAGCCCCTCTCTCCCTCCTCCCCTCTCTCTCTCCCTTCCCTCTCCTAAGTCACCAAGCCAACCTGCCCCCTTCAGTTTCCACCCAGGTGCTTCGGAGACTTAGCCCTAGTACAGGTGATTAGCCAAGTATTTTCCCAAGAAAGATGTGTGGAATCCCGAGAAGGGGCTGAGCCTCACGTGCAGAATCTTTCGGGATACAACACAGTAGATCCAGCCCTTAAAATTGCTTCCATTTCACCACCTGAAGCCTCAGCATCCACTCTGTCTGGGTTCCAGTGTCATTTGAGATAATACAGGCACTAGGACATGAGCCAGCAGTGTGGTGCTGGGCTGCTGCTGCTTGTGTTATGAGGACTGTGGGATGCGGTGGATCTGGGCACCTGCCTCGTGTAGTGAGGGACTGGACACAGCAGGACCCCCTGGTAAACACAGAGCAGGGGCCCTTCCATGTTTTAGGGTCCTGAGTCTTTCAAAGTATCAGTCATACACCAGATGTCACTAAAGGAAGCTTTTTTGAAACAATCTGACTTGAAATAATGAGGCTCAGATTGTTGCTATGAGCTCAGGGGGACAAAACATAAACACAAGCTGAAGCGGATTTAGCCTGAAGCTAATAATGCTCAGGCTTCAGTGTCTGTCGCTCTCGCAGGTTTTTTCTGGGGCCTGTTCCTAACTTTGTTTTTTACTGTCATTTTTTACCCATTTCCTTACAAAAGCTCCCCCAGTTGTTAGGTTTCAGGTCCCCTGAAACCAACCCTCCCCAGAACACCGCCTGAACACAGACACGGGCTCTCAGAGGACCAGCTCTTGCCAAACCAGGCAAAGTGAGAGCTCTGTGACTGACATCCTTCCACCCCTCCCGTTTCAGATCTTGCGGCCTTGAACCTTAGAATCCTCTGTGCTCCCACTAAATGTGCACCACCTTCCTCCTGGGTGCACTCAGCTGCCTTCCAGCCCCTTGTCTAATCCAGCCATCTGCAAACTACTGCCTGGGGGTCCAATCCGGCCCACCTCCCATCTTTGCAAAAGCCGTTGTAGTGGAATACAGCCACACTCATTGCAGCCACATGTTATATATGGCGCATGAGGCAGGATCGAGTAGTTGCAACAGAGACCGAGCCTCCTCAAAGCCTAAAATCTTTGCTTTTCTGGCCCTTTGCAGAAAAAGTTTGCCAACCCCTGATCTCATCCCAATAACTTCATAACCAATATTGAGAACTCATTCTATCAACCAAAGATGTGTATAAAAAATAAACCAACCCCTGCTCTCTCCTCTTCCTCCCCATGAAACTTAAAAGGAAATCCAGCTCCTTACCAGGCCCTACCAGGGTTTATGTGATCAACACATAATCCTGACTCCCTGATGTCTTCTGCCCTCGCCCTTTCCGTCACTGTGTCACTCTCACTTTCTTTCTGTGCTTCCGACACGAAGTGCTTCCAGCCCCTGAGTCTTTGCACATGCTGTTCTCTCTTCCTGGGATCTCACATGACTGGGCCTTAGGACTCAGATTGCAACGTAAACGTAAACACTGTCTCCCCAGAGAGGCCATCTGGGACTGTTACCAAGCCAAACTTGGGTCCACTGACCTGCTCTCAGTACATAAAGCCAATCTACTGACACCGGGTTGTGCTGAAGGAAAGTGCAGTGTTTACTGCAGGCACCAAGCAAGGAGTCCAGGGCAGCTAGGGCACAAAGCACTGGAACTCTCCGTTGGGTTTCAGGAAAGCTTTTTTTTTTTTTTTTTTTTTTTGCAGTACGCGGGCCTCTCACTGTTGTGGCCTCTCCCATTGTGGAGCACAGGCTCCGGACACGCAGGCTCAGCGGCCATAGCTCACGGGCCCAGCCGCTCCGCGGCATGTGGGATCTTCCCGGACCGGGGCACGAACCCGTGTCCCCTGCATCGGCAGGCGGACTCTCAACCACTGCACCACCAGGGAAGCCCCGGGAAAGCATTTTTAAAGGCAAGATGAGTGAGGGGAGTCCCAGGGTATGTGATCAGCTCACGCACATTTCTCTGACCAGCCTATGGTGAACTAACAGGGGTAAACACTGTCAGTTCTTAGGTGCCAGTGGGTCTGAGGACTATGTGCTCATGGTCATCAAGTAGTTAATTTCTTCTGTTTGTGGTGGTTTTAGCATCTGTGAACCAACTCAGGAAATGTGCCTCAGATACTATTGTCCAGGTACTTCAGAGGAGAGCTAAAGCAGAGGATATGGGGGAGGAGTCTGTCCCGGGAAGGCCCCGTAGGGTCCTGTTGCTTTACATGACCACTTATCAAATATCGTCTCCTACCTTCAGTCACTTTTGGTTACAGGCCCTGGTTTCTTTTTTTATAGCTCTTGCAATCATCTTGTTGGTTTACCTGTCTACGATCAACATCTCTCATCAGAGTGTAAGCTGCCCAGGAGTAGGGCCAGGAAAGGACTGCCTTATTCAGTGTTGAAAAATGCCTAGAACAGTGCCTGGCACATACTAGGCTCCCAAGAATTATTTGTTGAACACATGAATGAACAGAATGGTTATGTCTTAATAGGAGGACTCTGAAAGTTGAAAAGGAATCACCTTTAACAGAGGAATTTCAGAACCTCACACACAGCTGTGTGGGTACCTTGCAGGGAGACCAGACCAAGGGTCAATCAGATTCTCCTTCTGGAGCCTTGGGATGTAGGTTTCAGGTGTAAGCTATGACCAGGAAACCACCCAAAGCTGAGATGGATGTAATGCAAGCTACACCTTTCATACTCTCACTGGAGAAAGAGAACTCACCTTAGGGTTCAGCCTGGACTAGTGAACCTATTTGTTTATCACCATGACATATTTCAATAAACGGCCTCTGACACTGAAGCAATAACCAGAGGTGAGGCCTTCTTCACCTTGAAACCTCCTTCTCGGTAGCAACAAGCATCTTCAATTGCAGGCATTACTCTGACATTATCCATGATTTTTTTTTTTTTTTTTTTTTTTTTCGTTCGTGGGCCCCCTCCTTTTTGCTGCCCCGTCGGGGGGGACGAGCAGTTGCCCGGCC